>NW_012101771.1:89713-112903 GCF_000951045.1 Mandrillus leucophaeus
ACTCCACAGTTCTCAATTGTGTGTGTTTCTGATAAGAAGCTTTCTATTTTTCACCTCAGTATCTCCTATGATAAAGTAGGATAGTTATGTCATGGGATCCTTGGGGTGATGCCTCACCAGCCAGAAACCTCTGTGGCCAGTGGTGCCTTTGCCCAAGTTTTGCTCAGGCCTGCTGGGCCCACTTGGCCTGGCAGGCTGCACTTGGTTTGTGCTACTGGCCTGGATCCCATGCCTGCCAAGGACAAGCAGAGTGGTGAGGGGTGTGAGAGTGAGCAAGCATGGGGTCCAGCCACTGTACACAGGCAGGGAAGCTGGCTGCTGCAGGGTGGACAGCACTAGGTGCCTGCATGGGTGCTGGCTCCCTGCGAGGCTCTGGCTGGACTAGGTGTACTGTAAGCAGTTTCCACAGCTGGCATCAGGGAATGTGGTGGTGCCCAGAAGCTTGGAGATGCCAGGAACTGCAGAGCCCCAATGAGGGTGTCACAGCACTGGCTTGGGGAGCTCCCAGGTCTGGGCTCCCCAAAGGTCTGCAGCTCTTCTCTCTTTGTTGCCTGGAACATGGCAAGCAAGAGGAGTATTTCAGCTCTGTTTGTGTTACAGCTCTTTCAGCCTCACCATTCAGCGGTTCCCGAGTTCTTGTCCCACACCCAGGAAGAATGAGGTACAGGGACAAATGGAGGGTAGGCAAGGTGAAGAGAAGCTTTATTGAGCAGCTCAGAGGAGACCAACAGTGGGTAGCTCCTTTCTGCAGCAAGGATGTCCCAACAAGGGTTCAGCTCTCAGCCGACAGGAGACCCTGGGGTGGGTAGCTCCCCTCTGCAGCTGGTTGTCCTGTCATCTTTTTGAGTCCGGCTGAGTCCGAGGTTTTTATGGGCATCAGAGGAGAGGAATTACATGCTATTGGTCCATGGGCAGCCATGGGTGGGCCTAGAAAAAGTACTATACGTTCTTACTCCAGTCCACAGGACTGGCATCCTGGCCCCTAGGCTTCAGGCTAGACCACCAGGGACCCACCTTTTTCCAGCCAGGGCCTATCTGCCTCCTGGTACTGTTCATGGTGCCCAGGCTGTTCATGTCGAGGGGTACCTGCAGGCCAGCACTGAGCTGCCCTCAGCACTCTGTCAGCTTCTCTCCCATGCTCATTGGTGCCCAAAGTCTGGAGGAGGCTGAGGTGGCAGGGGGGTGGCAATGTTATCACTGCCCCAAGCATGCACACACTCAGCTAGATTGAGACAGTGCCCAGGCTCGGCCTCAACTTTGCTCCAAGATTGATGCAGGTACATACCGGGAGCAGGGAGAGGCCAAGCAGCAGAAGCAGGCCCTTCCAAGCCTGTGGGGTAGGGGAGGCCTTCCTGGGCCCCAGGAGTGCAGAGACGCCTATGTCTGCAGCAACTGCATGGGTGGCTGCAGTTGTAACCAGAGGGCAGGGCCCCTGCCTGCTCCCAGTCCCTGAGAGCACAGAAATGCCCAGATCCACAGCCACAGCTTAGGTGGCTGCAGCTGCACCCAGGGAGCATTAGATTCCAACCCTGCAAACTAAGAAGGGGTTAGAGCTTCCACCTGTTCCTGCCTCCCACTGGCTCTATGAAGCATGCATCCCCTGCCGTTCCTCCTGCACTACAGCCAGCATCATGGCAGTGGCCTCTCCAGATGGCACGCCCACCACTGCCATCAGTTATAGAGTGGCAAGAAAAGATGAAATTCAGTTCCCAGAACGTGCAATGTTACCATGTAACTCTCTCATTGATTCACATTCAGGACAAAAAACAGACACCTAATAAATAATACTTCCTTAAGAAATGCCTTTTAGATTTTCTGATGTTAAAGGATCAATAAGTAATATATACAGAAATTGGATAAGAAGATGCCCAAATATTTCTTGGCTTTTGTTTATGAGTTTCAGAGACCTTGTGTTTCAAACATATTTATATTCTTCCATAGATAATCCATCCTCAAACTGTTGTTTACAAAATCAGGGAAAAGAACAAAGCCACTTTAGAACAATTGACATTTATTGTTTACTTACTAGAGGGCAAGTATTGTGGTAAGCCTTGTGAACTTGGTAAATTATTATATGTGTTACATAAGCAAGAAGCCTAAAGTTTAAAGAGGTTAACTAATCTGATCATAAAGATATTATTGGAGCTGGGATTCTAACTCAAGATTCCAGAGACCTCAACTATGCCAGCTCATTTCATCCACCATCAGAAACACCACCTCCTAAATCACCATTAGTCCAACCACCTTTATAGTTACCACTACCACCACCATTATCACCATCACTGACATCATCGTGACTACCTCCACTATCACCACCACCACCATCCCATTTCTTGCCCCCAACCTATGTTTCTAAAGCAGTCAGTTTCCAGTGCACACTTTGGTGGTGGTAGTTGTGGTAAATAAAGGAAGTTAAAAATTAAAAATAAATATCCCCAAACTACTGAATCAGTATCATCCACAGTGGAAACTAGAAATATAAACTTTTTTCCTCAGGCAATTCTCATACAAAGTAAAACGAAAGGACCATGACAATATGCAATAGTGCTTCAGTTTAATTCAGTGTATTTCAATAACTAAAATACTTCAAAAAACATTTTTAAGGCTACAAAAACATAAATAAAGAAGAATAAACTTACAGATGCAATTGCTCACTTTTTTGTATTTTGTGGCAGTTGGAACAGTAGGACCTAGCGTAGTTTTCAAGCAAGTGTCTAACAAGACTTGAGGTTAAAACAATTTGATTTGTAAGGAAGGAATGATTCCCAAAGTACTAATTTATCTCCATAATTTAGAACAAAGAAAGCTGTGGATTTCCTGTCCAAATTTTGTATTTTTACCTGCAGGTAAGGCATGTTAATGAGAGTTGGGTAAGATGGTATCTGACACTTTAATATGGCACCAAAAAAACTTATATTAAGAGATTTTTTTTCAAACCCATCCTTCCTTACATTTATTTGCATCATATAACTACATGCCAAACCAAGCATAACCTGGGTATTTTGACATTATCATACTTCACACAAGGACATTTTAAGTAAGAAAATTTGGAAAATGATGGCAGGTGTCTACATTTTGCCATTCTCTCATTACTCTCCACAGGTTCCCAGGTTAGTCATTTGAAACTAATTCATTAATTACTTAATGAATTGTGTACATATGCTCAAAGATACAATGGCAAGATTGCTCATTGCAGCATTTTCTACACAAAAGAAAAAAGTTAAAATAATCTATTTGTCCCTCAGTAGAACAGAAAACAGTGATTTATTTATATAATAGGATATTATTATCAATAATGTAAATTAATAAAATCTACATGTTTTGACATGACTGTATCTCAAAAATACTGCCTCAAAAGAGGCAACTGGGAAAGTTTATTTATAGTATGAGTCAATTCACATAACTAATTAAATATATTAAAAAACAATATATAATGAGTATTTGAGGACTGCACTGAAGAATGAGAAGAGTGTCAGGTGAAGGTATTCAAGGCAACAGTCAAAGCCAAAATAAAGGAAGATAGACACAGAGACAGATACCATATTCTAGAATTAGCCAGCAGTCTTTCATAGGAAATTGTTAGGAAATGAGATTGGAAAGATAGACAAGTGGCCAGACTGTGAAACATCCTGATGGCTATACTAAGGAATTTGGAATTAACCATATTGGAACTAATACAAATGTCATTTAATGAAGAGCAAAATGACCAAATCTATGGCTTAGGAAGATAACTGTGACTGCCAGATGGAGAAATCTGTAACACAATGAAAAGTCTGTGCAGTAACCCAGGTAAAAGATTAAAAATGGCTCTGAGAATAGAAAGAATAGCATGAAATCAAGAATAGCTGTAAAGACTGAATTCACAGGGCTTAGTGGTCAACAGAAACGAGAACATGGTCAAAGAAGAAAAGGAGAAATGAAGGAAGGAAGGAAGGAAGGAAGGAAGGAAGAAAGAAAGGGAGGGAGGGAGGGAGGGAGGGAGGGAGGAAAGAAAAGAAATTAAAGTTGATATCAAGATGTCTAATTTGAACTAATGTGTGGGAAGATAGAGTAGATTTAATGGAGGAAGCAGAGTTGACATTATCAGCAGGTCATTCTGAAGCTGATTTTAGTAGACCAGAAACATCCAATCCTCATAAGAATGAAATTATATAAAAATGTGTGTGTTTGTTTGTTTGTTTGTTTGGATTACGTGGTATAAAACTGATAATAAAGGTATAACACTTGAGAAGAAAATAGGACAGGGCAGAATTCTGAGGAATAGTCATAGGCTGGCATTAAGCAGCAGGTAAAGAAGAAAGACATATTACAGAGGACATAAACAACGATCCAGAGGTAAAAAAAAAAAAACAAAAAAAACAAAAACAAAACAAAAAAAAAACAGGAAGATGTCACATTTCAGAAACAAAGGGAAGAAAATGTATACTTGGCAAATAGAGAAGAGACTAGCCAAATGTATTTTAAGGATGTTTTCAAACATTCTGATGGCTGAGTTTATTTTCATTAAGGTAATACTTCACAAACTCTGACCTAATTAGTCTGCAAAAATATATATTCTCATGTATATTTTTGGGACTCCCAAAGGTTACCTGGATGTCAGATGGATGTTATATGTTATAGTCTCATACCCAACATATTAAAAGTTAGGCATATGTATGAAGGAAGTGACTAATAGTGCTTCTACTGAAGACATAATCTTGTAGAATCAAACATGGGGGTATAGTTTAGAGAATAATAAGGAAACCAGTAATGTACTGACAAAATGTAGCTTAGAATTGCATCACCACTGATGTTCTGTTCTATTTTTATTTTTATTTTAACTTTTTATTTGAAAGTTTATTGCATCAAGTTTCAGCATGAAGTCATTATAATGCTAATGAGGTTATACATATTAAAAGAGTTACAGTAAAGCAACTCTACATGTGCAGCAGCCAAATCTAATATATAACAAATTGGATTTATTCCCAATGTGAAGGGCTTCTCATTATAGATAATTGCTCTGAAAAGCACATTTTTTTTTATTATTGCTATATTCCTAACAAAGGTAAAAAGGTATCCTTTTTTAAAAAAAATTATAAGTACAATTTTTAAAAAACCTATCCAAGAAAAAGAAACTTCATTAAATTGTTGATAACATTTTTTGATAAGCAATAAAGTTTCAATCTTAAGGATTCAAATTATAAATTATTAACATGTATTTTCTGTAATGGTACATATGCTGCACCTCTGTGGTTTCTCAGAGTGATCTTCCCCATACATTCTCAGTGGGACAATATTGATTAACTAATAAGTGATTATAAAATAAGCCTAAATATATAATTAAAACCAAATATATTTCCTAGCAGTTCCTAAAAGATTCCATAATTTTCAAATAATTATTAAAATGGAATCAATAGTGGTTGGTCACGATTTGGATGTTCAGTTATTTTTCTCAAGTAGTTAATTTAAATGATCCATTCAAATGATCTATATCATGCAGTACTTCTTGAAACAGAACTTTGAAACTCTTAATCTCAATAGTGCAACTGGAGAAAGCATATAAGTAAAATGATGAGCTTTAGACTACAAAGCATTCTTTTGCAGCAGATTGAGAGCTCAAATTATGCTATTTTCTCTTACTCAGATAAATTTATTCTTGACCTTGCCTATTATTACATAAGAAACCACTGCTAAGAATTGCAGTTAACACAGCTATGAAACTTTAATATCATCTTCCCTTTTTACAAGTGGTGTGATTTTCTGTCATTACCAAGATAGCTTAGATTGGGATATGAAGGCAGATGTACTGACACATTAGATAACCATATACTGTTTAAAGGACACAGGAGTAGCTTCAAAGAAGGGGAATGAAGCTTCACAACAGGTCCCATGTCATGTCATCAATAACAGACCTGTCATACTAACGACTAAGGAAATGCAGGGAGCTATGACAATGGGAACATTCATCTTGCTCTTCTCTGGAAAAGGTGCACCTGTATCCCACTGCACTCTGTCTTCTGCTACCTCCCACCTCCCTAACTTTTGTTCTCCGTGACAGTGAAAGCGATCGTGTGAATGTGGTCTATCTATCATCCTCTCATCCTGAAAGGCACCTTGACTACAGTTAATGACTGTAATAAGGCCAAACAATAGATACAATACCCCAACCTCTCATTTTCGGCTTTTCTAAAAATGGACTCAATTGAGATTTTAAAAAAAGATCAAAGGATTCCACTAGAAAAGCAAATAATATTTTTGTAACATCTCACATATTTTGCTCTCCTAGTTCATGTCACACATATCTACCAATATTTAGATAGGAAATGTGACTGAAAAGCAAGGAGACTGATATTCTTTGGTGGATTATACAAGCAACAGCAATATATGGCTACATACTTATAAACTTACATATGTAGGCCTCATATTTACCACTAACATTTTTTAAATTTTGCATTGTGTGATAACAGTGCTTCCCAGCAATAAAGCAATAATGCCTTTTGGCAACAAACTATGCATCTTGTTTTTGTGTTGCACTAGTTATTCTCCACAAAACAACTAAATGTATAGTGTAAGACTGTAAATATAGAAAGAAATTAAAAGAGTAAAGTCAAATACATAATTTGAAAACATGCAGAGATCAATCATTCAATGAATGCTTATTGAGTACTCATTTAGTGTCAGATGGCCTCTGGAGGAGTTGGACTAAAGGAGGCTGAAACCTTACTTTGTTACTTTGTCACCTACATGGACTTGAAAAAATTACTAAAATTCTCTGTGCTTCAAGTTCAACATATGTAAGTGGGCATGGTAACAGCACCTATCTCTTAGGATTGTTATGAGGAGAACTTAGACCAGCGACCTCACACAAAGAAAACCCTGAACAAATTTTTCATTATTGCTATATTCCTAAAAACTAAAGTGTGAAAATATATTCTTTAAAACATTAAAAAATAAAAACTCTATCCAGTAGCAATTGCTTTTGCTGCTGCTGGTACTACTACTATTATTGTCATTACTATTATTTCTGTTGCTGCTGTTTCTCCTGCTATACTATATGCCAGGCACTATAAGGTATTTTCAATTATTTTGATTGTCACAAAAAAACTAAACAATAGGTTTTCATTTCCATTTTACATTGTAAAACACTGTCTCAAAAAAGTTAAATTTTTCACACAAACTAGTAATTCTTTTTTTTTTTTTTTTTTTAAAGACAGAGTTTCACTCTTGTTGCCCCAGCTGGAGTACAATGGCACAATCTTGGCTCACTGCAACCTCTGCCTCCTGGGTTCAAGTGATTCTCCTGCCTCAGCCTCCCAAGTAGCTAGGATTACAGGCATGATGCACCACCACACCCAGCTAATTTTTGTAACTGTTTAAGTAGAGACAGGGTTTCTCCATGTTGGTCAGGCTGGTCTCGAACTCCCGACCTCAGGTGATCTGCCCGCCTCAGTCTCCCAAAGTACTGGGATGACAGGCATGAGCCACCGTACCTGGCCACAAACTAGTAATTCTAAACTATTTTCTTTACATCAGTATTAAGAACTCCAGGGGATGTAAAAATTAATGTAAGCTATCTGCTAACAATTAAAAACCTTCCAATATAGTAAGCAGAGTTCTGTGGATATATATCCACAAATAGCTATGACATAAGATAGTAATACAGTGAAACTTTCAAGAAGTATTAAGACATATAGGGTCAAAGGAAAGGAATTTTAGGGGTGCATCTCAGGAGAACATGACTGAGTTTATCCCGAGGAGATCAGTATGCATTTAACTGCCAAGGGGAAGGACAGCATTATCTTCTCTTGTCACAGGAAGGCTCATGATAATATTGACTGTAAGACAACAATAGAATGTAAAATTCACATTAAAATCCAAAAGAAAAGGCAGTTGGAGGCTTCTTGTTACTTCCTTCTATGTGCTGTTTTTAAAATCAGGAAGTCACTGGCTTTTTGAACTTCCCCAGTTCCCTTTATGTTAGCAGCAGATTCCTGCCCTGAACCTGAGTGATGATCTACATTGTGTACAACACATCCTAATGTCTGAGAAAAAGGTACACTTGTGCTGCTTTCCAGAAGTGAATGCATTAGAAGCATTAGATTTTTATAAATAAGCCTGTAGGGAGAAAACCCTGATGCAAACTGCTAACAAGCAAACTCAAATCACATATATACTAAGAAAATTATGGGAAACAATGTCAGTGATTTTACAGTTGATGTTACAAGCGTGGTGGGTAAAATTTGCATCCAATGAACAACAGCACTTACAATTTTACACAAAAAGTAGGTATCCCACAACAAACATTTCAGCATATGGCTGTCTATAGAGAATATTTATGGGTTCATGGAAACAAGTCAACAGCCGTTAGAACTTTAAAAAATAAATGTTTCAATTATTACTGAAAAGATCTTTTGCCTTCACAGCAAATGGATTTATAGAAAAATTCAAATTCATGATAATTAGATAAAAAATAAACACGTATTTAACAAATATTTTAGTAACTAATGTATAAATATTTGTTGACCTTTTCTTTGTCTAAACTGATGTAATTATTCACTCAGGGCTTACCTTCCCAAAGCACTCAGAATCTCCCCTTCTTTCAAAAGTCTTCATTAAATTGTCAGCTGAGGCTTGTAGCCTCTGGCTTCAGTTATATTTTTTACCAGGATTAAATTAAAGAATATGGGGCTTTATATTGTTTTTTTCTGCATTGGCAATGTCCCATAATTAAATATGAAAAGAATAAAAATTCAGAAACATATGTGATTTTTCTATCACATCTTATATCTTTACTCTGGTGTATAAAATATTTCTGGCATTTTGCTATATATATGTATGTATTCTAAGTGTATCTTTTTGTAAGTGGTTTATATCATTGCAATGAAATTTCTCATTTTATGTTTTAAATTTAATTTTTCTTTAAAAGATGATTTATATTACCATAAATTAAAAATGTCAAGCAGTTTATCACAGATTTACCTAAAATGGCCATTGGGATCTATCATTGACCTAAAGGGTTTAACACAAATTATGCATATTATAATGTATCCTTCAAGTCTAGACCGAAATATTCTCTGAAATTTGTTACCAGCCTTAAGCACTCACTAGTGATCTCTCCCTTCTCTGATCTTCTCTACTACTTACCATTCAAGCCTTCTTTTTTCCTCTTAACTACTACATGCAAGTGTGTATACAGTCCCTCTAATCAGATCAAAAGCTCTTTTGAGGGCAAGAGTGAGAGTAATAGTTATTTCACATAACAGAGGTTCAAACATTTTTTGAGTCATTGATGATAGTGAAAAAAGAGAAGAAAAAGAGAAGAAACAAAAGTAAAAAATTGGGAAATGTATTATTTCCGGGATATTGTAAATTTTAAATGTGATTCATAATATTCAGAATATGAGGAAGTAGAACTCTAGGTGGTATTTGGAAACCTGATACGAAAGAGCAGTAAATTGGTCAAAATAATCCAAAGCGCTAAAGCAATGATCATGTGGGTATGTTTATTCCATGTAAAATTTTCTGGAGCCCAAACTGAATTTCTCCCTGTCTCTTATACACATCTAGATGTGTATAAGAGACAGGTATGGGCAAGATGCATTAGATTAAAAGGCAGTAAAACCCTTGTCCTGGTTTCAGTACTGCCACTAACTCATTAATATGACCTTACCAAGTCACTTAAAGTTTCCAGACCTCATTGCCTCAACTATAAAATGACAACATTGGAGGATGTATTCTCAAACGTTTCCATGAATTCTAAAATTCTATGCCTTGATAAATTAATTAAATTTAAATCATTAGCTGCACTGCCACAAGGTTCCTAAATCCCAACACAAATGACTTGTTTCACTTATAACCAGAAGAGACAAAAACCTGCATTTTTAAACTCTCTGATGACTTCTACTTTAATCAGAGAGTAAGAACAGGCAGATGGTAACTCATATGAACAACTTTCTGAATTAGATAGCTATGTCAATTTAAAGCCTTAACAAATTTACATTCATAGTTGTTATTTTTTGTTTTTTCAAAATTAAAAGTATGAGGTAAAAAAATTACTTTAAAGTCAATTACTGAAACATTTTACTCAATATAAATATTGTCCTAAAGCAATACTCCTAATGGACAGTCAGGCACTATTTGCTGATAAAACATAAAATGTTTTTTGAAACTGAAGATTGTTACCTGTTCAGTAAAAATATTTTAAAAGAACTCTAAAATGGTTTGATGTATTGAACAGTTGAGTAGTACGACATGGCACTTACTGTTTTTTAATAGCTCTACCATTTTCTTAGCAGATGATGCAGAACCAATTATAGCTATTATAACAATTTAATCATGAAAAACAAATGACTGGGTTGTAACAGCCTGACCAATTTCTAATAGTTTATAAACCCAGATTTAATAGATGTCTGCAACACTTTTGAATGTGTACCTGTATTCTCCAAAACCTATATGTCAGAGACTGCTAATTTTAATATTCCAGCTTTTAACTGGGCCCTTTACGGCTGAAGGTGGCTATGGATCTCTAAGTACTGGCCATTAGCAAGTAAAGAAAATCACTATCCAATTACAAAAATAACTTTTATGGCAAATTTGGGATTATTTCCTTCAAAAGGATAAGAGCTACCCTTTCCTTTCTCTCCCTCCTGACATATAGAACTTAGATGTTATGTCTAGAATAGCCACCTTGAACCAGAAGGGTGAAGACACATGAGCAGGCTTTCTAAATGGTGAGCTGGCTGAAGCCCATGATGCTGGTGACTTCATGGAGTCTCCATATGAGCCTTAAGCTCACTACTTCTTGTTACAAGAGAAGAAGACATTTCTACAGTTACTTTTATTTTGATTTTATATGCAACTGAGCCTACTCTTAGCATAGGTATTTTTACGATTAGGAGATTGTTGTAGTTCTCATTCAAATTGCATGTATAAATTTTTTTAATTATGAAAAACCTATATATACATCATTAAATACTGTTCTTTGGGAAAAAAAAAAAAGCTATATAATTGTTTCTTTAAATGTTTTGTAGATGTTAGTAATTATATGTGTGAATATACCAGCAGAAAAAAAAAAAAACAAACAAAACTGCTACAAGGAAATATATGCTTCAACAAAAATATCCAAGTTCATTTTAATCATATGTATTTTAACACATGATTTAGAATTTACACTTAGAGGATTTTTTCAGTTTTCTAATTGGGATCACTATGAAATCAGGCCAGTAATGAGCATATACAGCTAATTAATAGATGTACATTAAATTACAGATTTCTCTACTAACATTGAAGAGAAACTAAAGGATCCACTTAGTAAGAATAAAATGAGCACACAAAACATTTAAAAACTATATGTAAGTACAATCAAATTCAAATTATTCATTAATAGTTTAGGGTAGACATATTCAAATGTCTCCTTTCTTCAAATGGTACCTACTGATTATTATAAAAAAAAAAAAAAGTATTAATGTAATCAGCACTTACCATGCACCATGCAACCTAGATACTTTTGTCATAACCCATAGTGTCACAGGAATAGATACTATTATCATGCCCATTTTAAAGGTGAGGAATCTGGAGCTCAGTTCTCAAATTCTATGGATATGAGTAGGGTCAGAAGAAATGGAAGAGCCAGGTGGACCTCCTTTGTCTGTCTTATCAGAAAAGGTAAATTCTTAACCATTACGCTATATTACACATGAAGACCTGAGTAATAACAATATATAAAATATGTTGCATTTATTTATGCCTTCTTCACCTCCAAGATCATATCCTACTCAGCTAATAATAGAAAGGAAGAAACAACTAAAATAGGAATTTGGCTTTAATGAATTAACCATATAAAGTTCTAATTATTTTGAAAATTTATAAAAATATGATTTTTGATTTATGTTATTTGTGATTTTATTCAAGCATATATTTGCATTACTCATTTTATGCTGTTGGAATCTGCATTTCAATTCCAACTGCATATGTGGTAACACAGTAATTATTAAAACTGAATTTCCTGGTGAAATACAGATGTAAAAAGAAACCCATTAGTGATGAAGAAAATTTTTTTAAAAGTGAAAAGTCTAAGAAAATAATTTTTCTTAACTATAAAATATAAATTTTGAATAATGTTGAGTGTTTAAATGAGTAGTAACTCTGACCTTAGAGGTGAAGAGGTTCATTTCATGTTTGATACAGAACAAGAAAAAAATTTACTAAAATATTTCAGGATGTGTTCTAGTTAGTACAAAAAACCCAGCATTTATGGGAAAAATTCTGTGCTATGGTAGGTATCAGTGAAGCCTGATTTTATAGCCATTTTCAGTGCCCAAAATATAGAAAAATTTTTAAAATTAAGCTGTGACTGATGTCACTAGATTATCTATATATTGGTTAATTGGTACTGTACATTCAGAATTTAACTTTTTAATTCTCCATTTTTATAGTAAATGATAGCACAATAGGAGAAACTGTTTCTTTTCAATTGGAACTAATTGTGTAAGCAATTCAGCATTTTACAAAAGGCATGACTTTTGTTTTTAATCAAATTGGCAGTTATATTCATTTTAGAAACTCAATTTATGTGTTAAAATAGCATTACGTGAAGATTATTTAAAATAGATTTTCTAGGTGTGGCAGGGATGCTCTAACATTATTCATTATTGTTTATTTAATGTATTTTTATGTCCTGTTGATGTCTGTCTTTTTCTTCTGTGATGTAACAATACAATCACATAATGATCTGCACACAACACTGTTACCAGTTTAGCATTTGCAGTGTTAGTTCTGCTAATATAATCAACTATCCAATCTGAGTCAAGCAGTCATGAGTAAGAAACATTTATATCAATTACTATCATTCTAAATGATTACTACTAATAAGTAATATTATTGAAAATGTTTAGGACCATTTCCGCAGTATCTCCGTAATACAGACATGTGTCTGGTTGATATTTGTCTACTCTATGTATTTTTTCCTACAGGTTAATGTTAAAAGCAGAAAGTTTATGTTACCAGATCTAATGAATTATATAGGTCACAATAAACTCTCTACTAGGCATATAAAAGATCTATTAACCTCAAAAAGTATGTCATTTTAAAAAGAACATAGTCAAGAGAGTCAAGATAACATACTGTGAAAGCTTAGAATATTCTATAAGGTGGTCCTTTCTCATTGCTGAGATTACATCTAAGTTTCCATTACTTTCTCTCAGAATTAAGGTTTCTATTGCCAACTTCCATAAAACCTAAAAATAATTACAAAAATTACATCACAAAGACAACCAGGTAATGTTACGTTTCCAGCTTCCTATAACCATCTGGAATATTACTAAATAATTCTCCAATACAGATACACTTTGCATAAGCACACAGAACTATGCCATGAATAATATCCTATTTGTAGTTTTTGACCCAAATATTTCTCTTTTACTTTCTCATTTTTAATAGGGACATAATTTATAATAGTAACAGTTAACATTTACTGTAATATATGTCCAGCACTATCCTTAGTACTTATGCATATGGACTTGGTAAATTTTAACAGTAATTATAAAGAAAGCATTATTATTATATCCATCACCATTATTAGATGGGGAAACAGAGCCATATAAACCTTAAGTAACTTATCTAAAGTCATACAGGTTTATGTAGTGAAATTCAGATTTGAACACGGGCATCATAGTTTAAGTCCTTGGTGCTAACCATTACTCTATCATGCCTCTTAATATTGCAATAAGAAAATAAAAACTCAATTAGAAAAAAAAGTAATTGACAGTGGTTCATAGCAGTAGGACCATGGGAAACTGGAGACTATATGATTCACTGAAAGAAGCAGATGCTATGCAGTTCCAGCCAACTGTTGTCATGTAGAAATGTATTGGGTCAGCATTTCATTTTACCCTATCTATAAGCTAGTAAGTTAGCTGGTAACTATTTCATGATACTGGCAAAAAGAAAAAGAGATTCCTGGGTCAGATACAAATTAACTTTGTTACTCAAAGCACAGCAAGCAATATGGTCAAAAGCATATTTGCATCAGTTCTCTTTTCTTGTCACATTACAATGAGCCCTTGCCCAGATTTAAAGTGAGTGGTTTCTAAATGATGCATACATAGAATTACATACACAAAAGGAAGCTATTCAGTCATTAAAGCTTTGCATTTTATACTCCTCTAATTGCATCAATTAAGTGACATTTCCAGAGAGTCATGCTTCATAAATCAATAATTTCAGATTTATTTACAATTAGCAACACTGACAGAGAGGTACATTCTGCTATAAAAGCATTACTTAGATAAGGACTCTGTCTCTAGTAAATACCACTAGTGTGATTGCAATGATGTCTATCATTAACATATTTATAAAGAGCTTTGATCAGGAAAAAAATCATATGATCATTTCAATATATGCAGAAAAACATTTGACAAAACCCATATCCATTTATAACAAAAGCTTTCTGCAAACTAGGAATAAATGGGAAGTTCCTCAACTTGAAAAATAACATCTACAAAAAACCTATAGATAACCTCATATTTGATGTTGAGACACGAGATGCTTTTCTCATAAGATCAGGAACAAGCAATGTATGTCTCTTCTCACCACTACTATTCTATATAATAGTATAAGTCCTAGTTAATAAAATACTAAATAGTTAATAAAAAACTAAATAAAGGTATACAAATTGGAAAGGAGAAGTACAATTTTCTTTTTGGAAAATTACATATTATCTATATAGAAAATTTCAAAGAAACAAAATCCTTCTGGAACTAATAAGCATCCATAGTAGTGTTGCAGGATACAAAATATACACAAAAGTCAGTTGCTTTCCTATATAACAGTAATAAATAATTGAATTTATAAATTAAAACACAATGCCAATTATATTAGCTTGCAAAAATAGAAATATTTACATTTCAACTTGAGAAAATAGGTACAAGAGATATATGAGGGAAACTATGAAACATTTATGAAATAAATCAAAGCTATAAACAAAGAAATATTTCAAGTTCATGAATAAAAACACTTTTTTAAGATGCCAATTCTTCCCAATTTGATCTATAGATACAATGCATTCCCAGTCAAAATCTCAGAAAGTTATCTGGTAGATATCAATAAACATTCTAAAGTTTATATAGAAAGGAAAAAGATCCAGAATAGTCAACATAACACTAAAGAAGTAGTCAGAGGACTAACACTACCCTACTTGAAGACTAACTATAAAGTATAAAACTACAGTGATCAAGGCAGCGTGGTATCAGCTAAATCGATTAATGGAACAGAATAGGGAGCCCAGAAATAGACCAAAACAAATACAGTCAACTGATCTTTGGCAAGGGAGCAAATATTTCAGTGGAGACAGGATAATCTTTTCAAAAAAGAAAATGGTTCCAGAAAAAGTGGACATTCACACGAAAAAATACTAAGTATGAACCCAGACAGAGACTTTACATCTTTTACAAAAAGTAACTCAAAATGGATCATAGACCTAAATATAAGATACAAAACCATACAACGTTTAGATAATAATATAGGAGAAAGTCTAGGAGCAAATTTTTGCATTTGCAATGAATATTAGATACAATACTAAAAACAACACAAATGAGCAAAAAAATTGGTAAGTTGCTCTTCATTAAAACTAAAAACTTCTGCTCTGAGAAAAACACTATTAGGAGAATGAAAAGATAAGCCAAAAACTGGGAGAATAAATTTTCAAAACATATATATTTTAAATAAAGGACTTTTATCCAAAATATAAGATTTTTAAAAAAATATAAAATGGGAAAAATATATGAACAGACACCTCACTAAAGAAGATATACAGACGGCAAATAAGCATATGAGAAGATGCCCAAAATCATATGCCATCAGGGAATTGCAATTTTAAAACAATAAAAAAATGCCAGTACATATCTATCAGAATGGCTAAAATCCAAAACACTGATAATAAAGAACCTTGATGAGGATGTGAATCAACAGGGATTCTTTCATTGCTGATGGAAATGCAAAAGGTACAGCCACTTTAGAAAACAATCTGGCAGTGTCTTATGAAGCTAATATAGTCTTATCATACGATGCAACAATCACACTTGTATTTACTCAAATAAGTTAAAAATTTATATAGACAAAAAACCTGCACATGAATGTTTATAAGAACTTTACTCATAATTTTCAAAATTAGAAACAACCAAGATGCCCTTTAATAGGTGAACGGATAAACTATGGAACATCCATCCAGTGGAGTGTTATTCAGTGATAAAATAAATGCATTATCAAGCTATGGGAAGACATGGGGGAACATACATATTAAGGACAAAAAGCCAGTCTGAAAAAGCTATATACTGTATGACTGTATGATATTCTTGAAAAAGCAAAACTACAGAGATAGTAAAAAGATCATGATTGCCAAGGGGTCAGAGGAAGGGATGGAGGCATGAATAGGTAGAGCATAGAGCTTTTTTAAGGCAGTAAAATTACTAGGTATGATACTGTATGGGAGATACAGGACATTATGTATTTGTAGAAACCCACAGAACTCTACAACACAGAGTAAACACTAATGTAAATTATGGCGTTCATTTAATAATAATGTTTCAATATTGTTTCATCAGTTGTAATAAAACTATCACACTACTGCAAGAATTTAGTAACAGCAGAACCTGGGGGATGTAATATGAAGACTGTGCTTTCAGCAAAATTTTTATGTAAACCGAAAACTGCTCTAAAAAGAACGTCCATTTTTGTAAAAAGGCAAAGAGAACAGTCTGACCAATACAGTGTGTAACACAAAGAATAGAGAATAGTATTAGGTCAGACTATATTAAATTGTCAATATTTAACATTGTTGACCCTTAAAATTCATAATGTCGTATGATTTGTATAATTGAATTGTAGATGAGGTCAGATAATGTGGATTGATTAGGGGCAAGAATGGAAGAAAAAGCATATTACTTATTTCAGGTAACAGCACTCAGTCTTCACATGCACTACTTATAAAATAGAAATCCACTAAATGTTCTCATGTCATGAACACAGTGTCCTGTCTGAAAATTATTAACGATGGATTAAAGTTTTCTTCTCCTTTCATGATGTATGTCTTCCAAGATGCTCCTTTCCTTTTCTCTCTCTCTCTCTCATATTGGACTCAATTGTCTGTTGATCCTGGGCTCCTTTGATTTTTTATTCCACACCCTTAGGAAACTAAAAGTTGATTAGAAACTCCCTGGGCATGGCTAGGGCTTCTCAGCCTAATCTTGGATGTTGTGGCTCAGCCATTTCATTAGCAAAAATCTCAGTGTTAACACCTTTCAGTTTTTTTTGCTTCAGTTTTATTTTTTTTTTTTTTTTGCTTTTTTTTGCTTTAAGTTTGTTTTTGCTTCTTGTTTTAATTAGGGCTGTTCACCTTCTCAGAGAAGAATTTGCCATTCTTCTCCTGGAGGTTAGAATCCTGGAATGCCAGCCTTCCAGAGGCAAATTGGGAGAAGGCTGGTATTCTCAAGTTGTAATGAGTATTCGTTCACTTATTCCCCAGTTTTTAAAACATGACTCTTCCCCTTTAAATTTTGACAATGTTAAACTTATTTGTTCACAAATAATACTTTTATTTCCTGGGCGATTTTAAAATCATGATTCAAAATCATTTTTTCATTAGCTAAGGATGCTGAAACCCCATTTGATAAAACATAGGGTAGTAAATTCATTGCACTTAGTGTTATGAATTAATATTTACTTTTTCTCTAAAATTATTATTTTATGACTAATTTTCCCAACATAAATTTTCATTTTCTCTCAAACGACATACCTAACATTTTATTTTATTTATTATTATTATTATTATTATGAGACAGAGTCTCGCTCTGTTGCCCAGGCTGGAGTGCAGTAGCGCGATCTGGGCTTACTGCAAGCTCCGCCTCCCGAGTTCCCACCATTCTCCTGCCTCAGCCTCCAGAGTAGCTGGGACTACAGGCGCCGGCCACCACGCCTGGCTAATTTTTTTTGTTTTTTAAATTTTATTTTTATTTTTTTTGTAGAGACGGGGTTTCACTGTGTTAGCCAGGATGGTCTCGATCTCCTGACCTCGTGATCCGCCCGCCTCGGCCTCCCAAAGTGCTGGGATTACAAGCGTGAGCCACCACGCCCGGCCCTAACATTTTAATGAGCTCTCTGATTTAAGTTCAGAACCAACAGAATAAGTAAAAGTGTATGTTTTTTTGTTGTTGTTTTGTTTTGTTTTGTTTTTTGAGACAGAATCTTACTCTGTCACCTAGGCTGGAGTGCAGTGGTGCAATCTCTGCTCACTGCAACCTCTGCCTCCTGGGTTCAAGTGATTCTCCTGTCTCAGCTTCCAGAGTAGCTGGGATTACAGGCATATGCCACCACGCCTAGATAATTTTTGTATTTTTAGTAGAGATGGGGTTTCACCACGTTGGTCAGGCTGCTCTCGAACGCCTGACCCCAAGTGATCCACCAGCCTTGGCTTCCCAAAGTGCTGGGATTACAGGCATGAGCCACCACGCCCAGCTCCATGCATTGAATCTTAAGACTCTCGGCCTTTTTATTCCACCTAACTGTGTGAAATGAGAGAGATTTGAAGATGAATTTACTTCTTAAAAAATTAGCAGGACAAAATTAGAACAAAAAAGGGAACTTTAGAATATATTATAATTTATATATACCACAAAAGGAAAAGAACCTGTATATGTCCTAAATTAATTTTTTTGGAAGCACTTCCTTTACAGTGCTAGTTTAGTTTTCTGCATGCCATAGATGTTCAATAAAATAATAAATTTAGAAAGTATATTAAAGGATAAAATTAAGTATCCTTAAACTCCCAAATTTTATGACTTAAACGCAATCTTCATAAATGTATATAACCAAGAAGTTGCTCAATCTTGATATCTAGTACTTCTAAGTTTAACTTATAACATTTATTCAAACACTAGGATATAGTTTGAACAAATATTTATTTAAAACCCAAATAATGAAAATCTTTAGTAAATTTCTAAAAGTTAGTTTAGTTAGAAAATTAAGAAATCTGAAAATCTGCTTTTCTTATGTACTACTTCTACCAAGTTATTGAGTAGCTTATATATAGGTGGAATTATAAACATTCATCAAATATCTTAAATATAATAAAGTTCAATTAGGGCAAGTTCACATTAAAGAAAATAAATATATAAATACAAAAACATTACATTCTCAAGAAAACAATTCAGAGTTTTTTTGAAAATGACAATAATGTCAAGGTTAATTAATTAATTAATTTATTTTTATTTTTGAGACAGAGTCTCGCTCTGTCGCCCAGGCTGGAGTGCAGTAGTAGCATCTCGGCTCACTGCAAGCTCCGCCTCCCGGATTCACGCCATTCTCCTGCCTCAGCCTCCGGAGTAGCTGGGACTACAGGCACCCGCCACCATGTCCAGCTAATTTTTTTGTATTTTTAGTAAAGATGGGGTCTCACCATGTTAGGCAGGATGGTCTCGATCTCCTGACCTTGTGATCCACGTGCCAAGGTTTTTAATAAGATCTTAGGTCTTACTTTTGTCCAATAGGTATCAGATTATGTCAAAAGTTCAGGTCACATATTTCTCTGATCTTTCAGCAGCCAAATGAAATTAGTGGATGTACAGAAATGAATATAGTAAGAATCTTATAGAATAATGAAGAAAATAAAGATTTACTGTTACAGGATAAATTGACAGCAAATTTATTCATTCACCAAATAATCATTAAGTATTTATTATACCAGATTTTCTGCGTAATAAATCAACCAATCTAAGGTCTTTCCTTCACTCTGGAAAGAGATCAGAAAGATATATACATAGCATTTTTAGAAATTA
The DNA here is from genome assembly GCF_000951045.1 of Mandrillus leucophaeus. Classification (NCBI taxonomy): domain Eukaryota; kingdom Metazoa; phylum Chordata; class Mammalia; order Primates; family Cercopithecidae; genus Mandrillus; species Mandrillus leucophaeus. The sequence goes on from NW_012101771.1 coordinate 109,519, forward strand.
ATTTAAAAATAAACTAAAACACTAATCTTTGCAACTAACCTATTTTCTGCTATAGAAATAAAATAATTTTAAACCCTATTTGTTACTTCAGTACTGAGCACTATACTTTCTCACAAAAAAGGCTAAATAACCTTTAAGTACGTGCTATCCGAGATGGTTTTACTTGTCTAGTCAACTTTTGGTCACAAAAAAGAAAATAATATAAGACCGAGAGCAAAGCACTTAAGGTTTTAAAAGAAATAATGTAAAACTTTTTGTATTTATAAAAAGCTATTTATCCTTATCTTCCTTCTCATCAAGAAACTAATAAGCATAGTAAATATTTTGCTGTTTATTTTTTATAATAAACACAATAAATATTTTGACTAAATATAAAACAGTATGTGTCACATGTAGATAAAAGTCATATTTAAAACTGTCATATATACAGGAAGTATCTTTCAGAGATCTACTTCTCTCTCTCACTCTCTCTTAATAGTTTATTTATAATTACAAGGGGAAAATGGTGCAATAATTTATCAGGGTTGTGATACTTGCGATTTTGTATATGAAAGCAATTACTAATAACTTTCAAATAGGGAAGTCGATTGACATTTTATATGACTATTAAATGGTGCATTTGCTGGAAAAGTTTTTTCTCCTCTTTGGAAGAAAACAAATGTTAATGAAAATGTAATAACACAAGGCACAATAAAGAGATTGAATGATATCATAATTATAATTGTAGAAATGTTTAGAACCCAACTTTTCATAATAATCAAACTTTAAGAACCATATTTAGTTTTTAATCATTTAATACTGTTTAAGACACAAGTCTCTCAAAAGGAAGTCTTACTTGAAAATTCTTCAGTTTTCATAAAAACAAGTTAGAAAGATAATTAAGATTGACAATTTTTTTACCTTAAAATTTTATAAGCATAGAAATCGCTAAAACAATATATATCTTCTCTCTCCATAATTTTATGTTGCATAAAATCATACTCACAAGGAATGTTCCATTTTTCTTTTGTATTTTAATTGGAAATAATTTTTCTAAACTCCTCACTAATATTTCAGAGTTTAGGGGACTGAAAACTGATTTTACACTTTAAGCATATTTAAATCAATAAAGCAGTTACTGAAGCAATATCACTTTATCTAGACCAGCACTTTTTAAATACAGCTTCCAATAATTAAAGATACAAAAGTAGCACTTTACTTTTACAAGGTGAAAACTATCATCACCTTTTCTCTCAGTAAATTAGAGTAATTGATTTTTTTTTTTTTTTACATTTTACTGACAACAGCTACTCAAAATGACTTATATATTTCAGACTCATCATAATTAAGTTCAGGCTATCATATCAGAGTCAATTATCAAGAAATTAATGTTTTCCAGGACACAAAAGGGACTCTCTTACAAAACTGTAGGCCATTGATAACAGGAGGTAGCCAGAAGGAAGCCACTTTTAGTCCTCAGGGCAAAACCAGAAATCTATATGGGCAAGTCAGTACTAATATAGTACAACCAAGAGTAGGCAATAGGTCCTATGTATATAAACCAAGGACCATTCCTGATGTATAATGATTACACAAACTGACGGGGACAATCTGCTCCAAGGTCCAACACTCTTAACCAGTATTGAGAAAAGCAATCACCTAACATCTCTCTCCATAACATATCTGGCAACCAGCTCACTCTGGAGAAAGAGAGAGTTTAGGTGCTCAAGCTTGTTTAAGCAACCCTGGTTGAATACAGATGGTATTTGTTTAGGTCTGTGGCTGTTAATTTACATGATTCCATTAATATTTCTTCTTTCAACTTCCCCTAAAGCTAAGAAAGAAAGCTGCATTAAGAAAAGAAAGAAAGGTAAAGGCAAATAGCAAAACTTGGGACTCTGAAAAACTGTGAGTAGAAGAACACATTATTTTGTTGCCACACCCACTGTTCTTCAAGAGTAGAATTGTTAACCATGCACTTAAACAGGTTGAATCAATCCTCTCAGAAACGACTAGGTCAATATCAGTGACAGAATCCATGAAGATGAAACATTATTGCACCCGAGTATCAATATCCTGTAAGAACGTAATTAGTGTGACTTTTGAAATGGTAGTTAGGAGGCAGGACTAACTTGCAGCTCCCACTTGGATGGACAGAGCAGCATGTGGAAACCTACATTATGAACTTTTTCTCTAAGAACTACCAAAGGAAGGTATCAGGAAAGCCAAGATAATCCACAGACCCTTTGAAGGAGATGGATTACCACTGTAGGCTCCATGGGACAGCTGAGGAACTGTCCCATGGGAGAGTAAGTCAGTTTGCTTTCTTAGCTGGGAGTCTTACAGCCTGGGGCAAGTTCTAAGCCCTGTTCACCAGCTGCCTGGAAATAAACTGTGCTGTTGTGGGGGCATGCTGAAAGTAATACCAGCCTTTTGGGGTACAGGCTGTGTGGGAGTTGGGTGAGGCCTGTGGCTCTCGGCTTTCTCCAACTTCCTTGGTGATCTGTGTGATGTAGCAGAAGCAGCCATAATCCCCCTGGGAACATAACTCTATTGGACTGGTATCCACAACTCCACTTCTCACAGCAGAACCAGCAAGCTCCCCCCACCCCCGCCCAAGGAGAGTCTAAGCTCAGACACACCTAACCCTGCCCCCACCTGATGATCTTTCTCTGCCTGCCCTGGTAGCCCAAGAAAAAGGACTTAATCCCTTGAAAGTTCTATGTCCCCACCCACCACCTAACCCTAGGGCAAGTTTGAATCTTCCTATACAACCAAAGCTGATTTGCTCTTGAAAGCACCAACTCCTGGCTGGAGGCAAAATGATACAAAACCAGTGCACATAACAAGGTTTAAGGACGCTCCCAGAGGCCACTTCACTTCCTAGCTACCTTCACCAGGAGTAGGCGTTGCTATCCATGGCTGACAGACGTGAAGATGAGTCATATCACAAGATTCTTTGCAGACATCCCCAGTACCAGGCCAGAGCCTGGTAGGTTGACTGTGTGACTAGACCCAGAAGAGAAATAACATGCTCTCAGAAAGCCTCATCCCTGGGGAAAGGAAAGAACACTGCATAAAGGGAGCACCCCATGGGACAAAAAGAAAATCTGAACAGCAGTCCTCAAGTCCCAGGTTTTCCCTCTGATATAGTCTACCAAAATAAGAAGGAACCAGAAAAACAATTCCAGTAATATGGCAAAACAAGGTTCTTCAACACCCCCAAAAGATTACACTAGCTCACCAGCAGTGGATCAAAACCAAGATGAAATTTCTGAATTGCCAGAAACAGAATTAAGAAGGTTGACCATTAAGCTAATCAAGAAGGCATCAGAGAAAGGTGAAGCTCAGCTTAAAGAAATCAAAAACATGATACAGGATATATATATATATATATAAAAAAAAA
>NW_012101771.1:112953-124008 GCF_000951045.1 Mandrillus leucophaeus
AAAAAAAAACCAAAAACCTCAAGTGAAATAGATAGCACAAATAAAAACCAATCACAACTTCTGGAAATGAAGGACACACATACAGAATTGCAAAATGCACTGGAAAGTCTCAGCAATAGAATTGAAAAAGGAAAAGAAAAAAATTCAGAAATTCAAAGACAAGGCTTTCAAATTAACCCAATCTGAAAAAGACAAAGAAAAAAGAATTTAAAAAAAATGTACAAAGTCTCCAAGAAGTTTGGGATTATGTTAAACAACCAAACATAACAATAATTGGTATTCCTGAGGAAGAAGAGAAATCTAAAAGTTTAGAAAAGATAATTGAGGGAATAATCAAGGAATTCTTCCCCAGCCTTGATAGAGATCTAAACACTCAACTACAAGAATTAAAAGAACATCTAGGAAATTTATTGCAAAAAGATCATTGCCTAGGCACATAGTTCATCAGGTTATCTAAAGTCAGGGCAAAATAAAAATGTAAGAGCTGTGAGGCAAAAGCATTAGGTAACCTAAAAAGGAAAACCTATCATATTAACAGGAAATTTCTAAGCAGAAACCCTACAAGCAAGGAGGGATTGGTGTCCTATCTGTAGCCTCCTTAAAAAAAAACAATTATCAGCCAAGAATTTTGTATCCAGTGAAACTAAGCTTCATAAATGAAGGAAAGGTACAATCTTTTTCAGACACACAGATCCTGAGAGAATTTGCCACTACTAAGCCAGCACTACAAGAACTGATACAAGGAGCTCTAAACCTTGAAACAACTCCTTAAAATACACCAAAATAGAATTTCCTTAAAGCATAAATCTCACAGGAGCAATAAAACAATAACATAATGAAAAAAAAAAAAAGGTATTCAGGCAACAAATAGCATGATGAATAGAATAGTACCTCACATGTCAATACTAACAATGAATGTAAATGGCCTAAATGCTCCACTTAAAAGATACAGAATGGCAGAATGAATAGGAATTCACCAACCAAGTATCTGCTATCTTCAGGAGACTCACCTGACACATAAGGACTCACATAAACTTAAGGTAAAGGGGTAGAAAAAGGTATTCCATGCAAATGGACACCAAAACAAGCAGGAGCAGCTATTCTTATATCAGACAAAACAAACCTTAAAGAAACACAGTTAAAAAAGACATACAGGGAAATTGTATAGTGATAAAAGGACAACTCTAAAAGGAAAATATCACAATCCTAAATATATATGCACTAACACTGGAGCTCCCAAATTTATAAAACAAATACTACTAGATCAAGAAATGAGATAGATGGCAACACAATAATATTGGGGGACTTCAGTACTCCACTGACAGCACTAGACAGGTCGTCAAGACAGATGGACTTAAACTATACCACGCATCAAATGAACTTAACAGATATTTATACAACATTCTACCCAACAATTACAGAATATACATTCTATTCATCAGCACATGGAATATTCTCCAAGACAGACCATATGATAGAACACAAAACAAGTATCAAAAAATCCAAGAAAATCAAATTATAGCAAGTACTCTCTCAGACAACAGTGGGATAAAATTGGAAATATATTCGAAAAGGAACCCTCAAAACCATGCAAATACATGGAAATTAAATAATCTGCTCCTGAATGATCATTGAGTCAATAATGAAATCAAGATAGAAATTAAAAGACTCTGAACTGAATGATACTAGTGACAAAACCTATCAAAACATCTGGGATACAGCAAAAGTGGTGCTAAAAAGAAAGTTCATAGCATCAAACACCTATATCAAAAAGTCTAAAAGAGCACAAACAGACAATCTAAGGTCACACCTCAAGGAACTAGAGAAGTAAGAACAAACAAAACCCAAAGCTAGCAGAAGAAACAAAAGAACAAAATTAGGGCAGAACTAAATGAAACTGAAACAAACAAACAGAAAAGATAAAACAAACAAAAAGCCAGCTCTTTGAAAAGATAAATATAATTGATAGTCCATTAGTCAGATTAATCAAGAAGAGAGAGGATCCAAATAAGCTCAATTAGAAATGAAATGGGAGATATTACAGTCAATACTATAGAAATACAAAAAAATCATTCAAGGCTGCTATGAACAACTTTACACACATAAAGAGGAGATGGATAAATTCCTGGAAATATAAGACCTTCCTAGATTAAAACAGAAAAAAATAGAAATGTTGAGCAGACCAGTAACAAGAGGCGAGATTAAAATGGTGCTTAAAAAGTTATGAACAAAAAAAGTCCAGAGGCAGACAGATTCACAGCTGAATTCTACGAGACATTCAAAGCAGAATTAGTGTCAATCTTATTGACACTACTCTAAAGGACAGAGAAAGAGGGAATCCTCCCTAAATCATTCCATGAAACTGGTGTCAACCTAATAGCAAAACCATGAAAGGACATAACAAAAAAAGAAAACCACAGACCAATGTCCCTGATGAACATAAATGCAAAAATCCTAAAAAAAAGAAAAGGAAAAAAAAAAAAAAAAAAAAAAAAAAAACTAGCTAGCCAAACCCCAAAGCATATAAAAAAGATAATCCACCATGATCAAGTGGGTTTCATATCAGGGTTGTAGGAATGGTTTAATATCTGCAAGTCAATATGTGTGATACACCACATAAACAGAATTAAAAACAAAAATCAGATGATCATCTCAATAGATACAGAAAATAATTTGACAAAATCCAGCATTGCTTTGTGATTAAAACCCTCAGCAAAATCGGCATAGAAGGTTAAAACCCTCATAAAATCGGCAAAATCGGCAAAAAACATACCTTAAGGTAATAAAAGCCATTTATGACAAACCCACAGCCAACATTATACTGAATGAGGAAAAGTTGAAAGCATTCTTCCTGAGAACTGGAACAAGACAAGGATGCCCACTTTCCCCACTTCTATTCAACACAGTGCTGGAAGTCCTAGTCAGAGCTATTAGACAAGAGAAGGAAATGTATTTCTTCATTCAAATTGGTAAAGAGGAAGTCAAATTGTTGCCATTCACTGATGAGATGACAGTATACCTAGAAAACCCAAAAAGCTCCTAGAACTGAAAAATGAATTCAGCAAAGTTTCAGGGTGCTACATTAATGTAAACAAATCAGTAGTCTGTTATACACCAACACTGATCAAGCTGAGAATCAAATCAAGAACACAACCCCTTTTAAAATATATGCAAAAACAAAACAAAACAAAACAAAACAAAACAAAACAAAACAAAAACTACTTAGGAATATACCTAACCAAGAAAGTGAAAGATTTCTACAAGGAAGACTATGAAACACTGCTGAAAGTAATCAAAAACATCACAAATGGAAATACATTCCATGCCCATAGATACATAGAACCAACATTGTGAAAATGATCACACTGCCAAAGCAATCTACAAATTCAGTACAGTTCCCATCAAACTGCATTGTGTGTGAAGACTCCATCATTCTTTATAAAACTAGAAAAAAAAAATCCTAAATTTCATATGAAACCAAAAAAAGAGCCCACATAGCCAAAGCAAGATTAAGCAAAAAGAACAAATCTGGAGGCATTACATTACCCGACTTCAAACTATACTATAAGGCCACAGTCACCAAAACAGCATGTTACAGGCATAAAAATAGGCACACAGACAAATGAAACATAAATGAGAACCCAGAAATAAAGCCAAATACTTACAGTCAATTGATCTCTGACAAAGCAAACAAAAACATGAAGTGTGGAGAGGTCACCCTATTCAACAAATGGTCCTGTAATAAATTGGCAAGCCACACATAGAAGAAAACTGAATCTTCATCTCTTACCATATAGAAAAATCAACTTGAGATGGATCAAAGTCTTGAATCTAAGTCATGAAACCATACAAATTCCAGAAGATAGCATTGGAAAAACCCTTTTAGACACTGGCTTAGGCCAAGACTTCATGACTAAGAACAGAAAAGCAAACACAATAAAAATAGAGATAAATAGGTGGGACTTAACTAAACTAAAAAGTTTCTACACAGCAAAAGAAATAATCAGCAGAGTAAACACACAACCCACAGAGTGGGAGAAAATATTCCCAATCTATACATCTGACAATGGACAAGTATTCATAATCTACAAGGAACTTAAAACAAGTCAGCAAGACAAAAGAAAACAATCCCATCAAAAAGTGGGCAAAGGACAAGAGTAGACCGTTCTCAAGAGAAGATATACAAACACGAATAGCCAACAAACATTAAAAAGTGCTCAACAGGCATTGTAATTTTGACTTCAAAAGGCCATTTCACTATTCTATCAGTCCAGCTGCTTCAGGATGATGGGGAACATGGTAAGACTAGTGAACTCCATGAGCATGAGCCCACTGCCACACTTCTTTAGCCATAAAGTGAGTGCCTTGGTCAGAGGCAATGCTGTGTGGAATACCATGACAGTGGATAAGGCATTCTGTAAGTCCACTGATGATAGTCTTGGCAGAAGCATTGCATGCAAGATAGACAAACACATATCCTGAGTAAGTGTCTATTCCAGCGAGGACAAACCTCTGCCCTTTCAGAAGAGTTCCAATACAACCTGCCACCAGGTAGTTGGCTGATCACCCTGAGGAAAGGGGCTATATTGAGGGCTCAGTGTTAGACTCCGCTGCTGGCAAATTGGGCACTCAGCAGTGGCCAGAGCCAGGTCAGCCTTGGTGAGTGGAAGTCCATGTTCTTGAGCCCATGCATAACCTCCATCACTGCCACCATGACCACTTTTTTCATGGGCCCATTGGGCAATAACTGAGGTGGCTGGGAAAAGAGACTGAGTGGTGTCCACAGAATGGGTCATACTATCTAATTGATTACTAAACTGCTCCTCTGTTGAGGTGACCCATTGGTGAGCACTCACATGGGATACAAATATCTTCACCTTTTTTGACCACTCAGAGAGGTCCATCCACATACCTCTTCCCCAGATTTCTTTATCACCAATTTTCTTATGCTTCTTCCAAGTCCCTGACCATCCAGCCAAACCATTGGTTACAGTCCATGAATGAGTATATAATCACACATCTGGCCATTTCTCCTTCCAGGCAAAGTGCATAACCAGGTGCACTGCTCAAAGTTCTGCCACTGAGAAGAGTTCTCTTCACTGCTGTCCTTCAAGGATGTCCTAGAAAGAGGCTGTAGTGCCACAGTTGTCCACTTTTGGGTGGTGCCTGCTTAAGATGCATCGGTGCAGGCCTGGGGAGAGGAGGCAGTGTGGCATCAGTGGAGACCATGGGCATTTGAGCACTTCTTCATGTAACTTACTTGTGCTTTCAGGACCTGCTCAAGCCTGATCACTTATATGCTACTTTCATTTGATGATGGAATGCTGTTGTGCATGACCCACTTTATGGACAGATGGGTCAGAAAGCACCCAGTTAATGATAGGCAGTTCAGGTTGTGTGGTGACTTGATGACCCATAGTCAAACGTTCAGTTTCCACCAAAGCCCAGTAAGAGGCCAAGAGCTGTCTCTCAAAAGGAAAGTAGGTATCTGCAGATGGCAGGGGCTTGCTTCAAAATCCTAGAGACCTCCTCTGTGATTCACCTATGGGGGACTGCCAAAGGCTCCAGTCACCATCCCTATCTGCCACTGATACCACAACCAATTTGATCTGCTGAGTCACAGGGCCCCAGAGGCAGAGCAGCTTGTACAGTAGCCTGGACCTGTCACAGAGCCTTCTCCTCTACTGGACTCCACTCCAAGATGGCAGCTTTTTGTGTCACTCGACAAATGGGCCAGAGCAACACACCAAAATGAGGAATGTGTTGTCTCCAAAATGCCAATAGGCCTGGTACGCATTGTGCCACTTTCTTGGTTGTAGAAGGGGTGAAATGCAGCAACTTATCCTTCACTTTAGAAGGAATATCTCAACAGATCCCACACCACTGGATCCCTAGAAATTTTACTGAGGGAGAAGGTCCCTGAATTTTAGTCAGATTTATTTCCCATTCTCTGGCCTGCAAATGTCTCACCAATAAGTCCAGTGTGTTTCCTACTTCTTGCTCACTGGATCCAATCAGCATAATGACATCAGTGTAATAGACCAGTGTGATATCTTACGGAAGTGAAAAGTGATCAGGGTCTCTCTGAATAACATTATGACACAAAGTCAGAAGTTGATATACCCTTGAGGTAGGACTGTAAAAGTATAATGCTGGCCTTGCCAGCTGAAGGCAAATTGTTTCTGGTGGGCCTTATGGACAGGAATGGAGAAAAAGGCATCTCCTGAGTCAATGGCTGCATAGCAAGTACCAGGAGATGTGTTAATTTGCTCAAATCAATGAAACCACATTGGGTACGGCAGCTGAAATTGGAGTCACCACTTGGTTAAGCTTACAACAATCCACTGTCATTCTCCAAGATCCATATGTCTTCTGCACAGGCCAAATGGGACAGGTGAATGGGGATGTGACGGAACTCACCACCCCTGCATCTTTCATATCCTTGATAGTGGCACTAATCTCTGCAATCGCTCCAGGGATGTAATATTGTTTTTGATTTACTATTTTTCTAGGTAGAGGCAGCTCTTAATGCCTTCCATTTGACCTTTCCCACCATAGTAGCCCTCACCCTACCATTCAGGGAGCCAATGTGGGGGTCCTGCCAGCTGCTAAGTATGTCTATTCCAGTTATGCATTCTGGCACTGGGAAAATCTCCACAAGATGAGTCCAAGAACCCACTGGACCCACTGTAAGTCGGACCTGAGCTAAAACCCCTTTAATTATCTGACCTCCATAAGCCTCTACTTTAACTGGAGGACCACGATGACATTTTGAGTCCCCTGGAATCAATGTCAGCTCAGAGCCAGTGTCTAGTAGTCTCCAAAATGTCTGATAATTTCCCTTTCCCCAACGCACAGTTAACCAGAGGTCTCCATGGGGAAGGACAGAAAAAAAGATTAACAGCATAAATTGTCGGTAGTGTAGTGGGGTCCTCCCTCCAGGGGACCCGGCCTTCCCATCATTCAAGGGGTTCTGGGTCTGTAAACCTGCTCGAGTCTGGAAATTGATTGAGGGGCCATGATTCTGTTTTTATAATTCAAATTAGTCTTTTGTCCATTCGACCTAGAAGGTTTCTGCTTATATAAATTAAGTAGGAATGCAGTAGGCTTCCTGTCAATTTCACTTCTAGGAAAACCATGATTAGTTAGCCAATCCCATAGCTCTACATAAGTCAGACTACTGATGACTGCTGCTTTGTCTCTGCTGTCTGTTACAGTAGTTACGTCCACTTTGCCTTTGACGGTTGAGTGCCACCACTTGGCCCTTGCCACCTTGGGATCCAATTATTCCCATTATATTTAAATTTTGTAGTTGAGTGACAGTGGTTCCCATTGTTAGCTATGACGTATAGAGAAGAGCAATTACAGAGCTCTTCAAAAATGCAGGTACTACCCTCACAAATCTGTTTCACAACACATTGTTCAAGGGATACCTTCTGGGCCCTCCCAGCTGGGATGAGAAGGTCTAGAGTGACTAATCTAGTCCACCTTTCCAATCTCTCTAAGCCTTTGGATCCCTTCCTCTACATCAAACCAAGGGATATCAGACATTTCCTGCTTGCTTACAGTGGGCCATCTTTTAATCCATATTTCAGCTAACCAAGCAAATAAGCTATTAGAACCTTTTTTAACTCCCTGAGCTGCAACATTAAATGCAGAGTCCCCACTTAGTGGGCCCAAATAAATAAATTCAGCCTGATCCAACTCTATGTTCCTTCCAACGTTATCCCACATCCTTAATATCCATTCCCATGCCTGTTCTCCAGATTTCTGTTAAGTTAAAAACCCAAGCAGGTTTTTCAAGTGTAACACACCGCCTCATGGGTCACACTCTCAATCGCACCTCTAGTGACCCGCTGGGACTTTAATCTAGTTATAGGTCTAGAAGCAAATGGAGGCATTAGGGGTGGCTCCTGAAGAGAATCAACATTATCTTGCCTGGCAACAGCCTCACCGGAGGCCACCACTGTTGCCTCAGGCAGTGCAGGGTTTATCTCCTGAGACAAAGGTAGAATGGCTGATGGCAGCATGGGTCAAAGGGGAGATATTGCCACTACTGGGGATGGTGAAGCCGTTTGTTCTGGCAAAAAAAGCTTCATCAGAATTTACAAGCTCAGTGTCCCCAGCTTCATCAGGGTCCTCCCACACATCCCGGTTCAAAGTTGTAGGGTTCCATTCTTTTCCAATCAATGCCCTCACTTTAACAGTAGACACCCGGTGAGGCTGTGCATGCACCTTTCATTGCACGTCAGCCACTTGCATGATAAGAGCTGTGTCTGTTTTTCCACAATTTCAGGTCTTTCTCTGTAGGAGGTAACACTCTCACTCAGGGCAATCTTAGCAGATTTGAGACTGAGTATCTAATTCTGAAGCTGGGAGTTAGAATCCCTAGATTCATCATTGTCTTTCATCACTCTGTCCACTGAAGTTTGGAGCAACCAACCAGCTTCATTATGTTCCTTGATTCTCCACATATGGTCAAAAGTATTATGCATAGAGTCATAGACTCCTTGCTTCTCACAAGCAGTGAATCAGGAGTGTCAAATGCATTTATTTTGCATAACTCTCTAAACAGTTCATGCCAAGGACTATCAGTGTTCTCCATATTATTAGAAGTAGAGTCTTACCATTTTGGGATCTAATCATATTAAGTAACCAACACTAGAAACCCCAAAACCAGCAAAAGAACTTGATCCTTAATACTCTACTCTTCTAGAACCACTTGTGTTACCAAAATCTGTATTAGTCTGGGTTCTCTAGAGGGACAGAACTAATAGGATATATATACTATATATAATACATACTATATATACACTATATACACACACTATATACTATTATATATATTTAGGATATATATAGTATATATATTGTAAATATAGTGTATATATACACTATGTATACTATACTACATATACTATAGTATATATACTATTATATATTTTGTACATATATTTTAGATATTTAGTATAAAGTATATATAGTATATATATTTAGTATACAGTATATATACTATAGAAGTATATATAGTATATATACTGTATATGTAGTATATACACACTATATTGGCTATATAGAGTATATATAGTGCATATATACTATTATGTATACTTAGTATATATAGTATATATACTATATATACACTATATATAGTGTAGTATACATAGTATATATACACTAATATAGTATATATATACTATATATAGTATATATATACTAAATACAGTGGAGGCTCACTGCAACCTCCACCTCCCAAGTTCAAGCAATTCTCGTGCCTTTGCCTCCTAAGCAGCTGGGACAACAGGTGTATGCCACCTCACCTGGCTAATTTTTGTATCTTTAGTCGAGACAGGGTTTCGTCATGTTGACCAGGCTGGTCTAGAACTCCAGACCTCAGGTGATCTGCCCACCTCGGCCTCCCAAAGTTCTGGGATTACAGGCGTGAGCCACTGCGCCAAGCCCAGAAATTCTTAAAGTTCTGGGATTACAGGCATTAGCCACTGCACCCAGCCCAGAAACTCTTTATATAGTGTATATATAAATAATAGTATATATATAGTATATTAGTATAGTGTATTTGTGTGTGTGTGTGAGTATATATATACACACACATATAAATAGGGGAATTTATTAAGTATTAACTCACATAATCACAAGGTCCCACAACAGGCTGTCTGCAAACTGAGGAGCAAGGAGAGCCAGTCTGAGTCTCAAAACTGAAGAACTTGGGGTCTGAAGTTTGAGGGTAGAAAGCAACCAGCATGAGAGAAAGATATAGGCTGTGAGGCTAGGCTGGTCTTATCCTTTCACATTTTTCTGCCTGCTTTATATTCTAGCGTGCTGGCAGCTGATTAGATTATGCCCACCCAGATTAAGGGTGGGTCTGCCTTTCCAAGCCCACTGACTCAAATGTTAATCTCCTTTGGCAGCACCCCCACAGACACACCCAGGATCAATACTTTGAATAGTCTGTATCCTTCAGTCCAGTTAAGTTGACACTCAGTATTAACCATCACACCATGAAAGAGTTTATGAACTCCATGTAAAGGATCCATAACATATAATCATCCAAATGATCTTTCTGGATGGAAAGTTATCCTTAAGATACAAAGAGCTTTCTCTATTCTGATACAAGAACTACTTACATAATATGTCTGGATTCCTCTCAACACAACCCAGAGAAGATCATACCTCTGACAGATATCCCAAGGCCTAACACCATAGGCTGAAAATAGATTTTCCCAGACAGAACATAATATGTCTCCTAAAATTTAATGACTTAGGAAGTTCAAAGGAATATCAAGAGTTCTGTCAGAAGAAATGAAGGAAGAGAATTAAAGCAAGGTTGTAGTCCATGGAGAGTCAAAGACCTTTTTAGAATGACAAATGACAGGTAGCTTTTAAACATTCACTTTGGGGTATTAAGTAATGTGCCATGACCTTTACAATTGAAGTGCAAAACCAATTTCTAAAACTGAAAGTTTAAATCACATTTTCAAATAATATAAAATACTGTCTCACAAACATTGAAACTATAGTATAAAACTGAGTTTGTGAAAGGAGAAGTTTAGGCTACATTCTAAAATATATTTCATAGCTACAATTGAAAATTTTCTACAAAGATAATATGAACAGTAGTAATAAACTTAGAAACTGTCATTCAATATTAAAAAGCATATATAATTTAAATCATGCTTTATCATTCCTTATAAGCAATCTATCAAGAAAAAATATGGAAAAAATATCTTAAAATATTTAAAAAAACACTGGGTATTGCTTGATTTGTATTAATATATAACATTATAATTCTGCTCGGAAATCTTTGGTGTCTATAGTTCACAGGAGAAAAATTAAAACTGTGTATTTTTGATACGCTTTGTGATCTAATACTATCTACATATCTAATATCATTCTATTCATTTTATATTTTAGTAATACTAACAGTAAGCTTGACAAGGATATTCTATTCTCCAGTGCCTCTTTGACTTTGCATATACTGTTTCCTTTGCCTTGAATAAGCCCCATTGGCTCGTCTAAGTAAAAATATTCCCATTA
>NW_012101771.1:125018-126118 GCF_000951045.1 Mandrillus leucophaeus
CCTAGTGTGATAGTATTAGAAAGCTGGTATTTGTAGATGATTAGGTCCTGAGGTAGAGCCTTCATGAATGGAATTAGGCCCTTATAAAAGAGAGCTCCTTTGCCCTTCTGCCATGTGAGAACACAGCAAGAAGACAGCTGTCTGTGAATCAGGAAGAAGGTCCTCACAAAACACTAAATTTTATCTAGGAGTTTCCAGTGTTCAGAGCTATGAGAAATAAAATTTTGTTGTTTATAAACCACTCAGTCTCTGGTAGTTTGTTAAAGCAGCCAAAACCAACTCAGACACAGAGAGAATGGTAGTCTGAAAACCCAACTCGGGGAAGGGTGAACATTTCCAAGAAGAATTATCCATTATATTAAATGCTGCTGCTAGGTTAAGTAAAATAAGGAGATTCAACACAGGATCTACTGCAGGATTGCACAAAAGATTTATGAAAGTCATTGATGAGCCATTTCTGTGGAGTAGTTGGGGAGAAAGCCTTATAAGTGTCAAATTGAAAGAGAATGAGAAAAAAGCAAATGGAAACAATGAATGCATGCTAGTACTTTGAGTAGCTTTTTAAAGAAAAAAAATATAGAAGCAAGGTTTTAATTGAAGGAAAAAATGAGGCTGAGAGATATTTTTAGATTGGACGAAATGCAAAATGGTTGTATGTTTCATGAATGATTTGGCAGAGAGGAAAAAATGAAGTAAAGGGAGAAATTGCTGGTACAACATCATTGAGCAGATGAAGCAAATGAGATCTAGCAGGTAATTAAAGGTATTAGGCTTAAGTAGGAACAATGATCAGGTATAAAACCATCTTTATAGGGCTATTTATAATAACAGAAAAATCGAAAACTTTTTAAAGATCTTTCTGCCATTTTACATTATTTTTCTGAGAATAAGCAATACAGAAAATACTTTTTTCTATTTTTAGTGAAAATATAATTAAATTGCATACATGTTAATGCATTTTCTCATTTCTGTAGTATAAAATTTAATTAAATTGCATTCATGTTAAAAATACTTTTTTCTATTTTTAGTGAAAATATAATTAAATTGCATACATGTTAATGCATTTTCTCATTTCTGTAGTATAAAATTATTGTATTCTA
>NW_012101771.1:131433-132568 GCF_000951045.1 Mandrillus leucophaeus
TTTTTTTTTTTTTTTCTCTGAGCTGGAGTCTCACTCTGTCACCCAGGCTGGAGTGCAGTGGCGCTATCTCGGCTCACTGCAACCTCCACCTCCCAAGTTCAAGCGATTCTCGTGCCTCTGCCTCCTAAGCAACTGGGACAACAGGTGCACGCCACAACACCTGGCTAATTTTTCTATCTTTAATCGAGACAGGGTTTTGTCATGTTGACCAGGCTGGTCTAGAACTCCAGACCTCAGGTAGTCTGCCAACCTTGGCCTCCCAAAGTGCTGGGATTGCAGGCGTGAGCCAGTGCACCAAACCCAGAAATTCTTTATCATATTGGTACCTTTCACCTGTTAACAAACAATAATTATTTTATTATAATTAAAATGCTTATAGTTTCTCCTTAAAAGATTGCTATATATTTGAGAATGGAGATTTTTCATTTTTGGACTCAGAACCTATACCAGACTAGGATCATACTTATAAACTAGAAATAAATGAATATAGCCATGAAACAAAGGTAACAGTAACAATAACTATAACATATGGCCCCACTGTATATCAAGTACTGTAATAAATGCTTTCTTCAGTATATGTTTGCACTACATTTATAGTAGTTTTTATCCTTGTATCTGAGCTATCAAGTGATCAAAGTGCAATTTATACTATTTTCTCTTGATCCAATGAATCTACCTTTTCCTTGTAACTGTAGCTTTGAATTTTTCTTTTTATTCGTAAATAGGGGAACTCTTTTTCTAACATAATTTTATGCAAGTATATAATACATGAAGCATAGGAACTGTAGCCCTTCTGATGAAAGCAGATAACGGCAGACTAGACACATATACCCAGCACCCCCTTATCTCCTGCAAGTAGCTTATAGGAACCAATATAGAGACTAATGCCCTAAAAAATTTGTTTCCATCTCTACTTACTATCGATCTGTATGTTGAAATCCTAACGCCTAGTGTGATAGTATTAGAAAGCTGGTATTTGTAGATGATTAGGTCCTGAGGTAGAGCCTTCATGAATGGAATTAGGCCCTTATAAAAGAGAGCTCCTTTGCCCTTCTGCCATGTGAGAACACAGCAAGAAGACAGCTGTCTGTGAATCAGGAAGAAGGTCCTCACAAAACACTAAATTTTATCTAGG
>NW_012101771.1:133253-193624 GCF_000951045.1 Mandrillus leucophaeus
GAAAAATCGAAAACTTTTTAAAGATCTTTCTGCCATTTTACATTATTTTTCTGAGAATAAGCAATACAGAAAATACTTTTTTCTATTTTTAGTGAAAATATAATTAAATTGCATACATGTTAATGCATTTTCTCATTTCTGTAGTATAAAATTATTGTATTCTATAATTTAAAAACAAAAAAACAATATCTACTAAAATTTAAAATTTAAATTTCTTTAAAATTACCCAGAATGAGGGTTTTAGACAAGTGGGTAATCTGCTAACAAAAGGATTTTTTAAATAAATTCCTTTATAATTTTTCATTTAATTTGAGTAAAATTTTCTTTTCATAAAAATATATCTTTGTTAATTTCTGTACTACTTGAATAGATGTGTAAATGAAATTAATTGCACTAAAGTTTGTTCTTTTGTGCCTTTTCTAAGTTTTCATATTCATGGGATATTTATCAGTCTAAAACGTGATGTGAAGTCTGAATTCAAACTTCTAAGTGCACAATTTTCATCAAAAGAATTTCAAAGCAATAGAAAGTAAATGACTCAATTGAATTAATTAGTACTATCACACATATGCATCAATTTCTAGTTTATAAAATAACAGTCAAATAAATGTTTTGTTAAAATATAGTTGACTTTAATAAAAAGGTGTTAATCTATTGTAATAAACAATAAGAATCTCAATTTTTAAATTAGAACTGAAAATAAGTAATAAACTAAACCTAGAGTGTGATTCCAATTCTCGACATGTTCTGGATTTATACATGGTAATATTTTATCTCACTTATATTGTCTTACCTAATTCTGCTATTAAAAATTCACTCTGAAACTAATCTCTAATTGAGATTTTTCAAGCAATTATGTAACCTGCAAAAATTAAAAATTATACTCATAAAATGAATTGTGTTATTGAACTTCAATTAATTTCAGCAGAATTTTTGCTTTTTTAAGAGATATATTTAAATCTTTTCTAATATTTAAAGGATTTTATAATGTTAAATTCATTGAAGTTTCTTCTATTTAGCTTTTTAAAATATTCTCACATAGTCACTATCTAATTTAAATTTCTGAAAATCAATATATTTGAAGCAAATAAAAAGTCAATATATTTGACTTGATCATTGTATTTGAAGCCTTATCTAAATCTTAAAAAATTTTTTTGGTCAGGAGACTGATTCAACAAAAGAATGTGAATGAATCAATAAAATTTACTGTTATTTTAAAAGAATATATACATATTCTTTTTACTGATAACAAGTCAATGAGGAAAATTTTATGTCTAGATAAAAATTAGTGATTTATGAAAAGAAAATCCAGCTTTTCCATTTTGCTAATTTATTCAATAAACATTTACTAATATATTATTAGGTGCCAGATTCTATGGGTGAAACCTGAATAATATACAATTAAATAAATCATTGCCTTCTTGAAACTCATAATGTAATACTGAGAGTTCTCAGTTGAAATTATAAGTGAACTTTTATAGATTAATAAACCTTCTAAAATTGTATGCACATTTTTTGTTATGAGCATACACACATTTTCTCCCTAGCTTTTATTAGATCTTCAAAAAGATCAATGATGGTAATCCAATAAATATCAATAACTAGAAGGAGCAAAAGAGACAAACAGCTTAGCTAATAATTGAAATAAAATGGGCAAAATAAGATATATGCCAAAAGCAACTCTGACCTTCCTCCACCCATCAAAAATGGGGAGAGAACTAATTCTACCTGGGAAACTCAAGAGAGAATTTACAAAAAAAAAAGAAAATAGCAAGCAGACATTACAAATGCAGACATTACAAATGTGGGTGTACAATTTAAGAAGCCTCCAGATTTTTGCAAATATAATTGTATGGGCCACCCGCACTGGATAGTTGGGGATCTTTGTGGACCTAAGACATTAAAAATGTATAACTATCTCAATGGCAGATCATACATTTAAGTAATTTTCAAGTATAACTGAATTGCAATTCTAAATCAATATCATGCATTTCTAGAATTATCTTTTTCTGTTAAAAAAAAAGTAAAATGTTTATGGTAAACATGTTCTCAAGAGTCACCAACTTAAACTTACTAAAGTCATGAGACAGTACCATATTAAAATGAAAGAACAAGTTAATAATAAAGAGACCTAGTAATTTATTAACCTATCAACTTAAAAGTAATTTCTTTAAAGAAGGAAAATTATCAAAAAAGTATTTATTGAAAAAGGTTTTTATTATCCAAGGAAATAATTTGGTGTTGAGAAGCCAAAAAAAATTACAGACTCAGTTCTCAACAGAAATGTTATCTTGAGGTTCAGTAAATATAGGATATAATAGTTTGAAATTTCAAGAATACCTTAATAAACAACACTATAAAACCCATAAATGTGTTCTCTGACATGGGAAATAATTTTGCATAATAAATGCCTATCATAAAGTATAAATATATGACATTAAACTCATAAAATATTAAGAAAGTAAAAGCAAGAATATCTTAAATACTAGAAAGATTAGTGGGAACATCCTTTACATAGAATGCATCACAAAATGAAAAAGGATACCATTAGATTGTCTGACATTTATTATTTGTGGATAACATTAAAATGAGTTTTTTTAAGGAGAGAAATTGCTCAACTAAAGATGTAATATGATTTAATATTATCAAACTATGAACAACTAAAATACCCAACTTATCAAGACCAATACCTTATTAATCAATACTTAATGACCTTCCCTTACTGTGCTCATCAATCTAAAGTAAACAAACGTCATAAATTTTGTCCAGTCCTCATCAGTTCCCCATTTACAAGACTTGCCTTAAGTCACCTAGCATAGATCCTAAAATCATATAAATACCCTCCCTTGACTTCCACCTTCGAAAATAGTACTAATACTCTCAAGAGATTCTCCCTTTCTGAAGTAAGTCTAATAAAATTAGCTTTGCTTAACCAGCAGGCATTAGTCATTGTCTTTTGGAGGAATCAACAGCCAACAGGATAACAATTCTTCAGTTACTCATTTTCATTTCTTTTATTTTCTCCTTGGATGGAATGCTGAAAAGTATTTAGATTGTGACATTTTATTTTTATTTACCTTTTTTTTCTTTTTTTTTTTTTTTTTTTTTTTTTTTTTTTTTTTTTTTTTTTTTTTTTTTTTTTTTGAGAAGGAGTCTCACTCTGTCATCCAGGCTGGACTGTAGTAGTGAGATTTTGGCTAACTGCAACCTCTGCCTCCCAGATCCAAGCAATTCTCCTGCTCCAGCCTCCCGAGTAGCTGGGACTGCAGGTGCATGCCACCATGCCTGGCTAATTTTTATATTTTTAGTAGAGACAGGGTTTCATCATGTTGGCCAGGCTGGTTGCAAACTCCTCACCTCAAGTATCTGCCCGCCTCAGCTTCCCAAAGTGCTGGGATTACAGGCATGAGACACTGTGCCTGGCCTTAGATTGTGACATTTTAAGTAAGAAGAAAAACAAATATTCAATATAAATAAACTTGTCATTAGCCCCAAAAAGGAACACTCATTTTGGTTTGCACTCAGAATTAATTCTTAAATTAATTGTTACATATCACTATAAAATATTTTACTTTCAATAGTTAGTAGGGTAGGAATGGGGAACCTATTTCATTCTAACTCTCAAAAGGGCAATAAAGGACTATTGTGAACACAGTTTCTAAAATCCTTCAGGTTATGATCAGAAGGTCCATAACTTAAAAGACACTTTTATTTATTATGAACTTAGGTACAGAATCCATGTTCATTAAAAGAAAATAAAAGATCAACACACAATTTTATATCGATCCACAGGGCTTTCTTGTAAGCTATCTGATAAACAATTATTTCAATAAATACTAAGAGATTTCAACGTATGGATACAAACAAGTATGTAAACAAGTGAACTTTAATATTTGTAGGAATATAAATAAATTATATATATGAATACTGTAAAGCATATTTAGAGATAGAAAAGTTGTTTAAATAATTCTTAAACTCTTAAATAATTATTTTTAAATGTCAGACTACATCTTCAAAAATCTCCTTAGTCAAAATATTTTCATTAATCAGCAATGTGAATAAAATATATGGAAATGACTTTAATATATCCATTCGTAGTGCTTTCTAGAAATTAATTCTATTCTTGTGTTATTGATAAGAAGGAAATATTGACAAACCTCATATGTTGCCGGGCCTGGAGTAATCTCTTTGGACTCTTCAAAGCGCTTTGATGCTTTCACAAATAAGGGTATGGGGCAAGATTTCCTTAAAACAGGATTGTATGCTGCAGGACCTGAGAGATAACAAATGTAAAAATTATGATAAAGTATGTTTTAAAATTATTGATTTTGGTCATATGAATATTAGGTTTGTGCTCTGAATGTATAAAATTAGCTTTCATTTGAACCCATTATTTTTGAATGCTTAAAATCATTTGGTTTATGTCTTTGAAATATGATAAGCATAAGGTGGTGGCATCTGTTTACCTAATAATTAAATATATTACAGCAATAATTTCCAGAAAAGAGAAAACAGCAGTACTCTCTCAATACACTTTTACATCATGAATGAAGATGCTTCACTCCTATATCCTAAATATTCATTCACATGTTCAGTGAGGAGTTAGGGCTTGAACTGTATTTGGAAATACAGCAGAAAGGTGCTTTAATAGCATTCTGGGCACTAAACATTACAGAAATCAAAACACAAAGAAGGAATATACATGGAGCAATCAAAAGTAGTAAACAGATGGTTTGCATGGAACAGGGCCTAATCCTAAATAAGGATTTTGGTACTTAAGCCAATGGGTTCCAATTTGTATTCTTTAATGCCCCCAAGTTCTTACAGAAATGACCAGAGGATAATTTGTAGGTAAAGTCCAAGTAGAAAATATTTGAATTATTTTCATTCACAACATCTCTAAAACTTTTGAGAACCACTTTCATAGACAATGAGTAGCTCTTAAAAGTTTTAGATTAAATAGTCATGAAAAGTAGTAGTTTAGAAAGTAAATTCTGGCAGATTCTTGATTCTCATGAAGAGTGTACAACCAAGATCCCTCACATGTGCAGTTCAGGATAGGGTTCGAGCTCCCATGAGAATCTAATGTCAGGCTGATCTGACAGGAGATAGAGCTCAGGCAGTAATACTCACTTGCCTTCTGCTCACCTCCTGCTGGGCAGCCTGATTCCTAACAGGCCATTGACAGGTATAGGTCCTTGGCCCAGGGATACAGGACCCTGTGGTCTAGTGAATGGAACCTAGCTAGTACAAATTCACAGAGAGAAGACAGGGAGAGGTAATTTTTTTCCTCATTCATATTTTAAACAATACTATTGAGTGTTTATCACATGCCAAACCTTGTGTTTCAAGAGAATGTTAGAGGTATACTATATCAAATGTTTCAAAAGGAGAGAAGACTTAGGAAGGACACTGTAGAATATGTGGAATATAATTTTAGAAGAATGGTAGTGAAAGAAATTGAATTAGGGGGCATCAGACAGGCAATGTATGGGGAGAGAAAATAAAACCTTTGGTCATAGAATATTGACAATAAATATAAACAGTGAAATAGAAGACTGGATATAATGATATTAATAAAATACAAAATTAATTTCTCTATATTTCCCTAATAAGCATGCAATTCAATCTACCTACTTTGGCAAATACATTCTTGTTGATGCTTTAAAATCTAAAATATTTTAAAATTAATAGGTCTGTATGAAACATTTTAAATGTTTTTAGCTTCATTAATATAGGACATTTCAAAATTTAAGATAAAGGAGGACATCTAGGCTCTAGCCTAATCATTCTAATATCAGCTCAATGAAGATATAGGTATCTAAAATTCTTTGTGAGAAGCTAATGTATTTTGATATATCAAGTGAAAAGTTGGTATTTAAAATAAAGGAGGACATCCAGGCTCTAGCCCAGTCATTTTAAATTAGTTCAATTAAGATATAGCTATCTGAAGTTCCTTGTGGGAAGCTAATGTGTTTTGATATGCCAAAGGATAAGGAAAGTGTTTTTGCCAATGTCATCTTACTATAAAACAATAGCGTGCACAACTTTGGAATAATATAATTTATATTTACAGTGCAGAGGAATAATGCACATATACATACATAACATCTTTACTGACAGACATTCATACACAAACTATGCAAGGGAAAATATATCATCAACCACAGTACTCAGAATAAAAAAAAAAACACAAACTATCATCCGAAGCTGGGTATATCATTATTCCATAGTCAGTTAATTGAAAACTGTAGTTTTAACCATAAAGATTTATAAAGGTTAATGCAACAGGTAAGGTTATTATACAAAACACTATTGTAACTGTATCTTTCATTTTCAATTGTGAAGAAATATAGTCTATTCTCTGCCCTTACCATCAGGCTACAGCAACTGATAATTATTTACATTCATAGTTATAACTCATTAAAAGAAAATAAATTATTCAAATGCAATTGTAGATTTCTTTTTATTGGAATTCCTTTGAGGAACATTATGTGAAACAAAACTTCTCAATATGCATCTTGCTGCATTTTGGCACTTAGCCTGCTTTAAGCTACAGAATATTTTTTAAATTAAAAAAAGGCTTATCATACTCAGTCTTAAAATATATTTTCAATTACATACGCTATTGCTTATATGATACAGGTCAAAGACTTACATTGCTTCATCAGCTCTGATTCACAGCTAGATTATGCAGAAACTATCTTCTTTTTAGATACCAAAATGTCACATTTTAATCACAGGTCATAAGGAAGAAAACTTCTCATTCCAAATCAAACACCTATGAAAAGTCTGCCTGAATCATGGCTAGTATATAATGGGAAATTCAAGAGTAGGTGATTCTTATAATTGCATATTTTCCAGCCCTGTGCCAACTCAGTCTCTATGAAATGTCAACCAATGCTACAGGGCAAAAATGGAACGTAACAGGAACAGTGAGTAATTTAAAACAAAAACCTATGTTTCTGTCCCTTCAATATGAACATCTTGGTACATTAGAGTGGCCTCAGAAAAAAGCAACTTCTATAAATAAAGCTACAAAATCTCAGATTTCATAAGTTGTTTGCTTTATAATGAGCTAAAATTATAAATAATGTAATAATTCTTGCTATGAATACTTTTTTTCATGTGAAGGTGACACAAATCTACCAACAATTGAATATCCCATATATGAGCATACTAAAACCCTGGAAGAAAACCTAGGCAATATCATTCAGAACATAGGCATGGGCAAAGACTTCATGACTAAAACACCAAAAGCAATGGCAACAAAATCCAAAACTGACAAATGGGATCTAATTAGACTAAAGAGCTTCTGCACAGCAAAAGTAACTATCATCAGAGTGAACAAGCAACCTACAGAACGGGAGAAAAGTTTTGCAATCTACTCATCTGACGAAGGGCTAATACCCTGAATCTACAAAGAATTCAAACAAGTTTACAAGAAAAAAACAACCCCATCAAAAGGTGAGCAAAGGATATGAACAGACACTTCTCAAAAGAAGACATTTATGTGGCCAACAAGTGTAAGAAAAAAAGCTCATCATCACGGGTCATTACTGAAAATCAAATTAAAACCACAATGAGATACCATCTCCATCTCATGCTAGTTAGAATGGTGATCATTAAAAAAATCAGCAAACAACAGATGCTGGAGAGGTTGTGGAGAAATAAGAACACTTTTACATTATTGGTGGGAGTATAAATTAGTTCAACCACTGTGGAAGACAGTGTGGCAATTCCTCAAGGATCTAGAACCAGAAATACCATTTGACCCAGCAATCCCATTACTGGGTATATAATCAAAGGACTATTAATCATTCTGCTATAAAGACACATGCACACGTATGTTTATTGCAGCACTGTTCACAATAGCGAAGACTTGGAACCAACCCAAATGCCCATCAGTGATAGACTGGATAAAGAAAATGTGGCACATATACACCATGGAATACTATGCAGGTATAAAAAAAGGATGAATTCATGTCCTTTGCAGGGGCATGGATGAAGCTGGAAACCATTATTCTCAGCAAACTAACACAGGAACAGAAAACAAAACACCACATGTTTTCACTCAGAAGTGGGAGATGAACAATGAGAACACGTGGACACAGGGAGGGGAACATCACACACTGGGGCCTGTGGGGGTTGGTGGAAGGCTAGGGGAGGGATAACATTAGGAGAAATAGCTAATGTAGGTGACGGATTGATGGGTGCAGCAAACCATCATGGCACGTGTATATCTATGAAACAAACCTGCACGTTCTGCACATGTATCCCAGACCTTAAAGTACAATTTTAAAACAGGGGTTAAAAATCATTTAGGAAATTGTCCATTGAAATTTCATGATTTTAAAATGTCATTTAGAAAGTTTATACATTTATGGAACACATTTTCTCATACTGATCATACTGATTTTATTCTTCAGCTTTACAAATGAAGTAATAGCAAAGAGAAAAGACTAGTACACAAAGAAGTATCATCATCAATGCCAGAGACACATTTAGATTTAGTGTTCTTCCACTACCTCTAAGACTAGATTTGATTAAATGGCACTTCAGATTATGACCACAGAACTGCACAGTCTATTAAATTGAACTATAGGTAACAAGAGAAAAAAGAGTCCCAATACTACACAAATTTTAAACAAAATATCTATGTTTATTTTCGCCATCCCCTTAAATTATCTGTTCAAAAACAAAATTACATATTTTACATATTTTATTGTAATTATGCATTAAAACATTACATATTTTAAGAAATAAGATTTTACATATTCAAGGATATCTTAAAGTTATTATAGAGTATCTGGAAGTTATCGTGTACAAAGCCCCTAAGAAATTGACTATTTTCATGCACTCCAAACTAAGTAGACTGAGAAATTCATCTCCTGGCATCTACCTAAACCATGCACCTGTTAAAACATGTGTCCCTAGAACCGATTAAGCTATAAGACTGTCACTGTTACGACATATAAATATAAAATCATATGGATTTGGCTGGACTGAAATATCTCTTCAGACAGCAATGTCTGTTTATCTGTGTACCTCTAATACATACTTATCAAAATGTGCATCCATAAGCTCTGTCAAGTGAAGTCTTTCAACTGCTGCTATAAAAAAGATCCTTCCACTCTGTGATAACGTAAGTACATTGTAGGTAAATTTGAATAACTTTCACCAGTCATAAATGTGAGTGTAATACAATTTCTGTGTGAATTATAGGAACCAGCTGGAAGGAAGGATAATCACCCTTCACCTAAAACCATTTTGAGTAGGCAGTACCTAAATATGCAACACATGAATTATTTTTAAGAATGAACAGAATTACCAAATAATGAAATATGAAGTTGTCTTCAAGGTAAACAGAATACTTCACAATTGTCCTGAAATATTAGTAGCAAATTCTCATAATTAAATTTTGGTTTTATACTTCACAGTTCTCATGTAAAGATTTACAGCCATATTGCCAAGAAAATTATCAAGGCAAAAAAAAATAGAATAAGTCTCAACATATATTTGAAGTTCCCTTAGATCACCATTATCAGGGCTAAATTAGCACCACTCTATCAAGGCTAAATTAGCAAGGCATTCCCACTGTCAAGACTGATACTTATCTCTGGGAATATTACATGTACAAATCAGGATAATGCTAAAACATGTCACATCACATGTTTTAGATGAAGTTACATAAAGTCCTTTCAATAAAATATCACCTTCATTTTAAAAATAATTAAAACATTTGATTTAAACTAAATTCTTCACAAACATTAAAGAAAATCACTAATTTATACCATTTAAATTGTGACTACTTGCCATTTTTCTCAACTTGTTAAAAATTGTAAGGCTTCTAAATATGTTTGGATTTGAATCTGCTGCTAACATCTTTACCTGTATAGGTCTGCTAGGAAAAAGCTAGACTCACAGAGTTTAGAGTTTCCAGAAAGAGGAGCCTACATTATTTATTTAGTGAGCAGTCAATTAAGCAAAGATTAATATTTCATTTACAACTTAAATGAGCAACTTCTCTATCCTAAAGCAAATATATTTTATAGATGAAATGAATGATACAATACTTTTCATGCTTTGATGTCATCAAATATTTTTTACATTCATTGGAGATTAAACAAGAACTGTTAGATTAATCATTGACTATTTCAGTAACCTTTGTCCTCCTTTTTAGTAAACCAAAATCTATATATAGATTGAAATCTAAATAATAATGTTTTTCTTCACCCTTGTAGTTTTCTTTGGTCACTATGATCCTGTAATCATGTAATGTAAATATTCTCTAACCTTGTTCCTATGTCCTGCTAGAATAAGAGACAGCAGACTACTGTGAGAATTCAGCAGGATTCTTCCCTTTCAAAGCTTCTCATCAACTAAGATTGAATATTCCTAACCCAAAAATCTGAAATCCAAAGTACTCCAAAATCAATCTGAAACTTTTCAAGCATCAACATGATGCTCAAAGAAAATACTCATTGATGCATTTCAGATTTTGGATTTTCAGATTAGGGATGCTGAACTGTTGAGTATAAATAATGTACATATTCTAAGATCCAAAAACTTTGAAATCTGAAACACTTCTGGTCCCAGTCATTTTGGATAAGACATACTCAGACTACTGGTTAATTTTAATCAAGACTAATAACAGTGGAATTTTTTACATTAATAATGTCTACTTCCAAATAATTAAGGGATTCCTCCTCTGGCTTTAGTATCTACAGCTCACAGGGTTTATTTGCTCTCCTTCTACAGCTTTAGACATGTTACTCCGCTGGCCTCTGGCTGAACTTGTTGTAGGGCATGACATATCAGACTAAAAAACAAAAACAATCGTATGCAGCATCATATATTTTATGTTGTTCATGGACCACAGACATCAGAATCATCCCAATTAGTGTAAAAATGAAGATTCCTTGGATTCATCCCAAAATAATAAATCATATTCTCTGAAAGTGGGAAAAAGAAAATAATTTCAACAAAACCTATTGCTTTTGACCTCTAAACTACAATTTAGTGTGTTGCTGTTATTGAAAAATATTTATACTTTAAATCAGTTTTCTCTCAAATAATCTTGGTAACCAGTGATCCAGACAAAGAATAAACCTTCTGAAATTCTGGATGAGACCATAATTTTCTCTGAAATATATCTGAATCTTATGTGTCTGCCTACGGTAGTAGAGCCTCAATAAATGCTTATTGAGCTGAACTGAACTGAATCAAGAAAGGAAGAATCAATTTATGAGCTACCTGGAATCTACTTCTGGGACTTTAAGCATTTTAACCATTTTCTTGTCATTTTACTTTCTTTTTAGTATGTCCATGAAAAGAAATAGATGGATTGAAATCACATTTCTGTTTATAATATGCAATAGCATTTAGATGATATATCACATAAATATTTGTAATTTGTCATTATTTGTAAATATGTTAGAGCAATTGTCACCTGGGAGGAAAGAGATTAATATGAGACTGGCAGTATTAAGATAGGAAAAAGACCTTCTTTTCAGTGTACATCCTTCACTACAGTATGAATTCTGTTATGTGGATGTCATACTATTTTAATCTTGGACCAAATTTGCAAACTTATTTCATGATCATTGAAGAGGCAATGCTTGCAAGTATACGTATATTTTCATCTCTATGTTATTTTAGCCTATTATTTCTAGAATAAATCTTAAACCTAAATTGAAATTCAAGCTTCCTATAACCATGTGACCTTGATTAATTCTCTAAATCATGCTCAGCTTTAGTCTTCTCCTTTGTAATAGAAATAAAAAAAAAAAAAAAAAAAAAAACCAGTTCAGAGAAGTTAAACAACTTTCATAAGTTATAAAATGAATAAGGACCAAAGTACCTGCTTTTCATCCTTGAATATCTCTGAGAGGGTAGAAGGGGGAAAACTGTTATTTAAACTTCACAGGGAACAGAGTTAAATAGCAGAGCTGTGGCTTCACTTTATGGTTTTAACAGCTCTTTTTACTACTTCATGCTGCCTTCTTAATCTCCATTAGATGTATCAGCACCTTCAAAACTATCAAATTTGCCAAACAAATATCATATTAATCAAATGACAATGTTATACTTTTACCTCAGCATGACAATTCCCTAAAAGGTGAATTGGGTCTAGGAGATGGATTAAATAAGCATAGTTGATAAATTGAGGGAATCTTTTTCTTGAATTAATTACTAATTCACTAGCATACCAAAAATAAAGGTAATTTTTGTTTTACCCATGTATTTTAAAAGTACTAAGTATAAACACATTTAAGGAAAGCACAAATATCACAATTCTAAAAATCAAGTTGTCTTCAAATCTCCATATTACAACACTGCCAGCTGTCAAAGCTGCCACACACTGCTACTTTCAAAGCCTGTTATAAAAAACAATAAAACAAATTCTAGAGTTAAATGCTATTTTTCTAGAATCCAATAGCACTACATCCCATCTTTGGGTGAAGGCTGCCTCTCTGTGGTAGAATGCAATGTGATGTGTTCCCTGAGAGACAATCTTCTCCCTCATATTTTTAACTAGAAATCATCTGTATAATATTAAAAAAACATACAGATTTAAATACAGTGCCTTAACAATTTCTTTCAGGATTATACGTTTGCCTTCATGTTTAAAAAGATCTTTAAACCACAAGGAACAGCCTCATTCATTTAGGCAAGCACGTATAGCAAGAGATGAAAACAGTGTTTTTTGCTAGTAACAGAAATCAAGTAAAAACGAAGTGCTCAAATAGAACAGTCATGTTTGCTGTCTCTTTTGAAAGCTGAAGTCATTATTCACTTTACACTGAGTGACCTCTGCTGGTCAGAAAGACACATATTAATGGACATCATATCTACCAGAAAGCAGCTGTTATCTTAATTTTCCCAAGTAATTACTCAGATATATTGTGTGTCATAAGAGGAAGTTGACTATTCACTTACACTGCAACAACACAGGAACATATCCTATTTCAAATACTGAAAGTCAAGAAGCAAATGTCAAATGGCTACCTCTTACAAACATTGAGTTAATTGTTATTTCCTCACTAATGTCCATTGCTAGTTGAAATAAAAGTAGACTCAAAAGGTCTTCTTATTATAAGAATTATTTTGAAAGGAAGTACGCTCTATAAAAAAAAAAATTAAGATTTTGGTATTTTTAACTACATGATGACCGAAAGCTTAGCATTTGTACACTATTAACTGAAATAAACAAAACATATTTCTACGATAAACATATGACTTGTTATAGCTCAGAATTTATTTAGCTAAGCAATATAGTTACAAAAATGACATTTACATTCTCTAAAACAGAACATGATACACATCAGAAACTGTAAAACCTAATTAGGAGAAGGTATCCAGAGGGTCAGAGTAAACGTTTAAACAACCAGTATCAAAATGTTCTTTTTAAACCATATACCACTGCAAAAACTGTGCAGATTGTTTTTCTTTATAATTTTAATAGAGGTCAGAATGTTTGACATGAAATATATCAATAAAAACACCAAAGTATGTTGTATGCAAAAATTTTTTATCAAGAAAATTATTATATATCCTGATTGCTAATTATTACAATGTCCCCCTCCCCTCTTTTTTTTTTTTTCCTTTTTAACAATGTCCAGGAGGGGGAAAAAAAAAAAAAAAAAAAAAAAAAGCATATTTGGTCTTTGCTTCAGCAAATACTGAAATCTATTTATATGCAAATAAGGTATCCATGATTAGTATGAGAAAACTTGTGTATAAAGGAGACATAAATTATCACTAGAAGCCATTAATGAAATCTATTTCAAAACATAACATTTTACAAGAGCCCTCACTCATGTAATATTTGTTTAAGCCTCGAGGGGAAGTGGTGAGTTCTACACTTAGATGAAATCTGATACTACGTTATTTCCTATACTAATTTGTTTTAGAAAATGAATGTATCCTTTCCTTAAAAATGACTTGATAATTCTAACTCCAGTGAGTCTTTTTAGAGAACTTCATCATTAAAATCAGAGCCTTATGTGTTTGTCACATAATTGCCACACTTTTTGAGGGGTTTTATTTTGTGTTTGTTAGAATAATTGTCATTCTTTAGGGTTTAAAATATTAACATTCATTTTTATATTCTACATATATTCATTTTTGTATTCTGCATATAAAAATGAACAAATAAATGAGTGTTAAGAAGGAACATGAGTTTTTCTGGAATAAGTTGAATTTCTATTGAAAATAATAAAATAAGCAATAATTAATAGACCTATAAAATACTTTTGTATACTTTTTTCATTTTCTTTTGGGGTATCTTGTTCTCTTTTTCATCATAAATTTCTTGTTTAGTCCATATTTGAGTCTCTGCCAATTTTTTTTCTTTTTCTTTTCTTTTTTTTTTGAGACGGAGTCTTGCTCTGTCACCCAGGCTGGAGTACAGTGGTGCGATCTCGGCTTTCTGAAAAATTCCGCCTCCCTAGTTCACGCCATTCTCCTGCCTCAGCCTCCCAAGTAACTGGGACTACAGATGCCCACCACTACACCCGGCTTTTTTATATATATTATTTTTAGTGGAGATGAGGTTTCATCATGTTAGCCAGGATAGTCTCGATCTCCTGACCTCGTGATCCAACAGCCTAGGCTTCCCAAAGTGCTGGGATTACAGGCGTGAGCCTCCGTGCCCAGCCAAGTCTCTGCCAGTTTTAAATATTGCAGATATTTCTTCTTTCTGTCATCTACTGAGCTTTTCCTAGGATGCCCAATGTTAAAGAGAAATCATTCGTTTTAAAATAGCTAAGCTCAGATACATATATATATATATATAGTTGTTCCTTTTGGAATTTTTAGTAAGAAGTATTTCCCCACTTTCAAGATTGTAACAGTATTCTTTTAGACACTGAGGACTCCAAAAGTCGGGAGGGAGGGTGGTGTTAAGGGTTGAAAATACCTATTGCATGCTGTGTTCACTATCGGGATGATGGATTCAATGGAAGTCCAAACCCGGCCATTATGCAATATATTTATGCAGCAAACATGCATGTGTTCCCACTGAATCTGATTTTTTTAAATTAAAAAATCAGTATTCACTGATATTTTCTTCAAATAACTTTGTAGTTTTACCTTTCCATTTAGGTCTTTAATCCATATAGATTCCATTTTTGCACATGGTATTTTGTAAGGATCTAATCTTATTTTCTCTGGTAAGTGTATTGGTCCGTTTTCACACTGCTATAAAGAACTGCCTGAGACTGAGTAATTTATAAGCAGAAAAGGTTGAATTGACTCACATTCCCACGTGGCTAGGGAGGCCTCAGGAAATGTACAAGCGTGGTGGAAGGTGAAAGGGAAGCAGTCACTTCTTCACAAGGCAGTAGGAGAGAGAGCATGAAGGGGGAAGTGCCACTTTTAAACCGTCAGATCTAGTGATAACACTATCATGAGAACGGCATGAGGGAAACTGCTCCCATGATCCAATCACCTCCAACCAGGTCCCTCCCTCAACACGTGGTGATTACAATTTAAGATGAGATTTGGGTGGGGACACAGAGTCAAACCATATTAATAAGTTTGTCAGTTTTCCCAGTATGTCAACTAAATAATTTTTGCTTACCTATTGAGTTGCAGTGACATCTTTACAATAAATTGTCTTCACATATACATTAATCTGTCTCTGAATTTTCTGTTTCGTTATCCATTTGTCTTGCTTTTGTGCCAAAACTACAAAGTTTTTATTAATATAGATTTGCAGTGTGTCTTAATAAATGCTATTGGGATTTCTCCCCCTCTCTATTCCTTTTTTTAAGCTCTTCATATACCTTTATTTTTACACACATTTATATGTGATCATTAATTTCTTCAAAAAGTCCAACTGGAATCTTAAGTGGGGTTACATTTATAGATTAAGAAAAGTAAAACTGATATCTTGATTATATAAAGTCATCACATTCAAGTGCCTAGAATAGCTTTTCATTTATTCAGACCATTATCTATGTCTATTATTAGTTTAAAAATTCTCTATGAAATTTTTTTTCTTATTTAATCCTAGGAACGTTATTTTTATTGTGAGTTGTATGTTATTTCATTACTCTTTTGAAAATGATCACTGCTGGTATTGTAAGCCATTATCTATCCAGAAAGTGCGGCGAATTTTCTTATCAGTCCTAGCAGTCTCTGGATACTTCTTAAATTTGCTATATGATGCTATAATTTGCAGTTTACAGTGGGTTTATATCTTTTATTCCAACACTTCCTTCTTTTTGTGTTATTAGGTATTCTATCCTTAGGTATTGATGTGAACCACCTACTTCGTTAAGAAGGTATGGTAATAGTAGGTATCCTTGTCTTCCTTTCTTCAAGAATAATGCCTTACGGTTTTAGCCTTTATCAAGTTAAGAAAGTTACTTATATTCATAGCTTTCTGAGATTTTTAAATCACAATAGGTTTATAATTAAAAAATTGCTTATGCAGGTCTTTATTCAAGTACTTCTTAAAAGAGTACAGTAAAGAAATATGAGAATATCCTAGAAAATACTGCTCCCAGAACTCTTCTTGACTCAAATCCTGTTGATTTATCTTTTCTTTTAGGTGACTAGGCAGTTTAGAATGCAATTTTGTTTGCCTATCTCCCCCTACTATGCTTAATACTTGCTATTAAGAGAAAGGAGCATGTGCAAATGAGGATGAGGTACGATACTGGGAAGGCAGTCGGGTGTTCTATTTATTCATCTTAACGTCCACTAATAAATTCATCCTAAAGTCCAATAATACATACGTCCCTTCCTCTGCTAACCTACACAGAGTTGCAAGTCAGAACTGTTGTTGAAAGGGAGACCAAGAAGTGAACAGTACCACTTTTTCTTTAGTGCACCCAAAGAGCACTCAAACTAGATAAATATTTAGTCTTTGTTTCCTTAAGAATGAACACACCAAAATTTACTTGGTAAATGATAAGAAAAAAAAGATAGTTTAGGAAAATACAGAAAATATATAACTTTCAAAATTGAATAGTATGATAAAATATATTCACAATAATATTGCATCTATAAAACAAAGAACATTCTGAGAATAATGTACTCCAGGAGCATTGGTATTAGGAACTGTTGGTACCAAAAATTTAATTAGATAAGAAAAATAGCTTACAAAAACCCCTACAGAATTTAGAGCAAAAAGGTAGAGAGAGAAAAAAAATATGAAAGGTAAAAAGATATTTAAAAAATAAATTCTATTGGAGCAAAAATCCATGTTTCCAGAAAGACAAAATTAAAATGCTGAAAATAAATTACAAAATACAGATTGCTTAAAAAGGATAGAATTCTTCAAATGTAAAAGGACATAAAAAACATAAATGACCTAAGTCCAGGCACTGAAAGATATTCAGCCATAGATATACTACTGTGAAATTGTAGAACACTAAGAATTTTTTAAAATTCTAAATGTTTCCAAAAAAAGGAAGGTAAGTCCCCCACAAAGGAAAAAAAAAGCAAAATGCCTTCTGATTGTGTTGGCATCAGCAAAACCAGATTCTAGAAGACAATGAAGCAAAATAAAAAAAAGTAAGAGCAAAATGAAGATATCTTAAAATATAAAGTCCTGCCATCACCTCTATAAAATGAAAGCACAGGTTTACCACAAATCAGGCCTAGAGAAAAATCAAATCAAACAAAACCAGATAGAGAAAATGTGGTACAAATATACCATGGCATACTACACAGCCATAAAAAGAATGAAATCATGTCCTTTGCAGCAACATGGATGCAGCCAGAGGCCACTGTCCTAACCTAAGTAATGCAGAAAGAGAAAACTAACTTCCTCATGTTCTCACTTCTATGTGGGATCTAAACATTGGGTATACGTGGACATAAAGATGGGTCAATAAACACTGGGGAATACAAGACGGGGCAGTGAGGGAGGAGGGGCAAGAGTTAAAAAACTGCCTAGTGCTTACTATGCACTCTACCTGAGTGATGGGTTCAGTCACACTCCAAACCACAGCATCACACAACATATCTATGTAACATTTGGACATGTACCCCTGAATCTAAAATAAAAGTTGAAAAAAAACCTCTAACGACTTCACCAAGGGACTCTGAGAACTAATAAATGAATCCAGTACAGTTGCAAGATACAAAATACACACACAAAAATCAGTAGTTTTTCTAGGCAATAACAACAAACTATCTGAAAAAGAAATCAAGCAAAAAAAAATCCCATTTACAACAGCAGGAACAAAAGGCACTTTAAAATGAATTGGCTTTATGAAGTCTATGCTTCTAAACACTTATGACAAATTGTATTGCTCTTGTCTGGATCCTTTAGTATGTTTCCTATAGTCTTTTACCTTAATTCCTTCTTCGTTATTCTTGTTAGGAGGGTTTATGATGTTGGATGCAGGCTGGCTTTGAATCTTTTACCTGTGGGCTAGTTCCAGTCCCTTTTACTTACCCTGTACAGTTTCAAACTCCTGATTGTATAGTAAGGGAAAGAACTCCTCCCTCAAAATTCAGAATCTGCTGAGACAGCATTATCAAAGAGATATACCAAATCCAGTTTCTAATATATTTCTTATTTTGATAACTGTTGACAAAATTAATCTGATTCCAAAGTTCTGACTAAATCACTCATATAGGTAGCTTCGCCAAAATAAAAGAAACTGTGACACAAATTATTAGGTTGATGCAAAAGTAATCGTGGTTTTTGCTGTTACTTTTATTCAAGAGAATTAAAGAATAGCAAAAACCATGAATACTTTTCCACCAACCAAATGCATTCTATTCTCCAAATCTGAAAGATAGCAAAAGTCATGTATTCTTCCCTAAAGTCTACCAGTGTCCCTCAAAGCTCCTCCAAAAGTTGGTAATAGATGCCATATATATATATATATAAATATATATATATGCTTTATATATATAGTATATATACATATATATGCATATACATGCTTTATATATATATACACACACACACGCACGCACATATACAGAAATTAGTTGAGGGCATGAGTCTCAGAAATTGGATGAGGATTTTAAGATCTAGAGTTATGACTCTTTTCTCTTTCCTCAGTGAGCCCTGAGAGAGAGAGAGAAAGAAAGAGAAACAAGAGAGAGAGAAATTCTTGGGACTTTGTCATCAGTGGAATGAAGTCTTGTTTTTTCTTTTTCTCTTTCTCTGTCTCTTTCTTTCTCCCACTCTGCTTCTTTCTCTCTCTCTCTTTCTTTGTCTCTCTGTATCTTTCTCTCTGTCTGTCTCACACACACACACGTACGCACACACACACAAACAGATTTCTTTGATAAAAAGATTTCTGGAGATATTTGTAGGGATAAGTTAGTTTTTCTTTGCTTGTTTGTAATTTAGATAATATTTTCTGTAGCCTGATGTGGATGTAGTATTTCCATAGGATCTGCTGAGTGGTCTGATCAGGTTAGGTAGGTTGTATGACTCCAGTTGAGCATTCTCCTTATGAAACTTTTTTTGTGGGAGAGGCACTTCCTGGCTATGTCTAGTTGATCATCTCCTAGAGTTTTCTATGAACAAAATCATGCCATCTGAAAGCAGATATTTTCCCTTCCTCCCTTCTGATTTGGGTGCATTTTATTTATTTTTCTTGCCTAATTGATCTGGGCAAAATTTCCAGCACTATATTGATTAAAAGTGCCAAAAGTGGGCAGCCTTGTCTTGTTCCTGATCTTAAATGAAAAGCTTTCAGCTTTTCACCATTGAGTAAAATGTTACTGTGTACTTGAGTTATATGGCCTTTACTGTATTAAGGTATATTCCTCCTATACCTAATTTGTTGAAAATTTTTAATTATAAAAGGATATTGAATTTTCTCATAGGCTTTTTATTTTTTATCACTTAGCTAATCTTTTTAACTTTTATTTCAAATTCAGGGATACAGTTGCATGTCTGTTACATAGGCAGACTTGTGTTATGAGTGTTTGTTGCACAGATTATTTCGTCACTCAGGTATTAAGCCTAGTACCCATTAGTAACTTTCCTGATTCTCTCCCTCCTCCCAACCTCCACTCTCCAATGGGACCCAGAGTGTGTTGTTCCCCTCTATATGTCCATGTGTTCTCATCTTTTAGCTGCCACTTATTAAGTGAGAACATACTTTTTCTATTGAGATGACCATATGATTCTATTGAGATGATCATATGTTTCTTATCCTTTATTCTGTTAATGTGGTATATCACAATGATTAATTTGTGTTTATTGAAGCATCCGTGCATCCCAAGGATATATCTCAAAGGATCAAATGTCATACAGGAAAAAAAAAAAGTTAAGAAAATTGCCTTGGCAATGATTTTTTTGGATAGGATACCAAAAGAAGAGGTGACAAAAGCAAACATAAACAAGTAGGACGACATCAAACTAAAAAGTTTCTGCACAACAAATGAAACAATCAACAAAAAGAAAAGGTAGAATATGGATTGGGTGAAAATATTTGTGAACTATATATTTATATATAGTTCTATACATACTTCTATATACATATACATATATGCAGGGTTATATATATAGACATACAGATGTATATATATACAGATATATATAGGTGTGTATTTATATATACACATACACAAAGTGAAATAACACAGAAGTGGAAAACCAAAAACCATATGTTCTCACTTATAAGTGGGAGCTAAGCTATAGGTATGCAAAGTCAAATAGAGTGATAATCTATAGATGTGTATATTCTTACAATATATAAGGATAAGTGTATATCCTTATATATATGTGCATGTGTATGTATATTAACTCTATATATAGACACAGGATTAATGTCCTAATTATATAAGGAACACATACAACTCAATTGCAAAAACACAAATAACTCCATTTAAAAATGGGCAAAGGACCTGAGTAGATATTTCTCAAAAGAAGACACGCAAATGGCCAATGAATATATAAGAAATGCTCAACATCACAAATCATCAGGGAAATGTAAATCAAAATCACAATGAAATATCACCTCACACTTGTTAGGACGGCAAATACCAAAAATATAAAAGGTATGTGTTAGTGAGGGTGTGGAGAAAGGAGAACACTTATACACTGTTGGTGGAAATGTAGATTGGTACAGCTGTTATGAAAAGTAACATGTCAATTCCTCAGAAAATTAAAAATAGAACTATCATATGACCCAGAAATTCTTATTCTGAATATACACCCCAAAAAATAAAATCAGTACCTCATGGAGATAGCTGCACTGGCATGTTCATTTTGGCATTGTTCCCAATAGCCAAGATATGGGAACAACCTAATTGTCCATCAATGGATGAATGAATAAACTGTGGTTTTTGTGTGTGTGTGTGTGTGCGCGTGTGTGTGTGTGTGTGCAGACTACTATCAGGTCTTTAAAAACATCTTACCTTTTACGACAACACGGTTGAAATTGAAGGACATTATTCCAAATAATATTAGCTGGTCACAGAAAAGCAAATACTGCATGATTTTGCTTATGTGTGGAATATTAAAAAAAAAAAAAAAACAGAGTAAAACAGTTGATTACTTGAGGTATGGGTACAGATGGAGAGATGTAGGTAAAAAGGTACAAAGTTTCAGTGATATAGGATGAATAATTCTAGAGATCTCAAGTACAGCATGAAGATGATAGTTAATAATACTGCATTGTATACTGGAAATTTGCTGAGGGTAGATTTTAGTGGTTCTTATAACACACAAAAATAATATGTAAAATGAGGGATATGTTAATTGGCTTCACTGCAATAATAATTTCACGATGTATATGCATATAAAACATCATTGTGTATACCTTAAATATATATAATAGAAATATATTAAAAGTAAAAAAGCTATTATGTCATAAAAACATAAAGTGCCTTTTGTTTCAGGTATACAGTGAGATAGTAAGAAAAGCAATTCTATTTTTCTTTTATTTTGTTTCCTCTTAAGGTATGCATCACAGAGTGTCAAGAGCCAAGATCTGAAAGATTTTGGTTGCACGGTGAACAAGTCATTTTTGAGAGTGATGTTGCCCAATAGGTTAGTTTATTATTCTCCACATCTAGCACTGTGCCTTTGTTCAGAGGAGCTGCTTTTTAATATTATCAGAGTGAGCAAAGGGATGATATATTACATTAAATACACTTCAGCTCCAGGATTTAGGGAAATGTTTACATTTTGACCATTCTTTCATTTACATAGATTTCCTCTTATTTCCACAACAAAAGAAATCTGAATTTTAAGTCATTATTCTTCTGGAACACTATGATAAACCAAAGATGTAATCATTTGGTCCAAATTGAATCACCTGTCAATAGTTGATCTTTCATTTTATATTCCGGAGGACTAATCTGAGAAAACAAGTTAAAGAAGTTACCATATATTATATCATTTGTTCAATACAGCATAATTTATTTAGTATATTTGTGTTAGAGGGGATACAAAGAGGAAAAATATTCAAGTTCTACCTCAAAGAAATGTCAATAGAATGGAAAGTAGAAATGAGACGAATGCACATAGATGCCTTTAATGCAAGATAGAAGGTTAGTACCATTAATTCCATGGGGCTCTAAATAGTGAGAAAGTTCATCTGCTTGGAAGAATGGATGGGAAAAGTCTTCCCAAAAGAGGACATTTTAGATAGGAGTACAAAAGTTAGCAGGATTTTGCTAAATAGGTGCAAGTATTCATACGTGAAAGAGCATAAGTGAAGTTCTTACGTAGCAAAGCATAAGGCATGTAGAGGATACAGTAGAGGATTAGAATACAGAGCGAATGAAGAATAAAAAGTAATAGAACTGAAAAGGAAAGTTAGATGCCATAATACATAGGTCGAAGACTTTGCATTTATATAATAGTCAATAGTGAGCCTTGAAATGTTGGTGAGCTAGGGAAAGGCATGATCAGAGCTGTGTTTTAGAAGACTCTTAAATCACTCATCTTTCCACATATCTATGAGAATAATGCAAAAATGGTTTATCAGATGACAATATTCTTTTCTTCTTCTGTAACATTATTTCCTATAAACAACAATTTCATTTATGTTACTCATAGTATATAATATGTACTATTTTGAGTAATGTAGAAGAAGCTGTGATGAAAGCCCTTAGGTAATTATTGTGTGGTCTTATTTTGATGTCAAATGGCTTTTCAATTGTTGGGAGGAAGTAGGGAGGAGCTGAGGAATGGAAGTGTCCCATTATTCATCTGTATTCAATTCCAATAAATATTTAAATAAAGATGTTTAATTCTATTAAACATTCAGCAATATAATTTTTAATTTTAATAATAGTTTTAATTGGGTGTGTTTATTATTATTAGATTCTTAATACTATACATTAGTCCCCCCATTACCTTCAGGGGATAGTTCTTAAGATCCCCAGTAGATGCCTGAAACTGTGGATGCTACAGAACCCTGTACATACCATGATTTTTCCTTTAAATACATAGCTACAATAATGTTTAATTTATAAATTGGCACATCAGGAAATTAACAATAACTAATAATAAAATGCAACAATGATAACACCATGCTGTATAAAAGCTATGTGAATGTTGTCTGTCTCTCTCTATAAATATACTGTAATATTTTCAGATCACTGTTGGCCACAGGTAACTGAAACCCACAGAAAGTGAAATAGTGGTTAAGGAAGGACTACTGTATTCAGAAAATTAAATTAAATTACAAGGCTCAAATGGAAGGCTCCAGTAAATTCCTTTCTCTTTATCATCTGCTCTTCACAATACTGCAATGCTTTTAAAAGTGTTACTCCAATTACTAATGAGATATTCACTTTTCTTGGTTATGCTGAGTGGTACTTCCGAAAAGAGTTTCTTGTAAAATTGCCCATTTGATCAATCTAAAAATAGGCCACCAATGTTGTAAGAAGAGATCGAAAAATTTGCCTATAATATGGTATAAATTATGAACTTGTATTGATACTTCAAAACATGAATCTAAGCCAGAACTACTTTCAGTCAAATTTAAGTCATTATTATCTTCCTTTCAGAAACCATGGCACAAAACTAAACAAACAAACAAACAAACAAAAAAATTGCAGAAAAGTGTCCTCAATTGGTCCAATAAATCAAATTCAAATCAGTAAAAAGCAATTATGACATATTTAATTTTATTCCATTTTAAATCAATCTATAAAATTCTGTGTTAATCTCTGTACAGAAGATAGCCTTAAAAACTGAAGATTATTTTTCCTCTTCATTTTCCCCTTAGTCTATTGATTTTAAAAAATCATTTTATATATTCTTTCATATGGACTTAAATTATGCTATAATTATGAAATATCACAGCTTTATATATTCCATTAAGATAAACATTTTTATCATGAAAGAGCTTTAGTAAAATGAATACTGTCATATATAAAATGTCTAAAAAACTGTTCTCTTAATTTATAAGAAAACATTCTGTGTTCTATTAGAGTTTAGTAAAACATTGGGTGAATAAAACAGTGCTATGCTGATTTACATAGGACTATATTTTTCAATGAATCTAGATTAAAATTCAGTTGAGAAAACTTGAGGAAAGCTCATACCACATGTGCATATGACTTTATCTTCATGAAACATTTCTCTGAGTCAATTAAAAAGCAGCTAGAAGACTAACAAAATAAAAGTTATCAAATGTCATTGCATTTCAATACTTGTAGAAAAATAAAGAGTTAATCTTAACATCTGGATTTCTAATTTTCTACATGAGATGTAGTAATGGAAGATGAGAGTTGTTTGAGCTAATTTATCTTTCGGGCTTAAGTATCTCATCTTTTTCTCTAAAAGTTTTTAGATGTTTCAATAGCTGATTTCTATGTAACGTTATAACCTTTACATCAGGCTTATTTTTCTCTCCACAGATGGTCATTCGATAATGATAGATGAAGCATGTCTGAATAAAAAGTTAAGAAACACACAGATTCATAAGAATTACAGACAGTATAATTACTGCTAAGCCTTCTACATGTTCTATTACCTTGTATACATATAAAACATATGCCTTTAACTCACTAAATTAAAATACACCACTAAAAAATTAAAAACACAGCTATATATAACTTTGCTGGAATGATATTCATATTTAAGTCCATGAATTGTAAAGCTAAAAATACTAAAAATACTGAAAAATTATTTGTTCCCCTCTTTCATCGACTGAGACTGTCTCTGCCACATACTCACAATGTGATTATCTGACTTAACAGTTGAACGTCTCCAATAATTTCTCTGATTGCCAGAAACAGAAGGGACAAAACTTTCTCATTAAAGAATAATACAGAGAAGTAGCTTTAATTCAG
The DNA here is from genome assembly GCF_000951045.1 of Mandrillus leucophaeus. Lineage (NCBI taxonomy): Eukaryota > Metazoa > Chordata > Mammalia > Primates > Cercopithecidae > Mandrillus > Mandrillus leucophaeus. The sequence continues at coordinate 158,499 of NW_012101771.1, forward strand.
CCATGGAGTACATACAATAGACAAAGTCCTGGGTCACAATTGTGTCAGGATTTAGTTGAGACTGCATATAATCATGAGATAAGAGCATATCCAAAATCTAGTCAGCTAAATCACAAAGGTATTAAGGACTAGCAGTGGGATAAAAGAAAGGAGGTGTTTAAGAGGCTTAAATTAATTATACTGACAGCACTGTTGCCATCTTATTTAACTTTTCTTTACCTAAATATGGCAAAGGGAACAGCAGATTCAGCTCTCTGTGCACCTCTAAAGTATCTCAGAAATAATCACAGCAATGAGAAACTCATAAGCTAAAATACCCCTCTGCATCTTCTGGTTACAGTGTCTATTTCTATATACCTGTGTTCCAGGTACCTAAAACAGTGCCTTTCTAAGAGTAGGCATTCAGTAAATATATGCTAAATGCATAAATGAATCAATTTTGAAGTCAGGAAAAGTGTGGGAAGGATAGCATGTGCAATCTGTTTTTACACCTAAAAAAAAAAAAAAAAGAAATCTTTTACAGTAATATCCCCCAAAGTCTTCTCCTTAGGTTTCATAGCCAAAATAGAGTTACAGAACCACCCTTAGCTGTAAGAAAGGATGGAAAAGATAGTATTTGGCTTATCTAATCTCAATAGTGGAGAGAGCAAGGGGTAAGAGACATTGGAAATAAGTATCATGTCAACCAACCAACACAAACTTCCATGCACTGCAATCTATTATTTCAGCTAACTTTCAAAACTTCATATTAGTTATTTTTATTACACCCATTTATTGAATGAGTAATTCAAATATTAAGATTATTAAGCAACTTCTCTCAGGTCCCACAATTATGAATAGTGGCAATATTGGAGCTTAATCCATGTTGTCAAACTCATACCTACCCTCAACGACTACACTCAGTTTTTAAGAGAATCAAAGAGGACAGCACAAGTCATACAATTTAATTTCTGTCCCAATTTTTTTGGTTGTGTGCCTACCTTTACATCCTTTTACTTGAACTTTTTACAAATTTAAGGACCTTTCTTTGCCAATTCTCTGGCCATACAAGTATGTTAACATTCCTTTTCCTTGTCTTTTTTATTGGGATTAATTTCATATTTGTACATTCTTGGCAGTATCTTTTTACTCATGAGATTTTACCTCTTTTAGGATTTCATAAAACTCATATTTTATTAATGTACATGCTTTACTTCAAGACAAAGAGTGCATTTTTACATGGAAATTTACTGAAATAGGAATATAAATTTAGAAGTTAGGGCAGATACTCTTGATTGCTTGTTCAACAGTCATTGCTATTTCCTCATCTTTGCTTAGAAATTCTTGGTTTTATTCAGATGTTTGAATATCCAAGTGGATAACCTTTGATGTGTTCTGTTTAATATTTCCCAGTGGATCATTTAGATACAGTCATTTTAAAAACCATGGCTAATAAGAAATAAGGGGAAATCTTCTAGGATGATTTGAACAAGTCTTATCCTTCATAAAAGAGTTACACGAATTAAGTCCTTCCCATTTCTACATTTGTTCATTTTCATGTGAGAACATGGGGTTTAGAGCTGCTTCTGTTCCTTGCTACCATGAAGTAAAAGGCCTCAGGACATAATTCAATCCTCTGGGGTTTACAGATCAGAAAGAGGGAAAGCACCTGCCTCCTTGATTCTTACTGCAGAATCATGTGAAACTGGAAACACAAACTTAGAGTATTACTGTTATGAGGAATATAAACTCTTCATAAATACAAATGTTAAGATGTGTCTCATAGTTTTCATGTGAATGTTACTATTTTGTCATTATTTAAACAATTTAGTGAAAAGAAAATCTTATTAAAATATACTTCAGATGCCAGATATTAGAACCGTAAGTTAGAAAGAACAGAAAGGTTAGTGCACTGAAAGAAAACTGAATTGCTCAGTGACTTATAATACTAACCCAAAGCTTTCTCACAAGACTAACTTCACTTCAGATTTGTGAAAATTTCTGATTTTAACAGTCATAGAACAAAAAGACAAAGGTAACATATCATTTTCCTGACTAAATATATCAGGGACCAACAAGCTTTTGCTACAAAGAGTCAGATAGTAAGTATCTTAGGTTTTGCAGACTATAGGGTCTCTGTTGCAAATATTCAACTCTGATATTGTATCACAAAAGCAACCATAGACAATTATAAATGAATGAGCATGACTGTATTCCAATAGAACTTTTATTTATGGACACTAAGATTTGAATTTCATATAATTTGACACAAAATAGTATTCTTATTTTGATTTGTTCTTCTTCAAACATCTAAAACTTCAAAACCATGTTAAGTTCCTGAGTTGTACAAAAATAGGTGGATTTGTTTTGCAGTCTTTAGAGACTGCCAACTCCTGGAGTAAGAGAAATAATTCTTGTAGTCCAATTTGTTTTCACCTACTTCTCCACTACCATGAAAATAAATCTAATTTCATATACACCCTGGGCTTTGGAGAAATCTGTTTTGGGTGTCTGATCTCTAGGGAAAGCTCTTATATAAAGTAGATGTTCCCAATCAGTTGCTAGAGGATTCATTACAAGGGACTTCACATTAGTGTTTGCATAAAACAATGTCTATGGACAAAATAAGTAAAATGATTCATGGTTACATGGAAAAAAACTCAAGAATCCTCCATTCTTCTTACCACTACTAATTGTATCTTGCTTTACTTAAACCTAAAAATTTGGAAACTTTTAGCCAAAATAAAGCAAAAGAAGCAAGCACCCTCACCCTTTATATCTTTATTTATCATACTAATTACAGAATATAAGTTGCCACTACTTTTTATTATTTGATATCACCGTATGAATGGTTTCACTTACCCATTATTCACTGTTTTATTGTGTATATTTGGCTAACTAGTCATCTTAAGAAAAATATGTATTGCAAAGAAGTAACAGCAAGATAGTAACAACTTACCAACTTAAGAAACACCTCAATCTGAATTAATGGAAATTATAAATGAAAAAGAATAATTTAAGTGAATATACTTTATTATTTTATCAATGTATAAGTAGGCTAAAGTAAAAAAATATTTGAGTGATTTATTTTAGAGTAACCACAGATCTCAGCTGGCCCAGAACAATGCCAAATTAGAACACATGTTCTGTGTACAGTTATTAATAAGTGCCCCATTTCATTCTGAAAAGCACATCCATTTGGAGAACAAATTGTATGGTGGTTGTAATTTTAGGAAACATAAGAGACTATTTTGTAGTGTCTATCTGATCATTCTATTTTCTAAAGCTCTTAGAAGAGCCTAATTCTGATGTTTGTTCTTTTTACAGAAATGCTATTTACTTGTTAAATTTTGAATTGTGGAGTGTAAACTCATGTCCAGCAGGATTTATTTCTGAGAATCTTCTGAGGCCTTGGTTGAGGGCAGTTCCCTTCCAGACAGGTTTTGCTTCTGCCAAGCATCCTAGGGATGGTACTATCACAAAACTACTTTATATGTTATTTTCTCAGGTTAAAATCTTCCAAAACCATGAATATAATACAAATGCTATTTGAATAAGTGCAGATTTATTATTATGAGTTATCAGAAAATAATTGTATTTTAAATCCAGGCCAAAATAGAATGCTTTCTTGCAGTTTTTCTTTGCTGGTGCGTGGGATTTTTTCCACCAACATATTATTTCACTGATAAAGCCCTTAGAAAATCTTCACTTTATATATAGGCATCAGTTCTACTCACCAGCATCTAGCTGACATGGTTATCAAAACCCAAACAGTCTACATTCCACAAGACAGTCAAAGCGTTAACAACTACTTGGCCTTCAAGACAGGACACCTCTAGAAAGTTCTTGCTTTCTTGAAAACTCATCTCTTCATTTCAAAGGATGCTTGCCATACATTATCTAGCATTTTTATAGTGTGAGGAGTTTCAAATGATCTAATATTCTGTATTTCCAGGAATCAAATGGAACAAAAATGGGAAAGAAAAGCATAAAACTAGCAAAGGACAAGTTGGAGAGGTAAGAAGAAAGCCTAAATAGTGAATGTAATTGATGTTAAGGGAGGAGAGATTTACAAGAAGGACGTGATCAACCACCTGTTGCAGCAGTAACAAGATAAGAAAGATAAAAAGTCAGAAAAAGAACATTAGCTTCACATAAATGACTTCTAGGAACTTAGGAAAGTAATTTCAGAATAATATTTTGGGTAGTGATCCCTGAAAAACATACAATGTATTAATTTGAAGAAATTAGCAGAAAAGAAGAAGAAAAGAAAAGAAGAAGAGAGACATACGATAATCTCTCGAAGCAGGCAACTCTTCATTAATGGAATAATTATAAAAATTAAATAAAATAATTCATGCAAACCCTAAGCAAGGTGCTTTGTGGACACTTCATAATCACAGTTACTTTCACCATGCCTTTCCTTCCTCATGAGAAAATAATAAAAATACTTTAAGATGCTACAAGGTGAGAACTTTAGAAAATTGAATTCTCACATAAAGTATCATGCAGGAAAGTGTTCACACAGCAGGCCTGAGTTGCTCAAACCCTGCATATTCCCAAGAAAGATCTGTCTAATGTGACTGACCCCAAATAAAAACTCTGAATATCAAGGTTCAAGTAAGCTTCCTTGTTTAACAACACTTCTTCCTTGTTACACATGATTACTGGGAAATTAGTACATCTAGGAAACTCCACTAGGCGCGAGCAGCTGGAACCTTGTGCCTAGTTCCTCCTGGACTTTGACCCATTTACCTTTTACCTTTTGCTGATTTTAGTTCATATCCTGTTGTAACAAATGAATAATTTTGTAACTGAGTGTAACAGTTTTTCTGAGTCATAGGAGTCCTTCTAGTGAATCACCAGTATTGAAATTGCTCTCGGGAACCCCCAGTACAACTACAAAATGGTTTTGTATGTTTCCTAAAGTTATGGTGACATGCAACTAATTTTCCAAACTGTATGTACTATTCAGAGTGAAATGAGGCACTATTAATAGTTACATGCGATACAAGGGGGAGATTAAGCTTCAAATTAACATATTGCACTAGGAAATTTTTATCATAAGTGAAAATAAAGACAAAAGAATTTAGTAGATAATTAGGTATCTTAAGGAGAGAGCCAAAACTTTGGAATAGACAGTGTGAAGAGTATTCACTGTGTAAAATAGACAAACATAACTGAATTGCCAAATAGTGGTCAGAGTCCAATTGTATTTATGAGAATCAATTTGGAATGAGTCAGACATGCTCAGGAAATGGAAATTTCTCCAAAAGTCCTCTTCAGTAAAGGAACTGAAGGAAAAGAAAGCAGATTATGAGAAGACTTTTAATTCTCACCTAATTACTAATTAGGACTTCTAATTACTGCCCATTTCCCTCAGATGTTTCTTCAGGTCTCTTTCTATGCATACGTATAACCATCTTCCCACATTGGGTCCCTACCATACCTTGACAATAATACGATAAAGTTCTGGAATCCCAAGTTCAATACAATAAAAAGAGTATTTTTTCTAATTAAAAAATAGTGCATACTCATTATATTTAGAAAAAATAAAAACATTAAATATAATGAAGAAACCACTTCTTATACAAAACCCTTATGATTTTGCTGCATTTACTTACATCCCTTTTAAAGTGAAAATATTCATAATTACACATACAAGCAGTTTTAATTTTTAATGGGACTCCTCTACAGAAATTTTAGTGTACAGTTTCCTTCAATTAATATTTACTATAAGCATAATACCAGTAAATTGTAAATATGCTTTAAAGGTATAACCTTTAAATGACTTTATAATATTCTGTCATAATGAAGCATTCAATACCTTAATTTTACAGATGAGAAATCTGAAGCTTAAAGAGGTTAAGTGACTTCTCCAAAGTCACAGAGCTAGTTTTGTTAGATTTAGGAAGAGAAATCATTTCTCTGAAGTTCTTGTTTAATATTTTATTACTTCACTTTAATCTACCCTGTATAGTGCCACTCATATAACTGTCCTAAAATATTGAACATATCACATCACCCCTCTGCTTTAGAGCACAGGGACCCAACTGCATGGGAGAAAATGTCCAAACTCTTCACCCTAGTATTCAAAGTCTTTTTAAAAATCAGCTTTACACCACTTTCCATGTCCTAATCTGATACTTTATATTAGTTATTTGCTTATACTTAGCCCATACCATTACCCTGGGATATGGTATGCTAATTACAGAACCCAAGACTTATGTATCTTGTTTCCCTCACCAAGATTTAATTTCCTCCTCTCTCATATGTCCAAATACTAAAACCCTTCAGGGCTCTATTCAGATCCTACATCCTTCATAAAGCCTTTTCAACCACCATAACTCACTCTAAACTCTTAGTTCTCTAAATTCACAAAGCCTTTTTCCATATGAATAGTAGAGTATCTTCCCATCAGATGTAAACTATCTCAATTATTCATTGCCATATCAATCTCCTCTGCAAATGTGATGCAAAGAAAATATTCAACTCTACTGACTAGACTCACTTCAAATTCATAAATAAAAACCTCAGATGGGTTCTTATTTTTCATTGTGGTAAAATATACATAGCATAATATTAATAATTTTAACCATTTGTAAATGCACAATTCAAGGGCATTAAATTCATTCAAAATGTGGTGTTATCACCACCACCACCACCACCACTTCCCAAAACTTTTTCATTATGCCCAGTAAAAATTATATACCCATTAAATAATAACCTCCCTTTTCTCCCCTCCACAGCTCCTGGTAACCTGCATTCTGCTTTCTGACTCTATGAATTTGCCTATTCTAGGTACCTCATGCAAGTGGAACTGTACAATATTTGTCGTTCTGTGTCTGGCTTATTTCATGAAGCATCATATTTTCAAGCTCTATCCATGTTGCAGCATATATCAAAACTTCACTCCCTTTTACAGCTGCATTGCATTTCACTGAATGTATATAACTTATTTTGCTTATCCACTCATCTATTGATGGACACTTGAATTGTTTCTATCTTTTGGCTATGAAAATTGGTATACAAATATCTACTTGAGTTCCTGCTTTCAATTTTATTGGATATAAGCCTAGGAATGGAATTGCTGAGACATATGGTAGCTCTATGTTTAACCATTTTATATTCCCACCAGCAATGCACGAGGGTTTCAATTTCTTTACCTCCTAGCCAGCACTTATTTTCCATTTTTTGTACTATAGCCATCCTAGTAGGTGTGAAGTGGTTATCTCATTGTGTGTTTCCCTAATGACTAATGATGGTCAGGATCTTTTCATGTATTTGTTAAACATTTGTATATCTACTTCAAAGAAATATCTATTTATGTCTCCTGCCCATTTTCTTAAATTGGGTTGGGTTTTTGTCATTGTTGTTGTTGTTGTTGTTGTTGTTGTTTTGAGTTTAAAGAGTTCTTTATATCTTTTGGATATTAATTATTTATCAGATAAATGATTTGCAAATATTTTCCCCCATTCAGCAGATTGTCTTTTAATGAAGGTCATTTATCAATTTTTTCCTTGTTGTTTGTGCTTTTGGTGTCACATTCATGGAATCACTGCCAATGCAATCAAGATTTCCCATAGTGTTTTCTTCTAATAATTTTATATTTTTAGCTAAGTTTAGGTCTTGAATAAACTTTATAGGAGGCCATTGGTTTGGACTGAGCTCTTGCACTAGGTTCAACAAACCAAACCAAATTGGAGTTACTCAGGCAGAAGTTCCACACCACTAAGCTAAAACTGAGTTATTCATCTGACCTTCCAAGAAATTGAGAGAAAGGGATAACAGCCAAATCCTCAAACAGTCCCTGTTTTAGCTGGAATGCTAAGAAAGTCCACTCTGCTATAATATTTCCAAGGAAAACTCTGTTATGACCAATCTGCTTTTGTTTTTTGTTGCTGCTTTCCTCAGCCTTTGTCTGTCTATAAAGCCAAGCTCCTATGCTCACTTCATCAGAACACTCATTCTATTTTATAGAATGAGATGTTGCTGGATTCTAGAATTGCAAATAAAAGCCTATTAAGGTATTTTAACTAAATTTGTTATAATTATGTGTTTTAGCAGTCTTTAATTTGAGTTAAATTTTGCATCAGAGTCTGAATCCCCTTATTCAGATAGCTAACTCCCACTTCTGTGAACTCAAATGTTGTTGGTCAATTATATAATATCTGTCTGTCTATGTACATGCCCACTCTCCTAAACGACTAATTCACAATTTCTCTCTTCTCACCCCATAAATCACCACTCTCAGCCAATTACAGTACTCCCTATTTTGTCAAAAAAATTAAGGCAATCTGAGGAGGTTTCTACAGACCTCCACTGCCATCTGTCCAACTACCAGCATCTGCACATACTCCATATTCACAGTTAAGAATAAGGGATTATACAAGGCCTTAAATATCAGGAGGTGAAAATCATTGAGGCCATCCTAGAAACCTACAAACCACAACCATGACACAGAAATAAACTCTGGCTCATTTTGCTGACTACAGTTTTCAAAACATCACTCTGATGAATGGATGACTAAGGTTAGTGAGGTCAAATAAAGCAAAAAACAAAACCAGAAAATAAACTTAAATAAAATTTTCTGCTTATCTTCAAACTTTAAAAAATCCTCTGTGGTAAGTTTGGAGGAGGAAAGAGCATACTTTCTCATATTTGTCAACTTCATTTCTCTAATAAATAACTAATAAACTGGCATCTTTAATTATGTTTTCTCAGATACAAAATATTTCAAAATCTAGCAGAGAATGGTTAGCCATGTCTATCAGAAATTCAAGCATGCCCACTAACAATATACTTGTAACTGCAAGCAGAGTCTAACATATAAAACTTTGAAAAACATTCAGCCTGAGTTACTCATTCATAGATAGCAACCCTAGTTCAAAGAGGGAAAACTGTGCTCTTTTGCAAGCTCTAGTATTATTTTCTGTTGTAAGAATTCATCCATGTTCTGCAACTGAGTTATCTTTAATTACACTGACATATGCCTATTTTCCACAGACATCCTTCATTTTCTTATCTCTAGGACTATAAATTGCCTTTTTTTTAAAGAAAAAAGCAAAGATGTACTTCATACTGCCTTCATTTCTCTTCAATTTTATTTGATATGTTTACAAACTATCTGGCTCTCAAGAATAGACTGTCAATTGTGTGCATACCTAAATTTGACCAATACTTTCTTAAAGAAATCAGCTAAACCTTTATATTAAGTTGTATTCACTGGGTTCCCTGAATAGGTTGCAGACTGATCAAAAGCTCCAAGTTTATTATCATAGAAAATGACCCTCTATGAAAGATGTGCAAAATTCATGTTATTATTTTATGGGTTCCTGTATCTATTCCATGCTTTTCTGTTTTGAATTTTAAAAAGTCCTTGGATAGAAGTCTTAGGAAAGAGAGCCTGATGAAAAATGCTCTAAAGGGTTAGAATAAATATTCATGGCACTAGCATAGGTCACATGAGTGACAAAAAGCTGGCACCATGACATAGAAAAGCCCTTCAAATTCAGGTTTTATGGTTCCTATTGTACCAATCAAAATTGTCTATCTTTCTGATTGTTTCTAACTGGAATTCTTTTTTCTGTCTCTCTCTTCCCCCTTTTCTCTGTCTCTGTCTCTTTCTCTCTCTCTCTCTCTCTCTCTTTCTCTCTCTCTCTCTGTGTGTGTTTTTGTTTTCCTCTCTGTCTTTCTCTTGTTCCTCCCCACAACTAGAATTATTGCAAATTTTTCTACTTGTTGAAGGACATGAATGAGTCACTCAATGACATGTTCTACCTTGGTGCATTATGATGTTTTGTTGTTGAGAAATCATTAGATAAACAAAATTATTGAAAGAGAAAAAAGGAGATTGTGTTTCTTAATAAATTATCCCAATTTCCTGTAGTTTTGTTTTGTTTTTGTTTTATTTTGTTTTGTTTTGTTTTGTTCTTTGAGATGGAGTCTTGCTCTTGTCACCCAGGCTGCAGTGCAATGGCACGATATCGGCTCACTGCAACCTCCACCTCCCGGGTTCAAGTGATTCTCTTGCCTAAGCCTCCAGAGTAGCTGGGATTACAGGTGCCCGCCACCATGCCCTGGCTAATTTTTTTTTTGTATTTTTTTAGTAGAGATGGGGTTGCACCATGTTGGCCAGGCTGGTCTCAAACTCCTGACCTCAGGTGATCCACCTGTCTCCGCCTCCCGAAGTACTGCGATTACAGGCATGAGTCACCACTCCCAGCCTTCCTGTAGTTTCAACAAATGATTTTGCCTGCTACTTCAAGGGGAAATTAGTGTCTTTTAGCAAGAACTCCCTCAATTACTTGTCCCCTCCTATCATTCCAAGAAGCATAGGAGCATTTCTACTATTTCTATTTTCTTCCTTTTTATTTCAATGGGGGAAAAAAAAAAAACCTGATTGCAGGTCATCAGAAATAAAGGTAAAGCATATTTAAGAATGTTTCACATATGTCTGATTCAATTTCTATGTGTTCATCACTTTGACTCCCTCTTTTGTTATCTTATTCTCTTTTGGTAGATGCACCCCTCTTTGCTATCAGCAAGTTGCAGAAAAATAATCAAGGCAGCAAGCTACAACTGTAGATTGTACCCTATACCAATCATGTGTAAGAGCCACTGTAAGAAGGCACCCTACCACGTAAAACCCCCTGGACTTCCCTCCAAGCAGTAAAAACACCAGGTGAAAGATATGAGAAAACATGAATTCATAGACATTTTCTATATTTACACTGATGACAGTCATATTACATGTATTGTCCATGAAGTCAAAAATTTGGTACAGTCCCTCTTATTTACAATTCAAGTCCTTCTCCTCATTATCTCATCCTTTTCATCTTTACTTGGTAACCAAAACCCTTTGCAAATGCCTCCCAGACCTTCCCCCCATATAAAGTTAATTAGATCCCGAGCAGCTCTTCTAAATAAGCTTACTTCAACCACAAATGCATTTTCTCATTTTATTATCACTAACACTAAGATGAGGCACTGTGATTAACAATTAGGTGAACGCTCTGTTCCATGAGATTGAGTCTCAAGTGCAATATGGTCTTAACTCAGGTTTGTGGTCACAAGAAAGTACCAACACTTTGCAAAGTCCTCGAAATCTTCTTTAGGTCACTCAGTGCATTCCAGAATTCAATGAATTAACACTTTCTATTTTTACTCTTAATCTGAACATATATCCCTAACACAAAACAATAGATCTTCTTCTGATTAATATTAACAACATCTGATATACAAATACACTAAAACCTCCACTAGCTCAAAAATATCAAGTTTCCAAACAAATGTATTCATGCATTATTAACAGTCAGTAAGTTCATCCTGTTTCTGTATGGTGTATGCTTTCTTTGTTATTTTCTTGTACATATTTAATAGAGTTGTAGATAGAAGACAATAGCTTGGAAAAGTTGTGAGGTTAAAATGTATGACTATATCATTATCCTATACTAGCCCCAATTTACCACACAAAATTAGAGAAAGACACTTAAACTTGCCGACACTTAGTCACCTACAATGAATAAAATTTCTGCTTTACAAAGTTGTTGGTAAATGTTGCTAAATGAGATAAATTGCAGAATACTAAACAATTTTAATTAAAATTATTATGGTTATTATTTTCATACATAATTTGAAGGTGTTTAGTCTAGGCTCTAGGGGTTCTGAATTACTGGCCTACAGTCTTTTAATTGGAATAAAAATAGTACATTAAGAGGTAGGACAGGTATTTCAGGAAAAAATAATTTTTTTTATTAAAGTACCTTAAGGGACCATTTCTGTAAGAATAGAAAGGCCCTAGAGGGTGTTCTGCAAGTAATGTGTAAAAGAAAAGGGAAAGGGGAAGTGGGAGGAGCAAAAGGACTTATAAAATAACAGACATTTATGAAAATCAGTCTACTATAAAGACACATGTACACGCATGTTTACTGCAGCACTATTCACAATAGCAAAGACTTGGAACCAACCCAAATGCCCATCAATGATAGGCTGAATAAAGAAAATGTGGCACATATACACCATGGAATACTATGCAGTCATAAAAAATAATCAGTTCATGTTCTTTGCAGGGACATGGGTAAAGCTGGAAACCACTATCCTCACCAAACTACTCAGGAACAGAAAACCAAGCCCCGCATGTTCTCACTCATAACTGGGAGCTGAAAAATGAAAACCAATGGACACAGGGAGAGGAATATCACATACCAGGGCCTGTCAGAGGGGAGAGGGGAGGGAGAGCATTAAGACAAATACCTAATCCATATCGGGCTTAAAACCTACATGATGGGTTGATAGGTGCAGCAAACCACCATGGCACATGTAAACCTATGTAACAAACCAGCACATTCTGCACATGTATTCCAGGACTTAAAGTAAATTTTTTTTTAAAATGACAGATCTTTGGTTTTATTTTGCTCTGGCATTTCAGATATGAAAAGAGTAAAGAACGCAATAATTAAAGAGACAAGGAAATTTTAGATGGAAAAACAAACAAAAAAAAGAATTTAGCAAGATGGCAGGAAGCTGGGGATAATAAAGATGCCAGGGAAGCCCTGTAAAAGACAGAAAAAATGAATATATAATATTTACATTAAATTCTTGCTGATGAGAAAGACAAAATGCACTGAACAAATAATGAGATGTTTTATTGAAGCTATTACAGAGATGATGTCATTAGTGAGAAAAGTCTCAAAGAAAAGGAAGGGTGCTAGAAGTTTTATAGAGGCAGGCAAACAAAGTCTTCCACAAGTCTCATGGGAGTCATGAGAAAGAATGGAGACTGGTGTTAGAGTATGCGAGGGCAGTGTGGTGTTACTTTGCCATTAGCCTTTATTCTGAACACAAAAACTGGGGGGACATCTTAACTTTCACTGCTTTCCCACAACACAGGGCTCAGAAAAAACAATTAACATTGTCACTTGTCTCTGAAATAATCCCCCTTCTTTTTACCATCTACCTTTAGTAAATTCTGCTGTGTAAGATACTTTGAGAGAACCAAAGGAAAAGAGAGTTAAATTCTATGTTTTAGACCGATGTAACAGAGGGAAAAAAATAATCCAGGTGGTGAGATAATAAGAATTGAACAGAAAGAGGAAATTAAAACAAGCGGTGGTTAGAAAGAATGTATACCATCAAGAACCTTTAGCAATATTGCAAGGTCAGGAAGTAAGGGGTTGGATGTTTCAATGTATGCAGAAAAGAAGGTTGGAGGATTTAGCAATTCCCAGGTGGTAATATTTGGGGAATTCACATAACACTAAAAAAATACGTACTCATAAGGAAATATAAAAATATTTAAGGGGCCAGCAAAATACTTGTTTGCTGGAGTTTCAGATGCAGTATAAAAGTGCACCCTAAGAAAGGAGGTTGCATTCCTTTATCTACCTATAATAAGCCAGAGAGTTTTAGAGATGCCAGTTTTGGAGACTCTAGGAATTATAGGCAACTGAACTATTGCAAGAGCTTTCTAACTGTCAATCTGCTTCCACTGTTCCTCTTTCCAATCTATTCTCAACATTAACAGAAGTTTCCTCAAGTATGAATCTGATTGTGTCACTTCCTTATTTACAGCCACTGATGGCACACCAAGATCATTCATTATTTAAGCCAATATAGTTATAGTATAATCTGCCACTCTCATCACCACTTACCATGTTATATTATGGGCTATCGCTCAAACAGGGCAATTCTTTCATGTCAATCTATTGATTTTCACATCTAAATAGAATGTATTACTTCTAAAGCTTTTTTCACAATTTATTTTATCAGCAAATTTATCACAATAGCTCCAGCTGCTGAAGTTCAGATTTCCCCACTGGACTAAAACATCAAGGATAAGAACTGTGGTTTAGATTTTACATATCCACCCTACCTTCTATACCCTTCCCAGAATCTAGCTCTAGGTATATGTTCAGTAAATGTTTTTAAATAAATGAACCACAGTGCTATAAGTACCTTTACTCTGATAAGTAAATAAGGCAAGGCAAGATCATATCTGGATATACATAATTCTCATGAAAACGTAAATTTCAGTTTATATAATATACATGTTGAAACGTGATAATCTCTCAAGGATTATATAGAGAGGCCATGAGCTTAAAACAGTAGGTTGAAATACATAGTCTTTAAAATTCCATCCAACACTACAAGTCAATAATTCTATGGTTAATAAGTTAGAAATGGAAACATGAGAATCAGAAAGGAAATATAATACTAAGCATCTAAAGATCTAAAGAAGGTCACCTTGGAAGGGAAGATACTCTAACTCAAATCCTTACTATGTACATACCTCTTAGCAAGGGTCAGCATGCTTGTTTCCCATTGCTGCTGTAACAAACTACCAGAAATATAGTGGCATAAAACAAGACAAATTTATTATCTTATAGCTTTGGAGGTCAGAAGTGGAAATGGGTCTTAATGGGCTAAAATCTGGGTGGCTGCAAAGTTGCATTTCTTTCAGGAGGCTCTAGGACAGCATCCATGCCATGCCTTTTCCAGCTTCTAGAAATCACACACATTCCTGAGCTACTTCAAAGCCAGTAGTGGCAGGTTGAGTGTTTCTCACAATGCATCACTCTGGCCCTGACTCTGTTTCTTTCCTCTTTCACTTACAAAAACCCATGAGACTACATCAAACCCACTCCAATAGTTGAAGATAATCTTCCCATCTCATAGTCAACCAATTAGCAACCTGCAACTTTACTTCTCCGTTGCCTTATACTACAGGTTGAATTGTGCCCCCCTAAAAGATATCTTGAAATTCCAACTCACAGTATTTCAGAATGTGACCTTATTTGGAAATAGATTTATTGCAGATGTTATTAGTTAAGATGAGCTTACAGTAGGGTAAGACAGGCCCTTAATCCAATATGACTGGTGTTCCTACAATAAAAGAAGACACAGAGAAATGAAGACACAAACATACAGAGGGAAGATGGCCATGTTATGATGGAGGCAGAGATGAGATTGATGTACCTAGAAACACCAAGGATAACCAACAAACAACAGGAGCTAGAAGAAGTAAGGAAGGATTCTCTCCTACAAGTTTCAGAGTGACCAAAGCTTTGCCAATACCTTGACTGAGGACTTCTGGCCTCCTGAATTGTGAGACAATAAATTTCTGTTGATTTAAGCCACCGAGTTTATGCTACTTAGTTATGGCAGCCCTGGCAAACCAATACACCATATAACATGACATATTCACAGGTTCTGAGGATTAGGACCACAGATATCTTTGGGAAGCTATTATTCGGTCTGCTATAGTCTGTGGGGGAAGTGATAAAAATAGAGGACTTTTGCCCTCTAATTAAGAAAGAACAAGATAAATCTCTTTCTGAAGAAATGGAGATGATGATCTTTTTTTCCTTTTAATTTACATACTGTCCTGAGGCTTTTATCTTCCTGGAACTTCTATTAAGTATTCCAGATCACTTAGCAACAATTTTCAACCACTGCTTTTTTTTGCTGATTTACTATTATGTTAAGTGCTTACCTCATATGTGTGGATATTTTAAGTTCAGTTTGGGCAAACACGGGATTTAAATGGAAAATGCATAGCTGAAGTATAGACTAGTCACTATGCCAGAGCCTAAGTGGACTGGGAAAAAAATCTATGCCAGCTCAGTGTCCTTGAGTTTTCAGAAAGGAAAAGAAGAA
This sequence comes from Mandrillus leucophaeus, assembly GCF_000951045.1. NCBI lineage: Eukaryota > Metazoa > Chordata > Mammalia > Primates > Cercopithecidae > Mandrillus > Mandrillus leucophaeus. The sequence goes on from NW_012101771.1 coordinate 174,135, forward strand.
AGGTTCTGCTTTCCATTTTTGGAGGTTTTAAAGTCATCTCCAAATTTGTATTCAGTGAAGCTAATGTCTAACAATACTTTTAAAAGTGGCAAGAGTTTTTTCCTTTCCCTTATTTTGAAAGAAATATATTTTTCCAAAGATCTTTTAACCTCACAGAAGCAAAATGACTCATTTTCCATTTTTTTTTTTTTTTTTCTGTCAGATTTATCTTTTCCTTTCTTAATAGAGCAGGATTAACACATTTGTCTTTTGAGATAAGGCACACTCTGTGCTGTTCCCTAGTGACCAATCTTTACTGGAACATTAGACTCAGATCTGTTCTGCCCACACAACTAGTAGCTGATAACAGAAGGGACAGAAGAATGTGCATGGGGACAGTTAAAAGAATGAGAGCTTTTGGCCTAACAAGAAGCTTTCTCCATATGAAAAGAATCCCATTTGCCTTAGAGATGTGCACACCATTAACAAATATGCACACTTACTTCAATTATGGGACACATGTAGCTAAAAATGCCTCAGGGGAAAACATATAGAGAGAAAAATCTTATTTTACAACAGCAATGGAAAAGAAAATCAAAGCTATTGCCTCTCTGCTATTAGGAAAGTATTCCACAGTAACTTCAAATATTCTCAATTAGAAGCAAAAAAAAAAAAAAAAAGCTTCAAAACAATAAAATAAGTCATCCAAGAATGCTTTGATTTATTGTGATATATTTTCATTTCCTGAGATATTACTATCAGATTATGAAAAGATATTATTCCTAAAACTATATGCTAAAAAAGAGGAATAAGGAGTTCTAGTGTTTGCATAAATGTCACTATATCTCCTTTCTCTGATATTTAAAGCTTCTTGATTAAATCTTCCCTAATGTTCTTTCGATTTGACATTCAGAATATAAAATAATCTATGTTATATTTTGGATGCAAATCTTAACATACCGCCATCTACCCCAAGTATGAAATAAAGCCTAGCATACAGTTATCTATATAGTGTCAGTTACCTGTGTAGCATAAAGGTGGTACGTAGTCAATTTAAGCATGCTGCCCTAACCTTGCACCTTGGATTCTAACAAACAAGAGACTAATCATTTTATATAGAAAAATAAGCTAGAAGTCTACAAAACAAGAAACAATTTAAATCCAGCAGGAAGGATTTTACAGTTTGTGAGCATATTTAAATATCAATTCATCTAACATGTTTTTAGTATTTAGTTTACTGGATTTCAGCACATATTTCTGTGACAGATGACATGTAACGAAGGCAAATAGAGAACCTACAAGTAGGGACCAAATATTCCAGTTTGGCCAGGATAGTCATATATTATGCCTATTGTCTGGGCATCATTAATAGAACACAGCTTCACAATTTATTTTGCGGTCTTGTTCCCCTAATACAGATATTTCTGGCATTCCCTCCTGAGACTCCAGCCCCATGGAGGAAAACTATGACCAGCCCTAACAGCAAGGGGAATTCATTCCATGTGATATTATGCAAATGTTGCTGATTACTTATCAATAGCAATCAGTATGGATATTTCTACTGATTTTTCTTGACATTGCTGGGTTCAACATTTCTTAACGCTAAGATGATAATATCAGCCACATTTTTTATTACATAATGATGATTATCAAACATCCCTAATATGGTCTTCAAGGCCTACAAAATTTGGCCCAAGTTCATTTCTCTATCCTCATCTTGTACCACCTTCCTATCCCCTCCCTATTTCAGCCATACGTGCCTTTTTTTAGTTATGTGAATTTCATGCTCAGAATCATAGAACATGGTAGAGCTTCTGCTTGGATCACTCTTCAGATCCAACCTCCACAACACCACACACACACACACACAGGCACAGACAGACACATACATGCACACGCACACACAGAGTGAACTTACTTTTAGAGTCCTCAACTCAAATGGAACTTGCCTGGGGTGGACCACCTTAATTTTAACCTCAAGACTAGAACAGATTCCATCTTATACACTCTCACAGCACACCTTGTTTTTTGTTTATAGCACTTACTTCAGTTTACAATTAGAAAATATTTGTATAATACCTGATGTTTTCCCCTTTAAGCTATAAGATACATTAGATTGGGGCTATATGCATTTTGTGCACTATTGTATTTGACACACGCAGCATAGTGTCTATTACAAAGTAAATGCAGCACAAAAATAGTTTTTCTGAAGGTTAAAGGACACAAGGCTGGAAAGATGAGAATATGTCAGATGAGAGAATTCGTACCCAAAATGATCATCACAGATTAGAGAGGTAACCTATCACAAATGAAATACAGCAGAGATAAATTCTAGATACCTCAGTTTAAACCAAAGAAACAATTATACAAGAAGAGGGTGAAGTAATTAAAAGTATACATATATTTAAAAGTTGATGAGAGGATTTTTTTTACCAAAATAGTAAGAAATATTTCTGTTCTTTTCTTTCTACCCTTTCCCTTATTTCTCCCCACAAGAGAAAAAGTATGTTACTTAATTCATATGATGGACAAAATCTAAATTCCATGGAGTCTCAGTCAGCGACCAAGGACACGGCATTGGAAAAGTATTACTTTCTTTTTCTTTGCATCCTAGACATAGCTGAATCCAGAATAAGGGGTGCTAGAACCTCCTCCATACAGAATGACTATGCAGGGCCCTGTCATAGTTTTGAAGTTAGTTTTAATATCAATATTCTAAGTGCTGACACTCTAATATAATTCTCAGTGGGTACTGTTTGCGTTCAATTTACTTAGCATGGAGGATGTAGCTAACATATCATTACCTGGTGCATAACACAGAAATATTTTTTAGAATGGTCATGAGGATTAGCCATGATCAGTAACAGGTATATTCAGTACAATTGCTGAAGAGATGTTAAAATCCTGGATTGAATAATGCAGAATGTAGAACAAAAACAATAATAAGCACATTCTACTCAGAACTGCTCAGAACACTCTTGGTGTACTGTTCAATCCAGGAAACTCCACTTTAAGTAATACACTGAGAAAGATAGAGCATGTTTTGATGCTGTTCAAAATTGCATTATTATTCCTAATTATATGCTGTCCTCCCTAAAAGAGGCTTGTAGATGTCTTAACTTGCTATGTGACAATACATCCCAGTGGGAGGTTTATATTTTCCCACCCCATCTATGATAGATTTGGACACGTGATTTACTTTAGCTTAAAAAATAAGTAAAAGTGATTTATGCCCTTCCTGAAGAAATTTTGCACTATTCCTTCTATTAGATTGGCATAACTTAGGGGGTACTCCTTCAAACTAAGTCCTAAAATGAAGCAATATGGAGAAGAACTTCAACAAACCAATAGCTGATGTGTTATGTGAATGATAATAAACATGGTTGTAACCACTAAGATTATGGGGTTTTTACTACTACAGCAATGATTAGAGAAAACTGACTAATGCATACAAACAAACTACTTCAGAGTCAGACAACCCGAACAATTAAAGACTTTGAATCTACTTCATATTAGGAATAGTTGAAGGAACTGGGATGTTCTATTTGTCAAATAACAGATGTGGAGACACTGTAGTACTCTTCAAATATTTAATGAATGGGCAAATATAAGAGTAGTAGAACTGTTCTGAGTATTCTTATCAGGTCAAATTAGACCCAATTACTGGAAGTTTTAGGGAAACCCATGTCGGCTCAATATTAGAGGGAACGTTCTAACTTTCAGAGGTGGTCAAAGATGAAATTGGCAGTTTTAGGGATGCTTAAAGGGTTTACTGATATTGAGAGGTACTGACAGCTCAACATATTTAGTCAAGGATGTTTTCGTTGGGTCAATAAACTAATATGGTCTCTATTTAAAACAAAACAAAAAATTTATAACAAAGTACCAAAGACTTTCCCCATGTCCTAAAGACCAACTGTTCATTATGTCTTGGTTTTCTTCTTTCATTCTTTTTTTGTTCAACCATTGTGTATAGTAATTGGCAAAGAGAAGAAAGGATTACTTTTTAAGTCATAGGCTTCAAAAATTAAGTCTCAGACTGGATGCAGCAATCAAATATTGAGAAACATATTATTCCCAAAGACTTAAACATTTAAAATAAAACAAGGAATAACAAATATAAAATTGCTTTTATCTCAAACACTATCCAAAATAAAAATACTAATGAGTACACAAAAATTTATGAAATGATCATCTATTGCATGTGAGCAGAACATAATTTCTACTTATCTATCTAGAGTCTATATGTATTTGTAGGCCTTATCATAACAACTAAAGGAACATTTTAGAAATGTTAATTTTTCCATCCAATATAGAGTTTGTAAAATTAAAAAGTTTTAATAGCAAGATAAGCCAACTTTGAATTAAAAATCAATGAATCACATCTTCGGAAGAAGTTTCATGCTTGTTTTTATGAGAAAAATAACTCTTTAGTAAGTTTTATTTTGCTTTTGTTTTTGTCAAACAAATAAATTCAATGTCATCTTAAAAATTAACATACGAACTGTGGCTGCCAGCATCTGTTTCTTCTATCTCTTCTAATTAATTTTATTATATTTAATTTTTAGTTATTATAACATATGCTTAATTTTATCACCCACCATAATGTATTTTTTCAAGCAGGTAGTGTACAATCACTAAATAAGTAAACATTTATTAAATCCCAATAACTAATTTAAAATAACTAAAAGAATCAGTATTTTTAAAAAGTGAACAAAATGTTCTATATGTCTGAAATTCCAAAATATTCAACATAAGCAACTGTAATACATTTTTGGTGAGTCGTAAGAAAACTTTTTGGCATCAAATTTAGAAGTCACGGTTATTTTATGACTTAAAAGGCAAATGAAACTCAGTTGTTGATAATTTGAGAAAGAAGCTTTATAGTGTTTATCCCATTACCAATTATGTTTATTTTTCTCTTCTACCAAAATGTTGATTAAATACCAAACACAATGTGTTTGTTTAATCAGTTCTTTCACTTCATACTTATAACAACCCGATGAAGAAGTGCAGTAACTGAAACAGGGAAGATTTGATTTCATTTTGCCTCATCCTTGCTAATTTTTTTAAGATTTTTACCATTTATCCTCAACAAAATAGATTTCACTTGATAGGAAACAATCATATAGAGAGCCTGAATATCTCTGACAATTAAACATGGTGGCATGTTTTAATAATAAACTGGATTCTATTAGAGTTTAAATTTACAATATAAATACAATTTGCTGTACTTAATTACAAAGAGAAGGAAGGAAATAAATATTATATAATTTATGTTTCTCTGCAGTTTGTTATTCATATTTGGCATTTATAAAATTGCAATTTTGGAAGCAGTTTTTAATAAAAATGATTTGCTTTGTCTTCTAAATTGGTAGATTGCATTACATAATGAGCATTTGAATAATGTGTTATTTTAATCAGTTTATCCATTTTTTATATATATATATATATATATATAAAACAAGCCCACAAAAAAATAGTGTTTGATTTGGCTTTTTCCTAACAATCTGGCATTTTTGAGATAACCAAAATTGATTGAAACTCAATTGAGGTTAAGAGTCAAGAGATGAGAAGAGAAAATCAGAAATAATAAAGATAAAACATAGAGTTTGCCAGGCACGGTGGCTCATGCCTGTAATCCCAGCACTTTGGGAGGCTGAGGCAGGCGGATCACGAGGTCAGGAGATCGACACCATCCTGGCTAACACCATGAAATCCCATCTCTACTAAAAACACAAAAAAATCAGCTGGGCATGGTGGCGGGCACCTGTAGTCCCAGCTACTCGGGAGGCTGAGGCAGGAGAATAGTGTGAACCCGGGAGGCAGAGCTTGCAGTGAGCCAAGATTGCACCACTGCACTCCAGCCTGGGAGACAGACTGTGACTCTAACTCAAAAAAAAAAAGAAAAAAAAGAAAACATAGAGTTAACCTGTTGATTCTAGGTTCATGCAAATGACTTGCCAGGTCAATGAGAATTTAAAGACACAACGCAAAGACTTAAAATGGGTGGATAATGTTAACTTGAATAAAATCCAATTTATAAATTTAGAAAAAAGAGAAACGGAGACTTTATTTCTTATAGTGTTACAGCCTGCAAGATGGCCATTCTGACAGGCTGGGAAGCATAGCCTCTGGCCAGAAGCCAGAAACAAATATTTTATTGGGGGACGGTGGTGGGCAAAGGGAACAGGAATTTATGCTGAGTGGAGTGGCTACATATACTTATTTAATAAGCTATAGGAGGAGTCATGAATATTTATGAAAAGAGAAATGTGCATATGTGCAATTGTGCTTCATGCTTCTCCATGTTCAAAACTGGCAGTAATAGGAAGGTGTAGTTTTTGGCCCTTCGATGTCAAAAGGTAAAGGACATGAAACCTTTACCACACATTCTCATAGACTGGCCAGAAGCACTCCATAGTTTGGTGGTCTCTCTTTTTGTTTGTTTGTTTTTGTTTTTCTTCCAAGACAGAGTCTTACTCTGTCACCCAGGCTGGAATGTAGTGGCATAATCTCGGCTCACTACAACCTCCACCTCCCGGGCTCAAGCAATTCCCCTGCCTCAGCCTCCCGAGTAGCTGGGACTACAGGCATGCACCACCATGCCAAGCTAATTTTTGTATTTTTAAGTAGAGATGGGATTTCACCATGTTGGCCAGGCTGGTCTCGATGGCAGTCTCTTATCAGGCAAAAGAGGAGGGACAGTGTCAGGCAGTTGTTTGATATTAGTGGTGGCATTTTTTGAAAGGGCTAGTTTCTGTTTAGCCTTTAGAAAAGAAAGCCTAACAGCAGTTAGCAAAGCTGCAGAGGGGGAAAAAGGTGTGTCTAACCTCCTATCCTGACATGGGTGAGAATTTAGTTTCCAAGGTTATTCTGGAGTTTCTATGGCCAAGAGATGGTCTGTTCAGTCAGTTGGTGGACTTAAGAGTTTTATATTTAGTTTACAGTATGCACAATGTAGCTTGTATTCTTCCACTTTTGCCAATGACAGAGCACACTCAGGTTAACCTAGTACAGAATGAGAGCCACATGGAGCACATATAAGGTGTTCCAGTTGCTGCAGCAATGGGCAGCTTCAATTCCCAGACATGTGAACAAGCCCAGTCAAGATCAGTTGAACTTCCTGATCAACCCCCCAGCTTTTCCCAGACAAAAGAGCAATAAATGCATGCCCCCAAATTCTAGGGTAGTTTGTTGTGTACTAAAAGCAAAAAAAAAAAAAATAATAAATAATAACAGATAATTTGTGATTATCAGACATAATTTTTGGATATTCTGAAGTACAACTGGTACCTTAACTACAATAAAATAGACCTAATACTTAAGCACTAAAGGAGCCTACCCTCACAAAAAAAGTTATTAAAAAAATCATCTTAGTTTCAATTATTATATATATAGAAAATACAAGAGTTTCTAATGCATATATGAACATGTAAAATTTATGAAAACATATATATGTATGTATATATTTATATTGTGTACATATATACGTGAATACATAGACATGTCAAAATTATGAATATGTATATATTTATATCTATAGACAGCATCTACCACATCCCATGCACCATTTTAGTATATGGAAATGAACTAACCAGACAACATCTTGCCATTACAGAGTTGAAATTCTGGGGGTGGCATACTAATGATAAATAAATTAACATAAAATATGAAATAAGAGTCCAGGCATGGTAACTCAGGCCTGTAATCCCAGCACTTTGGGAGGCCAAGGCAGGCAGATCACTTGAGGTCAGGAGTTTGAGCCCAGCCTGGTCAACATGGCAAAACCCCACCTCTACTAAAAATACAAAAATTATGCAGGCATAGTTGTTGGTGCCTGTAATCCCAGCTACTCAGGAGGCTGAGGCAGAAAAGTCGCTCGAACCTGGGAGGCAGAGGTTGCAGCGAGCTGAGATCTCACCACTGGACTCCAGCCTAGGCGACAGAGTGATACTCTGTCTCAAAAACAAAATAAAATGAAATAAAAGACATGAAAAAAGTATCACAGATAAAATAAAGTAGGGTAAAGCGGACTGTGAGTTCTAAGTGTGGAGTTATCAGGAAAGGCTTCATTGTAAGCTGAGATCTGAACAGAGACCCGAAGGAAATCAAGAACTGAGTCAGGTGGATGTTTGGAGGAAGAACATTACAGGGTGAAGCTCACTTGGCAAGCACAAGGAACTGCCATGTGCCTAGAGTGTAAGGAGTAGCAGAGAGTAAAGAAGGAAATGAGTTCAGAGAGGCAGCTGCAGGCTAGGATAAGGATTTTGGTTTTTTAATCGAAACAAGATTGCATACTATTAGAGGTTTTGAGAAAAAATTAACATGAGAATGAACCGTAGAAGCAAGGGAAGAAGCAAGTATACTTGCAGAAAGTTAGCTTGCAGAAATCCATCTAAGATCTTTAGACCAAATGTTAACATTGGAAGTGCTGAAAAGTTCTCGGAATTTGGATGTATTTTGAAGACAGATTCCACAGCACTTGCTGATAAACTGGGATTTGTGATTGAGAGTACCAGAGGAATTAAAACTGAAGGTTCTAAGAAACATGAAGAATGGAATTGCCACTATTGAGACAGGGAAGACAGGGATCAGGATGTAAGAGGCAGGGATGGGATGAGTCAGGCACTTGGTTTTTAACAAGCTCTTTTTTCTTTTTGTCTGTGTTTTGATTTGTGTTTTTGAGAGGCCTATTAACCACCCAAACAAATATGTTTCATAGGCACTTAGATATACAAGTCTGGAGCTCGGGAAAGAAATACATGCTGTATATATAAATTTGGAAGTGGAAATCTAATAGTAGTAGTGCCCTAAAGTTCAGCTTAAGCTTTGGTTTTGAGGAAAATTCTATTATTCAACTTTGGAAAAGTGAACATACTGAATGTTGCCATTATTTCTTGTACTTGTGAACAAGGAAGTTGCCATCAAATCCTATTGGCATAACAACAAGGTAATGAAACAAGGCACACTGTGTCAATGTCAGGTCAATCCAGAGGGATAGGAAGCACATGGGGATTTAAACAGAAAAAGTTTAATATGAAGAATTATTAACTATGATAAAAGAGTAACTCTAGGATATAAGAAAACTCTGTACCATGCCCTAGGACTAAGATAGAGTACCTAACGAAGGACAGACTTGGAAGGGGGACTCTCCTTCCTAAGGTTATGATTCAGACCTTTTTGGAGAAAGTTAAGTTCAGTCTACTGGATGACAGAGAAATTTATCAGTTTGCCCAGACCGGAGCTGGTCTGTAGGTGGGAAGCAGGAAGCATCCTTTTGGAGGGCAGGAAGGGCACAGAGGAGACACAGGTGGGACATAGGTGAGCATAGCTAGGCATGTGAGCATGTAGAAGGAATGGGGTTTCCGATGAAGGAGGGAGCTTGGAGCCCACATTGCCCATGAGGTGAGCCACTACCCACAGCAAGGTATGCAGACATGGAGAGGGAATGGGGAGCTGGGGCACAGACTAATGACAGCTAGTGGGGATAGACAAATGGGCATGCAGAGGGAAAGAAGCCTTGGCATGGCAGAAGGCCCTGGAGCACAGAGTGTCCATGTCAGGAGTACCATGGGAAACAGACCTGGGGTAGGGATGTGCAAAGGGAGAAATAGGAGTGTCAGTGTGGAAAAGTAGATCTATATTAAAAGGGCAGCAGGAAACTGATCACTAGGACCGTAAAGGGCAGTAAGATTGCTGAGGGCCTGTACGTTCTGAATGGATGGCTGCAGATGCACACTACCCACACCACTGACCCACCACACAGTTGCCAGAAACTGGAGAGCCCCTTCCTCCTGAAATGTCCCTTCAGCACCCTCTGCTGAGAAAACACAACATCATGCTCATTGTCAAGGAGAAATTCTTAAAGGAATTTGGTCCATTTGAAGAGCGTGTATTAAAAGGTAAATTTTGGAACTGAGAGGCAATAAATTGAGAGCTGGAATATATGCCATTAAGATTTATAATTAATATCTGAATGGCTACTCCCAGGTAAGCATTCTAGAAATAACTTTTAGTAAAATTCACTAACATTCACTATGTGTAACATATGTTGAAATCGTATCATTCAATCAAAATGTAATTGTATGTTTATTGTTGCAAGAGTAAGAAATGGTTGTGCAATTTGTAATGTTTTATACAAAACAATTATTAATAACTGTCAGTTTTTAAGGTAAATAGTGAATATACTGACAGTCAATACCCCTTTTACCAGAGAGTTTGTTAGGTAGATAACTTTAGGAAGAATAAATCCTTTTTTAACAATAAAGGCTTATCAAAATTTAAACAATAAATCAAGAAACAGTATTTGTGTATTAGCTTACACTGTAATTTTTGTAAAATGTTTGCTGCCTTAGCTTCAAAACATTAATGAAATAACCTCTCAGTATATATTTATTTTGTCATCATTTAATTTTATTTAGACCATGAGTACTAAAAGAAAAAGTTCTATCTGAAAATTCTTCTCAAAATTATAACAATAAAATAAAAAAGAGGTATCCAACTTTGTTACCTCAAAATTTAACCAAAAAGAAAACATCCAAAAGTAAATGAATCTATTTTGAATTGTCTTCTACTAAACATAACACAGGATATAAACATAAAGAAAATGTTAGATAGGTAAAAATTCAGAGATAACTTGTCATTTTGGAAGCCTGTACCATTGCTGTATTTTTAGATCCAAGGGCAGAAATGTTAAAGATAACTTATTCTCAACTGATCATGTGAAATAGCAGGTGTAGGCAACAATTTTACATTAAAATTTAAATTTAAATATTAAATTTTAATTTTAAATTGTTGCCTACACAATATTCAAAAAGAGCCATGTACTGTACATTAATGAAATTGCATCATCACTCCTTTTATACTATGTCAACAAAAATTTCTTTCATATGCTTTTTCTATTTTGTGCTTTCTTAGTTTTAAGCTCACTTCTAATTTCCTTTCAGAAATAATTCTTTCCTATTTTCTTTTTTATAAAACATAGTAGTGAGCTCCATGATAGAGAGAAATGGACTGTACCTTTAATCATGAATTTATTTGATTCAAAACCAAATTACATTATTGGTGCTATTTCTAATGTGGACACTGAAATTAATGTATAATTAATTTATTATTATTATTATTATTATTATTTTTTACAGACAGGGTCTTCTTCTGTTGCCCACACTGGAGTGCAGTGGTGGAATCATAGCCCACTGCAGACTCTAACTCCTAAGCTCAAGCAATTCTTCCACCTCTTAAGTAGCTAAGTGCATGCCACCATGCCTGGCTAAATGCTTTTTCTTTCTAAGAGATGGAATCTCACTATGTTGTCTAGACAGATCACAAACTCCTGAGCTCAAGTAATCTCTCTGCCTCAGCCTCCCAAAGTGCTGAGATTACAGGCATGAGCCACCACATCCAGCCTACTTTTAAATAAATAGAAAATATGTCGTCAAAAATAGTCACATTTTATCCTAAAATTACTATACTGTATTTATACTTTGAAAAGTTCAATTAAAGAGCCAAAACATCAATTATATAAACATTTATATAATATTAAGCATTGCAAGGTGATGTAGGAAATGCAAGGAAGAACAATGCCCCACCCCTAAATTTCTCACAACCTATTGAGGAAAGACAGGCACAAATAAACTATTAAAAATATCAGAAAGCTTGGCATGATGATACATGCCTGTAGTCCCAGCTACTTGTGAGGCTGAGGAGGGAGGATTTACAGAGCCTAGGGGTTCAAGTCCAGCCTGGGCAACATGGTGAGACTCTGCCTCTAAATATAGGGTGTGTGTGTGTGTGTGTGTGTGTGTGTGTGTGTGTGTCAGAAAGACTGCAATAAATGCCACAGTAGACCTTCAATAATTATATTCCTCCCATTTTAAGCAAACTGGTCTTTTATTTACAAAAATTTCTTTAAAGATAAGCTTTTGCTTATGAAGCACTTTTCGGCAGTCCTCAAGATTCGTATTCTATTACATACGATATAGTAACTGTAACTTACTCTTGGAGTAACTTCAGTTCTCTTCATATTACTTTGTGGATTACCTACCCTTTTGAGTTTTAAGCAAATTTGGCATAAAACCATATTTTACAACCTCTGGGGTACAGGACCTTCCTACCATCTCTGGAAATTTTAGGACTTAATTCCTTATAATTCTGTTTTTATGGCCAGTGAACCATTTTATTTTCTTCACCCTCACCTCCTTAAGTCAAAACCAACAAATAAACAGTTTGACAACAACTCGGATCTACCATTTTGTGACTTGCCTAAGAAATTCACTTACTTATACCAAGCATATCATGGTTATATTCTTGCTATAAAGGTAATGTTTACAGTAAGGACTAGGATGCAAATCAGGGTGTTTGCTGTTGCCCACAACCTCATTGCTACCTTTTGCTTTCTCTTGGTGTTACTTTGTTCACTCTAATAGTTAGGATTAGGTTTGGATGAATATATCTGAAAACCCAGAAGAAAAGTAAATTTTAGCTCATTCTAACACACTCACAAAATCAGCAGTATAGGATCATAGTGTTGGCTCCACACTAGTGAAGAACCCATCTCCTTTCCATCCTCCTTTCCCACCATACACAGAACTTATCTTCTAACCTCAAAACCACATAAGACTGTAAAAATGGCTACTGAGGTTCCAGGGAGAAAAAAAATAACAATAAATAAAAAAGAGGTGGAAGGTGCAAAGTGCATCCTCTGCCAGCTGTCTATCTCCACTTTGAGGAGTCTTCCCATAAGACTGGTGCAGTGATGTCCGAACACAGGCAATGGTTACACCTGGCTATGATTGACCACTAGGTTTGTAGTCTTCTGGCTGGATACATAGCGTTCTGAATAATTAAATTCTGATTAAGGGAAGCTGAAATGTAGTCAGACTATCCTATTTACCGTCCTGTTATGATAAAAAGGGTTCATAAATAGAAAGGAATGTAAAGCATATGATAGAGAAAGAGTAGATTACTGGGAATAATAAAAAGAGATGAAGAAGAGTAAATATGGCCCTTGGAGAGTAGCACTGCAATGTAAAGAGAAATTAACTGAGGGATCAAGGTGAAGAGAATATGATAAAAACAGAGGCAATTATTTATTCACCTACTATTTACCAAACACACACTTGGTTGCTGAGTGTACAATGGCAAACAAGAGAGATACAATCTCTGCCTCTATGAAATTCATATTCTAGTACTTTGAGAGCAATAAAAGCACAATGTCTCTAAATTGTTAGTTGGAGGACCAGCCGCAGAATACATTGGCCTCAATATTTTATAATATCCACAACAAAGTAAAACAAATCCTCAAACTCTCACTAAAACTTTAGCAGAGGAAGAGTCTTTAAAATTGCTAGTGGGAGCAATATGGTAAAGAAATTAGTATTTATTATTATTATTATTATTATTTTTAAGATGGAGTCTCACTCTGTCTCTAAGGCTAGAGTTCAGTGGCACAATCTTGGCTCACTGCAACCTCCACCTCCTGGGTTCCAGTGATCCCCCTGCCTCAACCTCCTAGGTACCTGGGATTACAGGTGTGCACCACCACAGCTGGCTAATTTTTGTATTTTTAGTAGAGGTGGGGTTTCACCATATTGGCAAGACTGGTCTCAAACTCCTGACCTCACGTGATCTCCCCACTTCGGCCTCCCAAAGTGCTGGGAATTACAGGCATGAGTTACTGCATCCAGCCAATTATTACTGTTTTAAAATATGCAAAATATCATTGATGTTTTTAAATTTTGAAAACTGTATTTTAGTAAAAATTTTAAAAACGAATTATGTTCATTTTGCTATTTGTATATACACATAATATGTACTTTTACACATGTATATTTAAATGTGCTAGGAACATTATCATAAGTTAACCCTGTAAGGTAGGCACTAATAGTATCATGAAATTTTACAGATGAGAATATTGAATAACAATGTATTGGGTAATAACTTGTTCATGGTCATATAACCAATAAGTAACAAAGCTGACATTCAATTCTGGAAGTCTGGTTCCAAAGTCTGTACTTGTAACCAACTAATTATGCTTCCCCTCCATTGCCTATTCATTGTCTCCTTTAACTTAATTTCCACTCCCATTACTTTAATTTTATTACTATTAAATATTCTTTAACCCCAGGAACTATAAAGAGGCTATTCTCTAAACAAAATATTACAGCAAGATGAATGGATTAGGGAGAAGAGTGAAGAGAAAAAAGTTCCATTTGGTGAGCTCTGTCTAATGTTCGGAAGAAGCGGCATTTAATATGTTATTGGAATGATAGGTGAAATTTTAATAGGAAATGTGGACAGAAGGACATTGCCTATAGGAAAGAAAAATAGTCTGAAAAAGCACTAAAGCCATTAATATATACTATGTACTTTAATAAAATTAAATCGATAAATCATAGAAAGATAATATCTGAAAAATCTCCAAAACTAGAAAATGTTCTTTATTACTATTGCTGTCTGTTTTTCAGTATAGTGGGATTTGAAGAAGCAACACTGTGAAACTAAAAGAGCACTGCAGTGCATGCCAAAAGTCTACAATTTTGTGCTGGTTTCCTTCCACTTACTAATTTTAGGAGTAATAAGAGAATAATAATGTCAATCTATGCTGCCTACCTCACAAGTTTCTTTTAAGAATTAAAAGAGATTTTTAAGTACTTTGAAAACTATTAAGTACTATACAAATATAACATTAGGTTGTGATGATTAATCATTATTATACATGAGCTCAGTAAATAATAGAGGATGGTTAACATGCACTATCACACTGAAAAATCTATCCAAGAAAAACTTCACAAAAATGCAGTAACAGATGTTCCTATTTAGTTAAAGGAGAAAATACTGTTGGGCCTTCAGCTTATAGCTTATAGTTAAATTGTAATAACAACAGCTTGTTTAGGTTTGTCAGTTTTTTCTCTGTCAATTTTTAGCCAACATTATACCAGAAAATAGTCTCTTTCTTTAAATCAGACAGAAAGGTCCTATTCTGATCCGACTTTAAAAACTGATCCAAGGGGAAATTTAATCATGCCTCCCAGGCAGCATAAAATTGAGCCAACAATTCCAATTCCTATCAGGAATCTCCCATACAGACCCTATGCTATAAGTAAAGCAATGCAGTTTTCTGGTCCAGCACAAGATTTTCCCAGTCATGTTGTTATACCTGGTTCTATTAGCTCTAGGGAATGGGCAAAAGGATTGCAAAATCAATGGAAAACTCTCAGTTTCTTACCTTCTTCTTTCATATAAAAGCTATTCCTTGGTTGGTTTTACAGTCAAATATATGAAGTATTATAAACGCCTATCATTTTGTTGAACAAAAAGATATATTCAGTTAACTTCTCTATTCTAGATTTCATTATTTTAGATTAGATACTTTGGGCCCTAATACTTGCTTTAACTAGGATAAAAATCATTGCTCTTCCGTTGTTTCATTCATAGTGGATTAACCATTCTACTTTATTTCTCATATTATATCTCTGATAGAGTATCAACCTGCGATATCAAATTACTGTCTATCAATGTTCTGCTTTTAGAATCTATCAATCAGTCGAAGATGAAGATGATATACTATACCTGTGGCCTATTCCTTATTTGTAAAATTAAAATTTAATTGCATTAAACTAGGTCTAAAATAATAGAATAGCTCCATAATTTGGAATATTCTCTAAGTGTAAAAAATTCTGTTTTTTACTAAAAGACAGTTTGTTACTTTTTAAAAACCAAACTTTCTTGATTCACTTTTAAATTGCCTCTGCCAATTATTTATAACATTTCACTATTAGAGATCTGAATATGGTGTTTATCTTGCTATAGTAATGCTGTGATATTGAATATGGGAAAAAAAATCACTAAGGGAATTAAGACACCAAGATACAGTGCCAAAAAAACTTTCCTTCATCGTTTCTGAATATTTTTGTCCCAAATGAGAAAAGTATAAATGGTAGCAGTAAAAAAGAAAACAAAAGTAGAAAAGTATAGTTCTACATTGAATCAATAGGAATACAGCAGAAACTTGACTCTGGAATATTTTGCCCTATTATTCAATGATACATGTTGCTTACTATTACTATAGTATGACAAAAAACACTAAAAATTAACATAGAAAATAATATTTACATGTTTGGTCTTATAATCAATTGGAAATGATTAAAGAGAACAATATAATGAGTTAATCTATGCATGAATTCTTGTTAGCTGTCTGTTCTCATGCTGCTAATAAAGACATGCCTGAGACCGAGAAGTCTTATGTGAATCACATCTATAATTTCTGACAAAATTTAATCTTTCTGTATCTCTTCAAAGAACCACCAACTAAAAAAGTGTTTTTAAAGAATTCTGCCTGAGATGCTTTTGAGCTTTCTAATTAAAGACAAAATGTTTTACATGTGAGAAGATAGAGGTGCTACAATGTTCTTATACTTTTCTGTATCTTGCCTAGCTAACAAAAATAGGTATCTTTTAAAATACAAGCAGCATAATTTTACTAGTCTTTCAAGTACGTTATAATTATACTGTCATATATTTTTCCAGTAAGAAATTTTTAACAATAGAAATTAAATGAAAAACAAATTTGGCATATATTTAAAAACTGTTCACCTAGAAGCATATAGTACCCTAAACAGTAGGCATTGTGAAATGCAATAATAATTCCAAGTCACTTTATTATTATATTATAAAGATGTACTAAATCAAAACACCAGAAAGTAATTACAGTCTATTTTTATTAGAGGGTTTCCCTTTACAGTGTTCTACCACTTACTTTTACCACCATTAAAAGAATAATTTCATGTCATTGATATAAGTTTCCCCAAGCATCTTCTATTTCAAATTATACAATAATTTGTACTAAAACATAATTGTATATAGGCTTGTGTTCATACAAGTGAAGAAGTTGATGACTAGGAGAATGGATCTCTTTAAAAGCTTTGTTTAAATGTTATAGTGGTTATGACAGAAAGATATATGTGAAGAAGAAAATGGAAGAAGATAAAAGTAAAACATGTATCAGGATATAAAAAAATAAAATACAAGAACAAAACAAAAACAACAACAAAAATATCTTCTTTCCCACCTGATGCCAGACCTTCTCCTATAACTGCTTTAGGTTACAGAAATACTTTGGTTAGCTACTTAGAGTTGGAAAGAGAAAACTCAATAGACATAATCTTTATGAAGACCATAAAAAGAAGACACGGCAAAAGAAAAAAAAGAAAAACTATATGAGTTTAAGAGGGATGTATGGAGTATGAGAATCAGCAGGAAGAGTAAGGAGTGAAGGTCCAGGAAAGGGGTTACTCCACTTAGTGGTGGTGAGAGTTGCTACCATAGCTGTGGCTAAAGAATCAAATAACGTTTAAGAACACAAGTGTCTAATATTCAATGTTTAAAAATCAACTCTGAGCTATGATTTACACACAACAAAACATTTACCACTTTAATAAATTTTGACAAGCTTATCTATAACAATCAAGATATGGAATATTTCTACCACCCCAAAAAAGTTTTCTTATGTCACTTTATAGCCAATCACCCTTTCCCTGCCATAGACATGAGTTTGTCAATTAAAAAAAAAAAAAAAAAAAAAAAAAAAAAAAAAAAAAAAAAAAATTCTTACCAGGATTTGGATTCAAATTGCTTTGAATTTAGAAAAGAATTTTCATTTTAATAATATTATGCTTTCCAAGTATAAACATGGTATATCTCTCAATTAATTTACTTCCTTATTTTTTTCAGTGATATTCTTTAGTTCTTATTGTTCAGATTTTATATATTTTTTGTAAAGTTTTCCTCTAAATAGTTGACATTTTTGATGTTATCATAAGCCACATTTTAAATTCAGTTTTCAGTCTTTGCATTGCTAGCAAGTTCAAATGCAGTAACCCTCCCTTAGTGCAGTTTCACTTTCTGTGGTGGCAGTTACTTGCAGTCAAGTGTAGTCTGAAAATATTAAATGAAAATTTTCAGAAATAAGCAATGCATCCATTCTAAATTCTACACTGTTCTGAGTAGGGTGAAAGAGTTTAAAGAACTCTGTGTGAAATCTCATACTATCCTACTCCATTCCACAGGGTAGGTGAATCAACTCTTTGTCCAATGCATTCATGCTAGACCGGTTAATATGCCACTCACCTGTTGGTCACTTAGTAATCATCTCAGTTATCAAATCGACTATGGCAGCATTGTTCTACTTTATTATTAACTATTGTTATTAATCTCTTACAGTGCAAATTTATAAATTAAACTATATATAGGTATGTATCTATAGGAAAAAACACAGTATAGTATAGGTACATTCTAGTACTGTCCATGGTTTCAGGCATCCACCGGGGTTTTGGAACATATCTTCCTGGATTAGAGGAGACGACTGTATGCCAATATTTTATTTGACCTTTCATCCTGTGAACTTATGGAATTTACTAATTAGTTTTAGCAGCTTCTTTTTAGATCTCTTGAGATTTACTACATACAAAACCGTATCATGTGCAAATAAAGACAGTTTAATCATCCTGTGAACATTTCATGCATTTTTTTTCCTTCGGTGCCTGGGTTAGACCCTCACATAAAATGATGGATAAAAATGGTGAGAGTGAATTGAGGAAGACTACTTCTATTCCTAATTTGCTGAGAATTTTTAACATTAATTGGAGTTGAATTCTGTTAAATGCCTTTTTCGCCCCTCTGCTCATGGGTTTTTATTTTCTTTTACTCCATTAGTATGTTAAATTGCATTGATTTATTTTCAAATGTTAAACAACCATACATTTCAGAGATCCATGACTTGATGTGAACGCGTTTAACCTTTTTATATTTAGCTAAATTCAACTTGATATTTTGTTAAAGATTTTGTGTCTGTTCGTGAGAGATACTAATTTGTAGTTTTCTTATATTGTAATCTATCTCTATGGCTTTATTATTCAGGAAATGTTGGCCTCATAAAAAGGTTAAGTAATATTTTATTCTTTTCCATTTATAAAAATTAGTAGAATCATTATTTTTTGCTTCTTAAATGTTTATGCTTGATATCTTCTTGTCAGATAACTTTTAATGAAGAATTCAATTTATTTGATAAATATAGAACTGAGCTACTCAGATTTTCTAATGTTTTTGATATAGTTCAGTAACTTATGTATCTTCAGGAATTTAACTATTTTATCTAGGCTATCAAATTCTTTGGCAACTGGATATTGACATATAGCTATTCATAATATTCATTCTTATCTTTTTAATTCTATTTTTAATTTTTCTGGGTACATAGTAGGTGTATAGATTTATGGGGTACATAACACAGTTTGATGCAAACACACAATGTGTAATAATCACATCAGAGTAAGTGGAGTATCCATCACCTCAAGCATTTATCGTTTATTTTTGTTATAAAGAATCCAAATAGAATCTTAGTTTTTTATTATTATTATTATTATTATACTTTAAGTTCTAGGGTACATGTGCATAACGTGCAGGTTTGTTACATATGTATACTTGTGCCATGTTGGTGTGTTGCACCCATCAAC
>NW_012101771.1:196659-210366 GCF_000951045.1 Mandrillus leucophaeus
TATCCATTTCTTCTAGATTTTCTAGTTTATTTGCGTAGAGTTGTTTATAGTATTCTCTGATGGTAGTTTGTATTTCTGTGGGGTCAGTGGTGATATCTCCTTTATTATTTTTTATTGCGTCTATTTGATTCTTCTCTCTTTTTTTCTTTATTGGTCTTGCTAGCAGTCTATCAATTTTGTTGATCTTTAAAAAAAAACAACTCCTGGATTCACTGATTGTTTGGAGGGTTTTTTGTGTCTCTATCTCCTTCAGTTCTGCTCTGATCTTAGTTATTTCTTGCCTTCTGCTAGCTTTTCAATGTGTTTGTGCTTGCTTCTCTAGTTCTTTTCATGGTGATATTGGAGTGTCAATTTTAGATCTTTCCAGCTTTCTCTTGTGGGCATTTAGTGCTATAAATTTCCCTTTACACATTCCTTTAAAGGTGTCCCAGAGATTCTGGTATGTTGTATCTTTTTTCTCATTGGTTTCAAATAATATCTTTATTTCTGTCTTTGTTATGTATATTGTGTTGATTTGGGGTGGAGAGTTCTGTAGATGTCTATTAGGTCTGCTTGCTGCAAAGATGAGTTCAATTCCTGGATATCCTTGTTAACTTTCTGTCTCGTCGATCTGCCTAATGTTGACAATGGGGTGTTGAAGTCTCCCATTATTATTGTATGGTAGTCTATGTCTCTTTGTAAGTCTCTAAGGACTTGCTTTATGAATCTGGGTGCTCCTGTATTGGGTGCATATATATTTAGGATAGTTAGTTCTTTCTGTTGAATTGATCCCTTTACCATTATATAATGGCCTTCTTTGTCTCTTTTGATCTTTGATGGTTTAAAGTCTGTTTTATCAGAGACTAGGATTGCAACCCCTGCTTTTTTTTGTTCTCCATTTTCTTGGTAGATCTTCCTCCATCCCTTTATGTGTGTCTCTGCATGTGAGATGGGTCTCCTGAATACAGCAGACTGATGGGTCCTGACTCTTTATCCAGTTTGCCAGTCTGTGTCTTTTAATTGGACCATTTAGTCCATTTACATTTAAGGTTAATATTGTTATGTGTGAACTTGATCCTGTCATTATGATATTAACTGGTTATTTTGCTCGTTAGTTGATGCAGTTTCTTCCTAGCCTCGATGGTCTTTACATTTTGGCATGTTTTTGCAATGGCTGGTACCGGTTGTTCCTTTCCATGTTTAGTGCTTCCTTCAGGGTCTCTTGTAAGGCAGGCCTGGTGGTGACAAAATCTCTAAGCATTTGCTTGTCTGTAAAGGATTTTATTTCTCCTTCACTTATGAAACTTAGTTTGGCTGGATATGAAATTCTGGGTTTAAAATTCTTTTCTTTAAGAATGTTGAATATTGGCCCCCACTCTCTTCTGGCTTGTAGAGTTTCTGCCGAGAGATCTGCTGTTAGTCTGATGGGCTTCCCTTTGTGGGTAACCCGACCTTTCTCTCTGGCTGCCCTTAACATTTTTTCCTTCATTTCAACTTTGGTGAATCTGGCAATTATGTGTCTTGGAGTTGCTCTTCTCGAGGAGTATCTTTGTGGTGTTCTCTGTATTTCCTGAATTTGAATGTTGGCCTGCCTTACTAGGTTGGGGAAGTTCTCCTGGATGATATCCTGAAGAGTGTTTTCCAACTTGGTTCCATTTTCCCCCTGACTTTCAGGCACCCCAATCAGACATAGATTTGGTCTTTTCACATAATCCCATACTTCTTGAAGGCTTTGTTCATTGCTTTTTCCTCTTTTTTCTTTAGACTTCTCTTCTCACTTCATTTCATTCATTTGATCCTCAATCGCTGATACTCTTTCTTCCAGTTGATCGAGTCAGTTACTGAAGCTTGTTCATTTGTCACATATTTCTCGTGTCATGGCTTTTATCTCTGTCAGTTTGTTGATGGCCTTTTCTGCATTGATTATTCTAGTTATCAATTCTTCCATTCTGTTTTCAAGATTTTTAGTTTCTTTGCGCTGGGTATGTAATTCCTCCTTTAGCTCTGAGAAGTATGATGGACTGAAGCCTCTTCTCTCAACTCGTCAAAGTCATTCTCCATCCAGCTTTGATCCGTTGCTGGTGATGAGCTGCTCCTTTGCCGGGGGAGATGTGCTCTTATATTTTGAATTTCCAGCTTTTCTGCCCTGCTTTTTCCCCATCTTTGTGGTTTTACCTGCCTTTGGTCTTTGATGATGGTGACGTACTGATGGGGTTTTGGTGTGGGTGTCCTTCCTGTTTGTTAGTTTTCCTTCTAACAGTCAGGACCCTCAGCTGTAGGTCTGTTGGAGATTGCTTGAGGTCCACTCTAGACCCTGTTTGCCTGGGTATCAACAGCAGAGGCTGCAGAAGATAGAATATTGTTGACCAGCAAGTGTACTTGTCTGATTCTTGTTTTGGAAGCTTCGTCTCAGGGGTGTACCCGGCCGTGTGAGGTGTGGGGTGTTGGTCTGTCCCTAGTGGGGGATGTCTCCCAGTTAGGCTACTCAGGGGTCAGGGACCCACTTGAGCAGTCAGTCTGTGCATTCTCAGATCTCAACCTCCATCTTGGGAGATCCACTGCTCTCTTCAAAGCTGTCAGACAGGGTCGTTTGCGTCTGCAGAGGTTTCTGCTGCTTTTTTTGTTTGTTTGTTTAGTTGTGCCCTGTCCCCACAGGTGGAGTCTACAGAGACAGGAAGGCCTCCTTGCGCTGCTATGGGCTCCACCCAGTTTGAGCTTCCCAGCGGCTTTGTTTACCTACTTAAGCCTCAGTAATGATGGGCGCCCCTCCCCCAGCCTCACTGCTGCCTTGCCATGAGATCGCAGACTGCTGTGCTAGCAATGAGGGAGGCTCCGCGGGCATGGGACCCTCCCGGCCAGGTGTGGGATATAATCTCCTGATGTGCCAATTGCTAAGACCCTTGGTAAAGTGCAGTATTGGGGTGGGACTCACCCGATTTTCCAGGTGTTGTGTGTCTCAGTTCCCCTGGCTAGGAAAAGGGATTCCCTTCCCCCTTGCACTTCCCAGGAGAGGCAATGCCTCGCCCTGCTTCAGCTCTTACTGGTCGGGCTGCAGCAGCTGATCAGCACTGATTGTCCGGCACTCCCTAGTGAGATGAACCCGGTATCTCAGTTGAAAATGCAGAAATCACCCGTCTTCTGTGTCACTCGTGCTGAGAGCTGGACACTGGAGCTGTTCCTATTCGGCCATCTTGCTCTGCCCATCAACTTTTAGTTATTTTAAAATGTACAATACATTACTGTTGACTGTGATCACCTCGTTATGCTATCAAAAACTAGATCTTATTCTATTTGACTACATTTCTGTACCCATTAACCATCTCCGCTTCCCCTATGACCCACTACCCTTCCCAGCCTCCGGTAACCATCATTCTACCATCATTCACTACCCTTCCCAGCCTCCGGTAACCATCATTCTACTACTTCCATGAATTCAATTGTTTTAATGTTTAGCTCCCACAAATAAGTGAGAACATGCAGTCTGTCTTTCTTTGCCTGGCTGGTTTCACTTAACATAATGATCTCTAGTTCCATTCATGTTGCTGCAAAAGACACGATCTCATTCTTTTTTATGGCTGAGTAGTACTCCACTGGGTACATGTACCACATTTTCTCTATCCATTCATCTGTTGATAGACACATAGGTTCCTTCCAAACCTTGACTATTGTGAATAGTGCTGCCATAAACATGGGAGTACAGATATTTCTTTGATATAATGATTTCCTTTCTTTTGGGTATATATCCAGCAGTGGTACTGCTGGATCATATACTAGTTCTGTTTTTAGTTTTTTGAGGAACCTCCAAACTGATCTCCATAGTAACTATACTAATTTATATTCCCACCAACAGTATACAAGAGTTCCCTTTTCTCTATATCCTTGCCAGCATTCTTGTTTTTTTAATATGTGCAGAATATATGATGCCCACTTTTTAATTCCTGATGTATATGATTTTTGTTATTTCATTTTTAAAATATTTATTGTTATACAGAAATATGATGTGTTTTGTTGTATATATCCTTTGTATCTTTTTAGTGTGTGTCTTCTTTTTATCTTGATGAATCTAACTAAAGGTTTACCAATTTTACTAACTCTTAAAAATAACTAGTTTATCATCTTATTTTTCAGTATTACTTTTTGTTCCATTAGGTTTCAAACTTTTTTTTTTTCTTTTCCAATACAAATGTTAAAAACTGCTGATATGCAGAATGGTGCATGGAAAAATCACTGATTTTGAAGTTAAGATAGGCCTGAGTTCCAAGCTTGATATTGCTAGTTTATAGCTACATTACTATTTTTTGCTTTCTGCATCATAAAATGGAGAAAATGTTACGTTTCTCATAGGATAGTTGGAGAAATTAAGAGAAATAAAAGAGGTACACCTAGCTTCTTAGTTATTTTGATTATGGTATTTGAATAAAATATGCCACATCAAAAACTAAAATACTCATATACCAATTTTCTTAATTTTTATACTAATTAAAATATAATGAAAGAGAAATCACAACTCATATAGCATTTGCAATATACAAGTGTTTCATCACCTAGAACATAACATTTTCTAAAGCCAAACATAAAAAAGTTAAGGGTAATTTCAGTCTACTTCAAGACTTCTCTCCTTTTGCCTCTTGGTTTCCATTAACTAGGGAAAATCATTTTACAATTGTTATAGTCTTTTCTTCAATCTACATTTTACAACATCACATCTATCAGTGATAAACTGTAAGTATTATATACTTACTGTATTCAAATTTTATTAATTCTCAAATTCTGAATATACAGATGATTATATAAGAACTATTTATACAAAAACTAAAATTAAGTCTCACAGTTTTAAGACTGAATGAATGAAAACTTTCACAAACATTTTATAAGGCTCGTTAGATGTCATAATTCTCTAATGTGTTTCTCTTCTAAACTACTAATAAAGACCATAGTGAAAAACGGGACAAAACGGGCTAGGCCTGTACCCATTACACTAAGATTCTGAACTTTGCAAAGACAGCAGGCAATCTTTTCTGATCTCCTTGCAATTTTTCTTTCTTTTTAGTCTTCTCTCCTTTTGCCTCTAAAAATGTAAACATTTCAGGTGATTAAAGAAATAACTGATATTCTACTTAAATGGTGGCACCTTAATCTATGAAAGGAGGTGATACATGAAAAGTTTAAACAAAACAACAAAAAAAATTTAAATCATTATCAGCCTTTACAGTAACTTGTGACTTTGCATTTATTTCTCTATTTGCTTAGTGTCTGTAACTCCCACCAGTTGTAAACCCATGTAGGCAGGGATCTTTTCTGCTTTTGCTCACGATTACATCTGGAACAACAGGGCACATCTGGAACAAAGTGCTCAGTGCATTATTTCCCTACCATTTCTATTTATTTTTCATGATGAGATTTTTGCCTTTTCCAGAGATCCCTTACCTTTGAAAAATAAAATATTGCCAATTGGTTGAGTTTTCTACTGATGCTCTAAGAAATTTCCACAAATTTGCTGGCTTAAAATAATACAAATTTATTATCTCAAAGTTGTTTAAGTCAGAATCTGCTGATCTCAGCTTATTTCTCTGCCTGTGTCTCACAAGGCCAAAATGAAAGTGTCTGAAGGTCTGTGTTCCTTTCTGGATTCTAGAAGAGAATGTGTTTCAAGTGACATTCAAATTTTTGCCAGGATTGAGTTCCATGAAGACATAGAAGCCCTAATTTCCCTGGTAGCTGTTGACCAGCAGTCATTCTCAGCTTCTAGAGGCTGCCCTCACTGCTTTGATCTTGACTCCCCTCCTCCCTCCTCGAGGCCATCAAGGAAAGGTCAAGCTTCTCTCGTGTTTTCAATCTTTCCTCTACTTCCTTCTTCTGTTGCATCTCTCTCACTACTCTTCTACCTTCCTCTTCTAATTTACAGTGTCTATGTGATTAGATTGGGCCCACCTGAATAGTCCAGGTTAATGGCTCTATTTTAAGCACAACTGGTGAGCAACTTTAAATTACATCTGTAAAACTCTTTGCCACATAACATTAACATATTCACAGGTTCCAGGGATTAAGGTATGAACATGGAGGCTGAGGGGGACCATTCTTTCTACAAAACCAAAAGCTTACAGCATTCAGTTTTTCAGCATTCCTAATATTCTATCAGTTACTCAAATTCTACCAAACTTTTGCATACTCTCTAAGTAATCCTGGGAGTACGGTTTACGTCCCTACTCTGAAAAAGCAAAGCAGACTTCTGAAGGTGTGTTTTCATTATTTCTTACTGACATAGGTTCATTCCAATTTGTATTTAATAAAACCCTACGGGTGAGGTATGAGAGCTTTTTGGAAAAGGTGCAATGAGACAGAAAACTGTCTTTCTGAACTTTTTCCCATACTAAAAAAAGTATTGTATAGTTCAAACACATAGGAATTGTTACAATCTCTGAAGGCATGTACCCTGCAATGAATTTAATTTAATCTCTACAAAGTAACTTGACTGGAAAACACAGTTCAGGAGGCCATGCTGAACAATGAATTTCATTTAGAGTGAAATAAAATTGCTACGAGTATGACTATAATCTCTACTTCATATATGACACTGATGTTATGATTTTTTGTAACATCATTTTTCTGCCTAGCACTAAATGAAATTTTAAAGTTGTCAAGGTCAAAAGTACTTTAGAATACAAATAATCCCTGTGAAATACAGTTTATATATTAAAGTCATATTGAAGTCTCAAGCTGATAGTTTTCCTTACAAATTTTTTACAAATATAGTAGTCTTATTTTTTTCTCATTGTATTCAATTTTGATTAACAAAGATTAGGCAAACTTCAATATCTCTACTATTATCAGGATTATGATTACATATATAGAACTGTTTTGAAGTTAATGACACAGTAATCATATAAAAAACTATTTTAAGATGATCTCAATATACAGGAACCTATTTTTTCTGCAAATATACATATGCTACATCTAGATCCAAGCATAACGAGTAAACAAAAAAGCACACTGATGAAACCACCATATCTATTCAAGTTAATGAAAACTGAGGACAAAGAAAATTTCCCAAATGATTACAGCAACAGGAAAAAAAATTACCTTGGTAGAAGAATGCTCAATACCACCCCAAGCTGCAAGATGACAAATAAATAATATGAAAGACAAAGAGATATTGAAAATAAGTAAAGATAAATCGCTTATAAAGAGATGACAATTAAAGTGTAACAATGGAAGTGACAATGGAAGTCTGAAATCAGTGGAATGACTCTTTAAAGTGCTAAGAAAACTTAAATAGAGTGAAAAAGCCGGTGAAACCATATTGCAAGTATAAGGATGAAATTAAGATATTTTTATGTTTAAAAAGCTATAGTATACACTGTAATAGTTCTAGCTATCTCAAATTTAAATTGTCCAAAAACAAGCTCCTGATAATCCCTCAAAAATCAGCACCTCTTACGTTTTTCTCTACCTCAGATAATGGCAAATCTCCCCTGCTAGGCAGGGACTAAAACCTTAACTAATCCTTGACTTCTCCCTTTTCTCACAGTCTAATCAGAATCATTGGCATATAGTCTGTGCTTTGCCTTTCAAAAAATACCTAGACTATAACACTTCTCACCACCCTCACTGCCAGCACTCTACTTGAAGACACCATCATCCCTCACTGTTATGACAATAGCCTATATTAATTGCTTCAATTCTTGATCATCTCAGTCTATAATCTACAGCAACCAGAGTGACTTGGCCAAAACATAAATCAGATCTTATCAGTGGTCTACTCAAAACCCTCTAAAAGCCTTCCATCCCACTGTGAAGCAAGGCCTACCAAGTCATACATTATCTAGATATACATTGCATGTCTAGGTACATCTACTAATCTCCAAATCTCCTTTCTGTTGTAACTTTACTAGCTTCCTTGCTATATTATCTTGAACTTGCCAGATCTTCTTGCAACACCTGTTCTCTTTGTCTGCAGTGCTTTTTCATTAGATACCGGCATATTCCCTCAATTCTTTTGGCCTTCATTCAAAAGTCACTTTCCTGGCTGGGCACAGTGGCTCACGCCTGTAATCCCAGCACTTTGGGAGGCCCAGGCAGGCAGATTGCATGAGGTCAGGAGTTGGAGACTAGCCTGACTAACACAGTGAGACCCCATCTCTAATAAAAATACAAAAATTAGCCAGGTATGGTGGCGAGGGGCACCTGTACTCCCAGCTACTCGGGAGGCTGAGGCAGGAGAATCACTTGAACCTGGGAGACGGAGATGGCAGTAAGCCGAGATCATGCCACTGCACTCCAGCCTGGGCGACGCCGTCTCAAAAAAAAAAAAAAAAAAAAAGTTACTTTCGCAGTAAGACTTTCCTTGCCTACCTTATCTAAAATCTTCATTTTATCTGTTTTTTTCCATGTTTTTCTGCTTTTATTTTTCTATTAACAACTATGTAACATACTATATATTTTACATTTTATTGTGTTTATTGCCTATCTCTCAGAATTTTAGCTCCATGAAAGCAGGGATTTATATATACATAATTAAAGTTTATATATATAAAAATATATATATATAAAGTTTTTATATATATAAATATATATATACACACATATATGTGTATATATAATACAATATATTATATAAAATAATTTATAAGGTCAAGTAAAAGTAAAGCTAAAGAACTGTTCAGTCAAAGAACATGGATATTGATGAAATACAAACTATTATGTGTGCATGTAGCAACACCAACACCAATAGTATTCACTAAAAAAGCAAAAGTAGAGTATATATGTCCCAAATCAGTAAAGCAAATAGGTGAAATAGGGGTGGAGATGTAGAATGGCGGCAAAGACCTGAATCATTTCAATAAAAAGAAAGAAAGAAGACAAACAGAAAAGTAGAAAACAGAGATTTTGTAACTTATCAAGACAAATATCTACCTAGTTCCTGAATATGTTAGTAACAAAATAGACCCACTCAAAACATATGGTCAGAAACTACTTGAAAGTAAAAAGATGAAAAAAGATATACCAGACAAACTCTAGCTTAAAAAAAAATAATATGGCAAAAAAGCACAAGTAGAGATAAAAGAGAGTCATTATAATATAATAAAACATTCAGTTTACCAGGAAGCTACAACATGTAGGCAGCTAAAAATATTGATTCAAAAATTATTAAGCAAAAATAAAACAGAACCATAAGGGGTAACTGTGAAATATGTCATGTGACATAGTTTGGATGTTTGTTCCCTCTCACATCTCCTGTTGAATTGTAAGGGGCCTGGTGGGAAGTGTCTGGATATAGGGGCAGATCCCTCGTGAATGGCTTGAACCATCCCCTTGGTGATGAGCAACTTCTCGCTCTGAGTTCACAGATCTGGTTATTTAAAATTGTGTGGCTCATTCTCTCTTTCTCTCTCTCTCTCTCTCTCTCTCTCACACACACACACACACACACACACACACTCCTGATTTTGACATGTGACGTGACTGCTCCCTCTTTGCTTTCCACCATGATTGTAAGCTTCCCTGAGGCCTCCCGAGAATCAGATGCTAGTCCTGTGCTTCTTGTACAGCTGCAGAACTTTGAGCCAATTAAACCTCTTTTCTTATAAATTACTCAGTCTCAGGTATTTCTTTACAGTAATGCAAGAATGGCCTAATATATCATGAGAGTGGGAGTTTTTAACAGATTACTTGAAGTAATTAATATGTTAAGTAGGATACAGAAGATAAGAAAATTTCAGTTAATAAGCTTGATGTAGGTGACATCTATAAAATACTGTATCCAACTACTGGAAAATACACTTTTTTTTTTCCAAAGCAAAAGGAAAAAAAAAAAAAAAACAAAGAATAAGCCAAAAAACAAAAAAATTTTAAAAATGGCAGTGGATAGATCATCTTTCTTGAATACAAAGCATTTAATTAATAATCAGTTACGAAAAGACAGTACGTTTTTTAATAATACTGCAAATAGTTGGAAATTTTAAGCGTGATTTTAGGTAATTTAAAGACCAAAAGAAATAAGATAATGTAAATTAGGATATAGTTGGAGCTGAATGACACTAAAAACATTACAAGCAAAACAGAGATATAGCAAAACTAGCCAAATAAATAATGTCATTGTTTTAAGCCACTGAGGATTTAAAATTGTTTACAAACAGAGTTGATTAAAAACATCCCACTTTATTTTTTTTGAAACCAGAAAGGAATGAACAAAACCTGATAACAAAGACTGACAAAAAAAAATCAAGAAGAGAATATTCCAGACTAACTTCATTTACAAATAAAATGTGACATTCCCTGAGATAATGTTGTAGATCTAATTGTAAAAGCAAAATACGAAAGCTTCCATTAAAAAAAATCTGTAATAACTTTAGAAAGAGTCCTTAAACAAGATGCTAAAAGCTATAACTACAGAGAAATAATGAAAAAATTGGATCATATTAAAATTAATGAATTATGTTCACCAACAGCAATCATTAAGAAATAAAGGACAAATCACAAAAAGACAATATTTCACATGTATAACTGTCAAATATAATCACAATATATAAATAACTATTATAAATCATGAATAAAAATAACCCAACCAATAGGCAAAAGACATGAAGAGGTACTTTACAAAAGGGTAACCAAGTGTCCCAGACACAAATTTAAAAAAATTAAACTTTATTAGTTATCAGGAAAATGCATATTAAAGCCTCAGTGACATACTCCTAAAGCAGAATGGTCAAAATGAAAGAGACTGACAATATCATATGTTGGTGAGATTATGGAGCAATTGGAAGCCTCATACACCAATGGTTGAAATATAAATTACCACATTCCCTTGGAAAAAGAGTTGGGAAAGATCTGTTACAGTGGAACATCCACAAACCCTAGGACACAAAAATTATATTCCAAGGAATAAAATCAAGTGAAATGTATATTCGTGTGTACCAAGAAATACATGCAAGAATATTCACTGTAACCATATTCATAAAAGCACCAAAGTGGAAACAACCCAAATTTCAATCCGTAGTCAATAGGATAAAGAAATTGTGAGACATTATTATATCAAAAGTAAACTAATTATTGATTCCTGCAGCAATATGGATTATAGACCACAAATTATAAAGCTGAATGAGAGAAGCCAGACACAAAATAATACACACCAAGTTATTTAATTTACATATACATTGAAAAACAGCCAAAATAAACCAGCGGCGACAGAAGTCACAATGGTGATTACTTTGGGACACCAGTAGTGACTAGGAGGGAATAACAAGAGGGGCTAGGGTAGGGTCGGAGGTGCTTCTGACATTCTATTTCTTGATCTTGATAATGGTTACAAGGGTGGTTCACTTAAAGAAATACATGGAGATATACACTAATAATTCATATACTTTTCTATATATATTTTAATGCAATATTTCTTATTTTAAAAAATGCATGGCTTGGAGGTTGTTGATTGTAATTAATAGGTAAAGCCACAAAGCTTTATAGCAATATAAAATTTGAGATCTTCTCTGTTATTGCTTTGTAGTATATTTATCATTAAAAGTTACATATAAAAAAATATTCCCCAAATGCTATACTTTAAGGGATGGATATATTGAATCTATGTTAATATAATTTGTCTTTATGTGTTTAAAAAAAGACTTTTAAAATATATTTTCAATATCTTTGCATTTCTTAGAATTTCACATTTTATTACATTTCCTCTAAATGCAAATCCCTCTCTTAGTGAAGAACAAACTGCCTACATAATGTCAAGTTCAGACAATGAAACCTTCTAACAACATAGAATGATGTTTTAAGTTATAGAGAACTGTAATGTATTCAGGTAACCAATGCTGACTCTACAAAGTACGCTACTAAAATCAATTTTTATCACTTGAAATCTATTGCAATTAGAGTGCAATGCCAAGTCACTGACACACTAATGGGTTTTAAAATATTTCAAAAAGAATAAGAAAATTGCAAAGTGTTTTAATTGAAATGCAGCTCCAATAAGTATAACAAATGGGATAATATGAACCTTCTCTAAAGCTACCATATAAAACTACCATACCATACAGTGTTGAGTTTTAATAAATGTACAGCATTGTCTAGCTACACTTTATATAACAATTATCCTACATTTAACTATTTTAAAACCTTTATTGTAGCTTCTAATATAAAAGGGGTTATTTCTGTGTTCCAAGTGTTTGATTTTTAATTTCACTTTAGAACAATAGTGCAGTATTTCCAAAGACTGGCTCTACAAAATTAGACATGGCTTGCTTGAAAAGAATATTATATCTAACTGGAACATATTTTTGTTTAATTCAACTACAACAGTGCACTATATGGAAATGATTAAACCTAAATTAGAAACCAGGTTTTGTAATTCCTTAGTTAAATTAATGGTTGCAAAACTGATAATTTCTGGCCACAAAGGTTGTAATAATTACACAGAAAAAAAATAGAGCCACTATAATAATAATATGACAGTCTTTTTGTATCTCCCCCTATTTCTTTAACCATGACTTTTTGTCATTTAGTTAATGACATTTCATTCCTTGATTCTCTTATCTCTTAATTTCTATGATTGTATTTCCTAGGTTTGAAAAGAGCACTTCCTTGCTCCCAAACACACATATTTCTACATTTTTTTATCATTCACCCAGCTCAAGAAAATCTATCTCCTTCCCTTCCTACTTTCCCTTTCTTCCTTTCCACATCCTTTCATCAACCCTAATACTAATATCACATCATTCTCAAACACAAAAACCTTTCTGTTTGAAGTTGTATTTAAAGAACTTGCACAATGATTTCTTTTGCCAACAATACAGAAGCTATGGTGAGTATGTGAACCAGACACAAATCTAGGGCAGTATTTTGGCCAGTGACATGGCTGGGTGCTGTTCAGAAATAAAATTACAACAGAAAGTACTTCATATTAAAACCCTTTAAAAAATGTTTCTGTTTTTCTTTCTCCTTCCCCATAATATACACTGGGGAAGGCAGTATAAGGATTGTCTCACATTCCCTTTTTTTTTTTTACTTTCTTCACAGCATAGCAGCCTGCAACCCACTCTCAGTTTTGCACTAGTCCTTTTTCACTTGCTTCACCTTTCCTATCCTATCCCTTTATTCTCTGCAATGCCATCAATTAGAACTGAACAGATGTTTCAAACTTTAATAAAGGATTGGCATAACAGGAATTACAATGTAAAAATGAAACATGTTAACTTTGTATCAAATAAGACTAAGCTTTAGTTCAGCGGTTCTCAAACTTTAGTATGCATTAGAATCACCAGGAGGACTTGTTACAACAGAATTTGGTTGGACTTCACCTTTAGAGTGTCTGAATCTTTAGGTCAGGTAAGCATCTAAGAATTTGAATCTGTAATAAAGTTCCAGGTGATGTTGATGCTGTTACTCCAGGAACCACACTTCAAGAAACACTGTTTTAGTCTAATTGTGTGCCCTATCCTCAGGCCCACAGCTCTCCATAAAAGCACATTCTTCTTCAAAACCACTATCCTTTAGGAGACATTTTGAATGATGTGGTTTCACGGCAGATTCATCTCTGCATATCTAAATTACTTTCAAAACATATTCTAGAGAACATTTGGCAACTGTATATGGCATTTTCCCATCAGTCTCAAAGCATACACTAAGGATGTCAGAAGTATTCCATTCTGGTCTCCTTTGGTGTTTTCTCCACACTGACAAGGAGTTATAAACATTCCTCATTTTCCTTCTAGTTTTCTATCAAGTAAATAT
>NW_012101771.1:210421-214839 GCF_000951045.1 Mandrillus leucophaeus
GGTGGAGTTTCACTCTTGTTGCCTGAGTTGGAGTACAATGGCAGGATCTGGGCTCACTGCAACCTCCGCCTCCCAGGTTCAAGCGATTCTCCTGCCTAAGCCTCCCGAATAGCTGGGATTACAGGCACCCACCACCACACCTGGCTAGTTTTTGTATTTTTAGTAGAAATGGGATTTCACCATGTTTGCCAAGCTGGTCTTGAACTCCTGACCTCAGCTTATCCACGCACCTCAGCCTCCCAAAGTGCTAGGATTACAAGCATGAGCCACCGCACCCAGCCCTATCAAGTAAATATTAAACCACATACACATATTAACACACACAAGCACATGACCACATATACACTTTCACCACCAATATAAACTCTAGGTGACAGTAATGTATTTGAAGTAGAAAAAGATCAACTCAAATATTATGAACTTCCTTTATAATTTGCAAAGCCACCTCTATTACAATGAACTTAGTTATATATAACAGTGTCAGTTCCTTTCAACTAACAATCTGACTCACCTGCCCTCACCATCCCATAAAACACAATGCTCTTGTTTTTGTTTTCAGATTGTGCCAGGAATAAGAAACAAGCCTATTATTGAAAAATATACCTTCAGTTTGGCTTCCAGGGCTACTCAATACTTATACCCAATATTTGAAATCCATTATTATTTAAAGCTCTATTAATTTAACCATAACCACCATCCTCCAAAATACATGTGGAGGGGGAGGAGGGGTTCTTTCAGTCACTTGATAAGAAATTTGTTTCAAATTCTCTTTAAAATATGTTCACCAAAGATATTCCACTGATACAAGTTACTCCATGTATTTTAAAATGATAAATAGAAGTTAAATATTTTTAGAAACAACATGATTGTATCTGTAAAGGAAAATACTAGGTTCTTGACCAAAAAAATTAAAAAATCGCAATGAAATATTAACTGTTTACTCACAGGATTCAGGTCGGTGAGGGTGGAGGTGGAGGTGGGGGAGGATCTATTCCAAGCAGGTATTTAGGACTCAGGCTGTCAATGGCTCTGCCATCTTCTGCAGGAGACTTTCCAAGTTCTCCTGGGGATGGATGTCCAGTTGACAGAGAGAGAGAGAGAATGGAGCAGGAATACTGACTTTTCTTTTTTTCTTTTTTCTTTTTTTTTTTGAGATGGAGTCTCACTCTGTCACCCAGATTAGAGTGTAACAGTGCAATCTCAGGCCACTGCAACATCTGCTTCCCAGGTTCAAGCGATTCTCCTGCCTCAGCCTCCCGAGTAGCTGGGACTATAGGTGTGTGCCACCACATCCAGCTAATTTTTGTATTTTTAGTAGAGACAGGGTTTCACCATATTGTCCAGGCTGGTCTCGAACTCCTGACCTCGTGATCCGCCTGCCTTGGCCGCCCAAAGTGCTGAGATTACAGGCATGAGCCACCACGCCTGGCCGGAACACTGACTTCTTGGGAATATTGACTTCTTAATCAATTCATCTCCAATGTCACATTATTTCAATCTGTGGGCAAGAGTGAATCACAGTACCCCACCTAAACAAGACATTTAAAAAGGTAGTCACTGGTTGGGAGGCTGCTTTCCAGAGACAACTATGTACCACAGAAGGAGAGGCTCCTATCTGTATCAGTTATCTCTGACACAATAAGAATAATGATACTGTTAAACATGAAAATGCAAACGTTTTTATTTTTGCCTTTATTTTCCAGTCTTTGTCATATGAATAAAACATAGTTTCCAGTTAATGCTCATCATAACATAATGTTATACCTTCTTTTAATCTAACATAATCTACATGCTTTTAATAATTTTATTAAGTTAGGTGTTTCTGCTAGAGTAACATACACAATCGTGAGATGCAAAACAATGTCTTGATCAATGATGAACCACGTATGAAACAGTGGCCCCATCAAATGATAATGGAGCTGAAAAATTCCTGTTGCCTGGTGACATATTGATGATCCTGACCCTGTGTAGGCCCTGGCTAACATGTGTGCTTGTGTCTTAGTTTTTAACAACAACAACAACAACAAAAGTTGAAACTTGTTTTTTTTTAAGTTTAAAAATAGAAAAAGAGCTTACAGAATAAGGATATAAAGAAAGTATTTTTGTACACTGTACAATGTGTTTTAAACTAAGTGTTATTCCAAAATAATCAAAAACATTTTTAAAAAATTGAAAATTTATGAAGTAGAAAAGTTAGAGTAGGCTAAGGTTAATTTATTATTGAAGAAAATAATTTTAATACAGTGTGCCTAAGGGTACAGAATTCATTCAACATTCACTCACTCATCCAAAGCTACTTCCAGTCCTAAAAGCTCCATTCATAATAAGTGCCCCATACAGGTGTACCATTTTTTATCTTTTATACTGTAATTTTACAGTATCTTTTCTGTGTTTAGATACACTATGGGGGTAATACTTGCCGTTGTGTTACAGTTGCCTATCGTATTCAGTGCAGTGATATGCTGTGCAGGTTTGTAATGTAGGAGCTACAGGCTATACCATATGGCTTAGCTGTGTAGTAAGCTATATACCATCTAGGTTTGTGTAATTACACTCTATGATGTTCATACAAGGACAATATTGCCTAATGACACATTTCTCAGAGCATATTCCCATCACCAAGCAACACATGACAATATGTGTTCCTGAAAATCTCTGTATTTTAAGAAATTCTTCTAGTAAATATAACAGTGTTTGTATTGGGTTGAAACAGAACTCCTCAAAACCAAAAGAACTTCAAAATCAGTAGACTAACAAATACTCTTCTAATTTATTTATTTACCTTTTTTGAGACGGAGTCTCACTCTGTCGCCCAGGCTGGAGTGCAGTGGCGTGACCTCCCCTCACTGCAACCTCTGCCAGGTTGAAGCAATTCTCGTGCCTCAGCCTCTGAGTGGCTGGGATTACAGGTGCACGCCACCATGCCCTGCTAATTTTTCTATTTCTTTTAGTAGAGACAGGATTTCACCATGTTGGCCAGGCTGGTCTCAAACTTCTGACTCCAAGTGATCTGCCCACCTCAGCCTCCCAAAGTGCTGGGATTACAGGCGTGAGCCACTGCGCCCAGCCTGTTCTAATCTATTTAAAAGATGCCTCATATGTTTGTTGGCCAATTGTATGTCTTCTTTAGAGAAGTGTCTGTTCATGTCCTTTCCCCACTTAAGAATGGGGTTATTCCTTTCTTGTTGGTTGATTTGTTAAGTTCCTTATACATTCTGGATATTAGGTCTTTGTTGAATGAATAGTTTGTGAAACTTTTCTCTCATTCTGTAGGCTGTTTACTCTGTTAATTTTTTTTTTTCACTTCACAGCAGCTTACTAATTATCAGAGAAAAGGAAATTGAAACCATAATGAGATACAATCACACACCAGTTAGAATTCCTATTACTAAAAAGTAAAAAAAAAAAAAAAAAAAAGATGCTGGAGAAGCTGCAGAGCTGCAGAGAAAAGGGAATACTCATACATTGTTGGTAGGAATGTAAATTATTTCAGCCACTGTGGAAAGCAGTTTGGAGATTTCTCAAAGAACTAAAATTAGCACTACCATTTGACACAGCAATACCATTACTGAGTATGTACCTAAAGGAAAATAAATTGTCCTACCGAAAAGGTACATGCACTAGTATGTTCACCTCAGTGCTATTCACAATAACAAAAACATGAAATTAACCTAGATGCCCATAAACAGTGGATTGGATAAAGAAAATGTGGTACATAAACATGATGGAATACTACGCAGCCATAAAAAAGAATGAAATTGTGTCCTTTGTAGCAACCTGAATGCAGCTGGAGGCCATTATCCTAAGTGAATTAATTCAGAAGCAGAAAACCAAATACCACATATTCTTGACTATAAATGGAAGCTAAACATTGGGTATACATGGACATAGAGATGGGAACAATATACACTGGGGACTACTAGAAGGAGGGAAGGGAGGGCACAAGGACTGAAAAACAATCTCTTGGGTACTATGCTCACTACCTGGGTGACAGGATCATTCAT
Organism: Mandrillus leucophaeus; assembly: GCF_000951045.1. Taxonomy (NCBI): domain Eukaryota; kingdom Metazoa; phylum Chordata; class Mammalia; order Primates; family Cercopithecidae; genus Mandrillus; species Mandrillus leucophaeus. The sequence continues at coordinate 214,426 of NW_012101771.1, forward strand.
ACCCCAAACCTCAGCATCACACAATATACCTATGAAACAAATCTGCACATATACCCCCCTGAATCTAAAATGAAAGTGGAAAATAAATAAAAGAGCTCTCTTAAAAAGTCAGACTCCACTGACATCACAATCATGCCATCCTCTGCTGGGAAATTATGCCTCCTTTCACAGGAACTAGTCCTGAGTGCATTCACCCCTAATATAAACTAGGTTCATCAATGATAAAAATATCATTTGAAGTAGATTTTATCAATCAATGGGTAGCTGTGGAGGAGGGGCATTGTTTTGCTTTGTTTTGTTTTGTTTAATACAAAAAGAAATATCTTTGAACCTCTTTATGCTTTTCTTAAGACTGTAACATATTGCTAAGCCTTTATCTTTAATCATAAGAAATCTCATTTATCATAAAGATTG
>NW_012101771.1:214889-217639 GCF_000951045.1 Mandrillus leucophaeus
AGATGCTGGAGAAGCTGCAGAGCTGCAGAGAAAAGGGAATACTCATACATTGTTGGTAGGAATGTAAATTATTTCAGCCACTGTGGAAAGCAGTTTGGAGATTTCTCAAAGAACTAAAATTAGCACTACCATTTGACACAGCAATACCATTACTGAGTATGTACCTAAAGGAAAATAAATTGTCCTACCGAAAAGGTACATGCACTAGTATGTTCACCTCAGTGCTATTCACAATAACAAAAACATGAAATTAACCTAGATGCCCATAAACAGTGGATTGGATAAAGAAAATGTGGTACATAAACATGATGGAATACTACGCAGCCATAAAAAAGAATGAAATTGTGTCCTTTGTAGCAACCTGAATGCAGCTGGAGGCCATTATCCTAAGTGAATTAATTCAGAAGCAGAAAACCAAATACCACATATTCTTGACTATAAATGGAAGCTAAACATTGGGTATACATGGACATAGAGATGGGAACAATATACACTGGGGACTACTAGAAGGAGGGAAGGGAGGGCACAAGGACTGAAAAACAATCTCTTGGGTACTATGCTCACTACCTGGGTGACAGGATCATTCATACCCCAAACCTCAGCATCACACAATATACCTATGAAACAAATCTGCACATATACCCCCCTGAATCTAAAATGAAAGTGGAAAATAAATAAAAGAGCTCTCTTAAAAAGTCAGACTCCACTGACATCACAATCATGCCATCCTCTGCTGGGAAATTATGCCTCCTTTCACAGGAACTAGTCCTGAGTGCATTCACCCCTAATATAAACTAGGTTCATCAATGATAAAAATATCATTTGAAGTAGATTTTATCAATCAATGGGTAGCTGTGGAGGAGGGGCATTGTTTTGCTTTGTTTTGTTTTGTTTAATACAAAAAGAAATATCTTTGAACCTCTTTATGCTTTTCTTAAGACTGTAACATATTGCTAAGCCTTTATCTTTAATCATAAGAAATCTCATTTATCATAAAGATTGCTGCCTCAAAACATAACTGCATATGAACCAAGACAACTTCTGAGCCTTACTGTCTTCTTTCTCCTATTCTCAAATAACAGGTGAACTAATTCACATTAAAGAAGCAAGCATGGCAGTAGAATAAACTGTTCAATTTTTATCATCAAATAATATTCCAGTTGCTTGATTTTCTGTGTTATGTTACATATTCCATTATTAATAATTTGTTTCTGATGCTTTTTTATAATATAAATGATACTGTACTTAGCTTTATTTTCTTCCATTGATGTAATATTGAAATAATATTGTCAATATTAATTATATATTAACATAATTCAGATTTTCACCAATATTACTTTCATTCTCAAAATGCCTTAATTCCCTTAATACATTTATTTACTCATTTAAAACTATGTAAATTTGTTTATACATTTTAATATTTCCTTCTGCCTATTTTCTATTTTTGCCTTTAAGCTCCTGGAGAAGAAAGAATATGCTTATTTTACTTCCTTTACATACTACAACTCCATTTTAAAAAATCCTTAAATCCTTGTGGATATACTAGGCATTATGAATAGGCAACAGACCCTCAGTTGGACAGACTGCCCCAAAATGTTGATCATTTTGTGATATACTGCCTATCATGGAAATAAAAATAAAATAATTAAAATGAACTTAATGAATTGTTCACACAGCAGATTATACACAGAATAGAGAACTGCTGAACTGGAAGAGTAGTTCAATAAAATACTTAAATGAAGAATAGGGGAACAAAAGGATAGAAAATGAAAAAGTTGTAAGAGGATAAAAAAGGAAATGTTTATTTGGAATTTAAAAGTGGGCAGAAGTATGAGGCAAAAGAAGAGATATACTGACTAAGAACTTCCTAAAACGGGAAAAATAAAGAATACATCAAGACACAGACTCAAGAAGCAGTATGTAAATCAAGCAGGATAAGGATACAAAAAAATAATGTAGCTAGGTACATCATAGTAAAATTTTCAAAAACCAAAGACAATGAGAAAATTTTAGAAGCATCATGAAAATAAATATATACTATCATCAAATAAGCAATATTTAAACAGACAGTATTTAGATGTTTTTGAATTCTCCACAGAAACAATGGAAGCCAAATATAATTGAATATTTTAAATTGCTGAATAATGGCTGCCAACATATAATTCTAAATCCAAAAATGTATTTTTAAGTATTTTAGACACAATACTTCACCAGCAGACCCATACTAAAAGACTAAAGAGTGTACCTCAGACGAGAGGGTAAATGAATATAGGTAGCATCTTAGATGAAAAGAAAACAGAGCAAATGAAGTAACAAATGTATAAATGGGCTAATCTATATAATTGACTGTCTGTACAAACCAATACTAGTATTCTTGGTTTTAAAGTATTAACAAATCAAAATACATGAAAATAATAGCAGAAAGTGAGGAAAAGGACAAATGAAATTAAAATGTTACAGTGTTCTGGCATTATTGAAGAATAAGATAAAACTAATCAATTAATACCTGACTTTGATAGGTGAAAGAGGTAATCGCTAACTATCCACTAAGACAAAAATAAAACAGTATAATTTCCAAGCTAATATAAAAAAAATTTTAATATTTTTATTTATCAAATCCTATAAATACTCAAATCATAAAGGTAATAAAAATGCAGAAAAGGCCGGGCGCGGTGGCTCAAGCCTGTAATCCCAGCACTTTGGGAGGCCGAGATGGGCGGATCACGAGGTCAGGAGATCGAGACCATCCT
>NW_012101771.1:217994-222756 GCF_000951045.1 Mandrillus leucophaeus
TAAATTTACTCAAAAGTTCTAATTAAAAGATAAAAATTTTAAAATTCGATATAAAAAGACAAAAACCAAAAAAAAAAAAAAAAAAAAAAAAAAAAAAAAAACCCACAGAAACAACAAAAGCATAAGGATACAGAAAGGTTGAAAGTAAAAGGAAGAAAAAAATGTCAAAAAAAAACCACTAAAACAAAGAAAGTTTACTTAGCTTCATTGATACCAGAATACATACGTAAACACACATGCATACACAGACTCTCAAGCAAAAAAACTAAAACTGAAAAGTGACACTTCAAATTTCTTTTGCCAGGAAGTTAAAATAATTAATGACAGTCTCAAAATATATAAAGAAAAATGGACTGAATTACTAGGAAATAGGCAAGTGGGCAAAAAAAGCAGCAGTTTCCAAAATACTTCTCTCAGTAACAGAAAAGACAAGATGATGAAAGTTTTTTGTAAATTAGATAACATGATTGGAAAATAAGAAACATCTATAACTCATAATTTAAATTTAAAACTTGTTGAGTGACATATGGAAGAAGGAAATAAACACAAAAATTAAACAATGAAAATGTTCTAAATAGCACTAAGATAGAAATATCTCAAATCCTATAAACATAGAAACTAGATATTGAAAAGACATTGTAAAACGGAAGGACTATAGGAATGGATAATGGTAACAGAGAGAGCAGTATGTTTTAACTAAAACGGAGTAAACTAGTTGTGACAGGCAGAATTCTAAAGAAATACCCCCAAGATTCCCATCACTGATTTTTTCATCACCACTTATCTACCTACTACTTTGAAATGATTTTTGTAGACATAATTAAACTATCAGTCCATTGACTTTAAAATATGTAGATTAGCTGGATGAGCCGAACCCAATTAGGTGAACCCTTTAAAAGCACAGAATTTTCCTTAGACAAAGAAGTCAGAATTTGAAGCATGAGAAGGATTTGTGTGCGTTGGCCAGCTTGAGGATGGAGGCAACTATGTCTCAAGGAATGTAAACAGCATTTTTGAGCTCAGAGAGGCCCACTGGCTGACAATCAGAAAGAAAACATGGACTTCTGTCCTAAAGAACTTAATTCAGCCAACAATCTAGTTCAATTTGGAAGCAGACTTTTCCCTAGAACCTCCAGATAAGAACCCAGTTTGATCAACATCTTGATTTCAACCTTTTGAGAGATAAAGAAGGGAACCTTACAGAGCTGCCCAGACCTCTGATTTATAGAACTGTGAGCTGATAAATGGGTGTTGGTTTAAACCACTGTATAGAACTGTGAGCTGATAAATGGGTGTTGGTTTAAGCCACTGTATTTGTGGCCATTTATTACACAGCAATAAAAAAAAAGCACTAGTATTAAAAAAAAAGTACAATAATACAGTGATAATATACAATGCTATGATATTCTGACCCACAGATGTCATGAATAATATATCTTAAGATAACTATACATATAGCATAATTAAAGATCAAACAAAACTAATTTTCAAAACTCAAAAACAGAAATAACACATGAATTAAACATCATGGTGAAGTAACAAAAAATGTTCTTGTTCCTGCCCATATGTAAGGACTAAATCCTAATACCTAAAGAATGAAAGCAGGCTGGGTAGGGTGGCTCACGCCTGTAATCCCAGCACTCTGGGAGGCCAAGGCAGGCAGATCATGAGGTCAAGGTTGAGACCAGCCTGGCCAACATGGTGAAACCCCATCTCTACTAAAAATACAAAAATTATCTGAGAGTGGTGGTGTGTGCCTGTAGTTCCAGCTACTCGGGAGGCTAAGGCAGGAGAATCGCTTGAACCCGGGGGGGCAGAGGTTGCAGTGAGCTAAGACTGCACCAATTACACTCCAGCCTGGTGACAGAGTAAGACTCTGTCTCAAAAAAAAAAAAAAAAAGAAGAAGAAGAAGAGGAAGAAGAATGAAAGCAATGTACTTATCACTCATCTAATATTTCCTAAAGCCTTCCCATGACTCAAGCTCTGGGACACAAAGATGAACAGACATACAGATCCTGCCTTCAAGGAGCTCACCTTGCCTGGCACAGCACAGGTTACTCAATAAGCCTATGTTAAATTAATGAATTCTAAATGAAGTGTAATAGGAAAGCAAACATGTATCTCATAATGACAATACACTGTGATAAAGACCATAATTTGAATATTATGCTATCTCCACATTTATATAAAATGTTACAGAAAGCTATTCTTTACAAAAATTATCACAGGATAAGCAAGCAATTTTATTGATTTAAGAAACTAGGTACTTAAAACCATTATAAAACATTACAAATCACCAACAAATTTTACAAACATTAGTAAATGGTGGCATGAAACGCATATTTTTCCTAAGAATTTTTCATCAAGAATTATGATGGTAAGGATCAGGTTATATATTCTTTTGTTCTCTTCTTAAAAGTACGGGCCTTTTTAGAGACTGACTAATATAAACATAAGTTAGTAAACTAGAAAATTAATCAAAGATTGAAGAAATACAATACCAACAAATGTCACAGTGCTAAATAGTTAAATGCAATGTGAAAAGATAAAAAGAAATACTAATGTATCTTTCAAACCATAACACAGTGACAATTAAGAATGCAAATTTGAATCAAGTTATCTTTTCTGTACTTTTTTACTTTCTTATACATTACCAGATCTTACAATGGCCTAAGAGTCAAAAAACTACGGATGATCTGTTAGATTCTGAGTCATAATTTTTAAGTCTTTTATTTCTACTTGAATATTTTATACTAGTGTTCAGACAGATTTAGGACTCTAAGCATTTCCTTCAAACTTACAGAAATGTTTTCAAAAAGTAAGTCACATTTATAACCTGCTCCACATGTATTTCTAAAACTGGATATCATGAAGTAATTTGTATTCAGTATATCTAAGAGTTTTTTCATACTTATTTTGTATGATGAATTGAAATAAATAATTTGAACATGTTAAATGCTTTCTAGCTCACTAAAACATTAATTGATTTGATTTTGAAAGTTAAAAAAGAGCTTTAAAAGAAAAACTATAGAATAAAATATATGTCTAGTCTATATTAGTTCCTCCTCCCTATCTGAACATTTGAAAGTTGTAATGCCCCAGTAGCTTAGTTCTAGGCCCGCTTTTCCACCTAATCAATATTCTCCCCACAGAAGATCACCTACAATCTCATGGATATAATGGCATCTGTATTTAATGATTCCCTACTTCTTTCTTCGGGCCAGACATTCTCCCTGAGCTTTGTATTTATATATCCAAATAACTACTTACAATTCAAATAGAATTTCACATGTAACAGGTCCAAAACAGAATTATCTTTCCCTTTTTACCTCTGATCTTAAAACATCCTCCCCACCAGTTGTCGCTATCTTAAATGGCAATACCAGTTGCTGAAGTCAAAAATCTTGGAGTCATCTTTCCCTCATTTCCATACACATACAATCTGCTATCAAGTTCTGTTACCTCTACTTTCAAAAATATCCCAATCTTAACTCTTTCACCACTACTGCTTTTTCCAAATTACCATCCTATTTTTTCTGCACTAGTCTCTCATCTGTCTCCCTGCTTCCACTTAAGCCTCCTATCTCTTATTATAAGAATCTTTCCGTGAATAACATGAGGTATAACGTGCAGAGTCAAAGTAAAAACATTTTTAAAACATTTTTTAAAAAATGGGGCCAGGCACGGTGGATCACACCTGTAATCCCAGCACTCTAGGAGGCCAAGGCGGGCGGATCATGAGGTCAGGAGATCGACCTTGAATTGGAGACCCAATTCAAGCAGGACTACTAACATCTGGCACCTTTCAGAAACAAAGGGGTGGGTCATCTCACCAGGTAAAGAACCAGGACCAGCTGAAGTCAGCTTTGCTAAAGGCAAAGAGAAAACATAATGGTAGTGAAAGAAAATAATTACAAATACCAGCTATGACTATGTGACCAGTGACAGAAACGTTTACTGATGTGTGTGTGTGTGTGTGTGTTTGTGTACGCGTGTGTGCATGTTTGTATATATAAGTTGAGTATCCCCTATTCAAAAGGCTTGGGACTGAAAATGTTTTGGATTTAAGAATTTTTCATATTTGGGAATATTTGCATTATACTTAGTGGTTTAGGATGCCTAATTAGAAAATTCAAAATCTGAAATTCTCTAATGAGCATTTCCTTTGAGCATCATTCAGTGCTCAAAAAGTTTCAGCTTTCCAAATATTTTTTATTTTGGATTTTGTATTTTTAGATTACGGATACTCAACCTATATATATAAAATATTTTGTTTTCTTTCCTCGCTTACTCTTGTCATGTAACATAAGACGTGATGACTTTATATTATGGTATTTAAGCATTGCTAATTTTATGTAAGAACATTTAAGTAACAGGATGTTGGGAAGAAGGGTAAGTATCACTCAGGGACTTTACCTTCTCTTCCGGGAAAAGGATAGTGCATTTTTGGTTGTACACAGGATAGCTGTACTACGTTAGGCAGAAGTATGACCTTGTTATTATCTTTGTTTGGAGATTAAGTATGGTTTAAGTAGATTCATATAAGTGCCAAGTTGACAAAAGGTAGACTTGTGATAGCTAATTTCACGTGTCAACTTGACTGAATCACAGGACTCCCAATACCTGTTTTTTTAAATTATTATTATACTTTAAGTTCTGGGATACATGTGCAGAATGTCCAGGTTTGTTACACAGGTATACATGTGCCATGGTGGTTTGCTGCACCCATTAACCCATCATCTACATTAGGTATTTCTCCTA
>NW_012101771.1:224351-225042 GCF_000951045.1 Mandrillus leucophaeus
AGTTCCTGCTGGCAATATGAAGTATCTGATAAATTATTGTTTTTACTAATAATGATTACTCTTCAAAATCTATTACCATAAACTACATTAGTAATAAAAATGGTATTTAATTATTTTAAATAATCATGATAAAATTGTAAGAATTAGCAGAAAGATTTCTTCTTACTTTAGAATACTTGCTTAGACATGGTGCCATTTCCCCTTGAATTGCTCTCTATAAATCCAAATTTCCCTTATAAATAGAATAAATTATTTCATTATAGTCTATTACAATTTTTACTGTTGCATTTTACACTGCCTGCTTCCCCATTATCTAGAGAATTCTTAGACTTTAGGCATGGTGAAATGGGCTTAAAATTTCTGAAGTTCAGCTTCCCACTCTCTGTAGAAAATCTATCCCAGAGCATTCCTGAAAATTAAATTAGATAGCTTATACTTGGATAATTTTAGTGATAAGAAGCCTTTTAACTCGAGAGGCAAATCTTCCATTAAAAGGCAAGCCTATTTAAAATTTTCTCTATTTTCTTAAAATTTTATTTTCCTAATTTTCACACAGTTTTCTTAGGATTTAATGTGACTAGCTTCATGTACATTTGAAGGTCAGTACAAAAGCTGTCTTTTAAATGCATCGGATCGGCCGGGCGCGGTGGCTCAAGCCTGTAATCCCAGCACTTTGGGAGGCCGAGACGGG
>NW_012101771.1:227667-228695 GCF_000951045.1 Mandrillus leucophaeus
CCCCAACCCCCGACAGGCCCCAGTGTGTGATGTTCCCCTCCCTGTGTCCATGTGTTCTCATTTTTCAACTCCCACTTATGAGTGAGAACATGCGGTGTTTGGTTTTCGGTTCATGCGTTAGTTTGCTGAGAATGATGGTTTCCAGCTTTATCCATGTCCCTGCAAAGGACATGAACTCATCCTTTTTTATGGCTGCTAGTACTCCATGGTATATATGTGTCACATTTTCTTTATCCAATCTATCATTGATGGGCATTTGGGTTGGTTCCAAGTCTTTGCTATTATGAACAGTACTGCAATAAACATACGTGTGAGTGCATGTGTCTTTACAGTAGAATGATTTATGATCCTTTGGGTATATACCCAGAATGGGATTGCTGGGTCAAATGGTATTTCTGGATCTATATCCTTGAGGAATCGCCACACTGTCTTCCACAATGGTTGAATGAGTTTACGTTCCCACCAACAGTGTAAAAGCGTTCCTATTTCAGAGACCTGTTTAAAGATCATTTCTGGATGTGTCTGTGAGAGTGTTTCCGAAGAGATTAGTATTTGAATTGGTAGACTGAGTAAAGCAGATTACCCTCCTCACTGTGGATGGGAATCATGCAATCCTTTCAGGGCCTAAATAGAACAAAAAGGCAGAGAAAGGGATAATCAATCTTCCTTCCTTTCTTCCTTCCTTCCTTCCTTTCTTCCTTCCTTCCTTCCTTCCCTCCTTCCCTCCCTCCCTCCTTGCTTCCTTCCTTCCTTCTTTCCTCCCTCCTTCCAACCCTCCCTTCCTGTATTCCTTCCTGCCTCCCTTTTCTCTTTCTTTCTTTCTTTCTTTCTCTTTCTTTCTCTCTCTCTCTCCTTCTATCCCTCTCCTTCTCTCCCTCTCTCTCCTCTCTGTCCCTCCCTTCCTTTGTTCCCTCTTCCTTCCTTCTTTTCCTTTTTCATTCTTTCTTTTATATTTCTCACATACACACACACAAATATAAATATACATTTATACACGTGTGTGTAGAAATCTATAGATTATATATAAA
>NW_012101772.1:0-407 GCF_000951045.1 Mandrillus leucophaeus
TTCTTGAGGGGAAAGCTGTAACTCTGTGAGATGAACTAACGGAACACTAAGCAGTTTCTCAGAAAGCTTCTTTCCAGATTTCATCTGAGGATATTTCCTTTTTCACCGTAGCCCTCTATGCGCATCGAAATATCACTTTGCATATTCCACTAGAACAGGCTTATCGAAAGGCTTCTTGAGGAGCAAGCTGTAACTCTGTGAGATGATTTCACAGAACACAAAGAAGTTCCTCAGAGAGCTTCTTTCTCTTCTTTAAGTGGGATATTTCCTTTGGCCCTATAGTGTTCAAAGGGATCCGAAATATCAGTTTTCAGATTCCACAGAAATAAGGCTAGCAAACAGATCCACGGAATACAGTTGTAACTCTGTTCGTGGAAGTCACACATCACAAAGCAGTTTCTCAGAAA
>NW_012101772.1:6103-8157 GCF_000951045.1 Mandrillus leucophaeus
CTTCTTTCCAGTTTTTCTCTGAGGATACTTTCTTTCTCACTATAGCCTTTTATGGGCTTTCTAATATCACTTTGCAAATTCCACAAGAACTGGCTTTGAGAAGTGATTCTTCAGGGGAAAGCTCTAACTCTGTGAGACGAATTAAAAGAATATTAAGCAGTTTCTCAAAAAGCTTCGACCCAGATTTCATCTGAGGATATTTCCTTTTTCAGAGTAGCTCTCTAAGGGCTTCGAAATATCACTTTGCAAATTCCACAAGAACAGGCTTAGCGAAAGACTTCTTGAGGGGAAAGCTGTAACTCTGTGAGATGATTACACGGAATACAAAGAAGTTTCTCAGAAAGCTTCTTTCTCTTTTTTATGGGCGGATATTTCCTTTGGCCCTATAGTCTTCAAAGGGATCCGATATATCAATTCTCAGATTCCACAGAAAGAATGCTAGCAAACGGATCCACGAAAACAGATGCAACTCTGTGAATGGAAGTCACACTTCACAAAGCAGTTTCTCAGAAAGCATCTTTCCAGTTTTTTCTGAGGATATTTTATTTTTCGCCATAGCCCTGTATGGGCCTCCAAATCTCACTTTGCAAATTCCACAAGAACAGACTTAGCGAACGGCTTCTTGAGGGGAAAGCTGTAACTCTGTGAGATGAATTAATAGAACACTAAGCAGTTTCTCTGAAGGCTTCTTTTAAGATTTCATCTGAGGATACTTCCTTTTTCACCGTAGCCCTCTATGGCCATCGAAATATCACTTTGCAAATTCCACAAGAACAGGCTTAGCGAAAGGCTTCTTGAGGGGAAAGCTGTAACTCTGTGAGATGGTTCCACAGAACACAAAGAAGTTTCTCAGAAAGCTTCTTTCTCTTTTTCAGAGGAACATATTTCCTTTGGCCCTGTAGTCTTCAAATGGATCCGAAATATCCGTTCTCACATTCCACAGAAATAAGGCTAAACAGATCCACGAAATACTGATGTAAGTCTGTGAGTGGAAGTCACACATCACAAAGCAGTTTCTCAGAAAACTTCTTTCCAGTTTTTCTCTGAGGATATTTTCTTTTTCACCATAGCCCTCTATGAGCTTCCAAATATCACTTTGCAAATTTCACACGAACACGTTTAGCGAACGGCTTCTTGAGGTAAAAGCTGTAACTCTGTGAGATGAATTAACAGAACACAAAGCAGTTTCTCAGAAAGCTTCTTTCCAGACTTCATCTGAGGATATTTCCTTTTTCATCGTAGCCCTCTATAGGCATCAAAATATCACTTTGCAAATTCCACAAGAACAGACTTAGCCATAGGCTTCTTGAGAGGAAAGCTGTAACTCTGTGAGATGATTTCACGGAACACAAAGAAGTTTCTCAGAACGCTTCTTTCTCTTTGTTATCGGAGGATATTTCCTTTGACCCTGTAGTCTTCAAAGGGATCCGAAATGTCAGTTCACAGATTCCACAGAAAGACGGCTAACAAACAGATACACGAAATACAGATGTAACTCTGTGAGTGGAAGTCACAGATCACAAAGCAGTTTCTGACAAAGCTTCTTTCCAGGTTTTTCTGAGGATATTTTCTTTTTCACCATAGCCCTATATGGGCCTTCAAATATCACTTTGCAAATTTCACAAGAACAGGTTTAGAGAATGGCTTCTTGAGGGCAAAGCTGTAACTCTGTGAGATGAATTAATAGGACACTAAGCAGTTTCTCAGAAAACTTTTTTCCAGATTTCATCTGAGGATATTTCCTTTTTCACCGTAGCCCTCTATGGGCATCGAAATATCACTTTGTAAATTCCACAAGAACAGGCTTAGCAAAAGGCTTCTTGAGGGGAAAGGTGTAACTCTGTGAGATAATTTCACAGAACACAAAGAAGTTTATCAGAAAGCTTCTTTCTCTTTGTTATCGGAGGATAATTCCTTTGGCCCTATAGTCTTCTAAGGGATCCGAAATATCAGCTCTCAGATTCCACAGAAATAAGGATGGCAAAGAGATCCACGAAATACAGATGTAACTCTGTGAGTGGAAGTCACACATCACAAAGCAGTTTCTCAGAAAG
>NW_012101772.1:8891-11171 GCF_000951045.1 Mandrillus leucophaeus
CGGCATCTTGAGAGGAAAGCTGTAACTCTGTGAGATGAATTAACAGAACACTAAGCAGTTTCTCAGAAAGCTTCTTTCCAGATTACATCTGAGAATATTTCCTTTTTCACCGTAGCCCTCTCTGTACATCGAAATATCACTTTGCAAATTCCACAAGAACAGGCTTAGCGAAAGGCTTCTTTAGGGGAAAGCTGTAATTCTGTGATATGATTTCACAGAACACAAAGAAGTTTCTCAGAAAGCTTCTTTCTCTTTGTTATCGGGGAATTTTTCCATTGGCCCTATAGTTTTCAATGGGATCCCAAATATCAGTTCTCAGACTTCACAGAAATGAGGCTACCAAACAGATCCACGAAATACAGATGCAACTCTGTGAGTGGAAGTCACACATCACAAAGCAGTATCTCATAAATCTTCTTTCCAGTTTTTCTCTGAGGATATTTTCTTTTTCAACATAGCCCTCTAACGGCTTCCAAATATCCCTTTGCAAATTCGAAAAGAACAGCCTTTCCGAACCACTTCTTGAGGGGAAAGCTGTAACTCTGTGAGATGAATTAACAGAATACTAAGCAGTTTCTCAGACAGCTTCTTTCCAGATTTCATCTGAGGATATTTCCTTTTTCACCATAGCCCTCTATGGGCATCGAAATATCACTTTGGAAATTCCACAACAACAGGCTTAGTGAAAGGCTTCTTGATGGGAAAGCTGTAACTCTGTGAGATGATATCACAGAACAAAAAGAAGTTTCTCAGAAAGATTCTTTCTCTTTTTTCTCGGAGGAAATTTCCTTTGGCCCTATAGTCTTCAAAGGGATCCCAAATATCCGTTATCAGATTCCACAGAAATAAGGCTAGCAAACAGATTCACGAAATACAGATGTAACTCTGTGAGTGGAAGTCACACACCAGAAAGCAGTTTCTCAGAAAGCTTCTTTCCCGTTTTTCTCTTAGGATATTTTCTTTTTCACCACAGCCCTCTATGGGCTTCCACATATCACTTTGCAAATTCCGCAGGAACAGGCTTAGCCAATGGCTTCTTGAGGAGAAAGCTATAAATCTGTGAGATGAATTAACAGAACAATAAGCAGTTTCTCAGAAAGCTTCTTTCCAGATTTGATCTGAGGATATTTCCTTTTTCATCGTAGCCCTCAATGGGCATCGAAATATCACTTTGCAAATTCCACAAGAACAGGCTTAGCGAAAGGCTCCTTGAGGGGAGAGCTCTAACTCTGTGAGATGATTTCACAGAATACAAAGAAGTTTCTCAGAAAATTTCTTTCTCTTTATTATCGGAGGATATTTCCTTTGGCCCTATAGTTTTCAAAGGGATCCGAAATATCAGTTGTCAGATTCCACAGAAAGAAGGCTAACAAACAGATCCACGTAATACAGATGCAACTCTGTGAATAGAAGTCACATATCACAAAGCAGTTTCTCAGAAAGCTTCTTTACAGTTTTTCTCTGAGGATGTTTACTTTTTCACCATAGCCCTCTATGGGCTTCAAAACATCACTTTGCAAATTCCACAAGAACAGGCTTAGCGAGCGGCTTCTTGAGGGGAAAGCTGTAACACGGTGAGATGAATTAACAGAACACTAAGCAGTTTCTCAGAAAGCTTCTTTCCAGATTTAATCTGAGGTATTTCCTTTTTCATTGTAGCCCACAATCTGCATCGAAATATCACTTTGCAAATTCCCCAAGAACAGGCTTAGCGAAAGGCTTCTTGAGGGGAAAGCTGTAATTCTGTGATATGATTTCACAGAACAGAAAGAAGTATCTCAGAAAGCTTCTTTCTCTTTGTTAAGGAGGATATTTCCTTTGGCCCTAATGCCTTAAAAGGGATCCCAAATACTAGTTCTCAGATTCCACATAAATAAGGCTAGCAAACAGATCCACGAAATACAGATGTAACTCTGTGAGTGCAAGTCGCACACCACAAAGCAGTTTCCTATAAAGCTTCTTTCCAATTTTTCTCTGAGGATATTTTCTTTTTCACCATAGCCCTCTATGGGTTTCCAAATATCACTTGCAAATTCCACAAGAACAGCCTTAGCGAACGGCTTCTTGAGGGGAAAGTTGTAACCCTGCGAGATGAATTAAAAGAATACTAAGCAGTTTCTCAGAAAGCTTCTTTCCAGATTTCATCTGAGCATATTTTCTTTTTCACCGTAGCCCTCTCTGTACATCGAAATATCACTTTGCAAATTCCACAAGAACAGGCTTAGCGTAAGACTTCTTGAGGGCAAAGTTGTAACTCTGTGAGATGATTTCACAGAACAC
>NW_012101772.1:11221-11590 GCF_000951045.1 Mandrillus leucophaeus
GAAAGGCTTCTTGAGGGGAAAGCTGTAACTCTGTGAGATGATTTCACAGAACACATAGAAGTTTCTCAGAAAGCTTCTTTTTGTTTGTTAACGGAGGATATTTCCTATGGCCCTATAGTCTTCAAAGGGATCCCAAGTATCAGTTATCAGATTACACAGAAAAAAGGCTAGCAAACAGATCAACGAAATACAGATGTAACTCTGTGACTGGAAATCACACATCACAGAGCAGTTTCTCAGAAAGCTTCCTTCCTGTTTTTCTCTGAGGAAATTTTCTTTCACACAATAGCTCTCTATGGGCTTCAAAAAATCTTTTTGGAAATTCCACAACAACAGGCTTTACAAATGGCTTCTTGAGGGGAAAGCTGT
>NW_012101772.1:11752-12092 GCF_000951045.1 Mandrillus leucophaeus
AAAGTTGTAACTCTGTGAGATGATTTCACAGAACACGAAGAAGTTTCTCAGAAAGCTTCTATCTCTTTGTTATCGGAGGATATTTCCTTTGGCCCTATAATCCTCAAAGGGATTCCAAACCTCAGTTCTGAGATTGCACAGAAATAAGTGTAGCAAACAGATCCACGAAATACCGATGCAACTCTGTGAGTGGAAGTCGCACATCACAAAGCAGTTTCTCAGAAGGCTTCTTTTCAGTTTTTCTCTGAGGATATTTTCTTTTTCACCATAGCCCTCTAGGGGCTTCCAAATATCATTTTGCGAATTCCACAACAACAGGCTTAGCGAACGCCATCTTGAG
>NW_012101772.1:12366-12823 GCF_000951045.1 Mandrillus leucophaeus
TATCGGAGGATATTTCCTTTGGCCCTATAGTCTTCAAAGGGATCAGAAATATCAGTTCTCAGATTCCACAGAAAGTAGGCTAGCAAACAGATCCAGGAAATACAGATGTAACTGTCTGAGTGGAAGTCCCACATCACAAAGCAGTTTCTCAGAGAGCTTCTTTCCAGTTTTTCTCTGAGGATAATTTCTTTTTCACCATACCCCTTTATGGCCTTCCAAATATCGCTTTGCAACTTCCACAAGAACAGGCTTAGCGAACGGCTTCTTGAGGGAAAAGCTGCAACTCTGTGAGATGAATTAACAGAACACTAAGCAGTTTCTCAGAAGGCTTCTTTCCAGATTTCATCTGAGGACATTTCCTTTTTCACCAAAGCCATCTGTGAGCATCGAAAAATCACTTTGCAAATTCCACAAATCAGGCTTAGCGAAAGGCTTCTTGAGGGGAAAGCTGTAACTC
>NW_012101772.1:13572-14498 GCF_000951045.1 Mandrillus leucophaeus
ATGGGCTTCCAAATATCACTTTGCAAATTCCACAAGAACAGGCATAGGGATCAGCTTCTTGAGGGTAAAGCTGTAACTCTGTGAGTTGATTTCGCAGAACACAAAGAAGTTTCTCAGAGAGCTTCTTTCTCTTTGTGAAGTGGGATGTTTCCTTTGGCCCTATAGTCTTCAAAGGGACCCGAAATATCAGTTCTCAGATTCCACAGAAATAAGGCTAACAAGCAGATCCACGAAATACAGGTGTAACTCTGTGAATGAAAGTCACTCATCACAAAGCAGTTTCTCAGAAAGCTTCTTTCCAGTTTTTCTCTGAGGATATTTTCTTTTACACCATAGCCCTCTATGGGCTTCCAAATATGACTTTGCACATTCCACAAGAACAGGCTAAGAGAACGGCTTCTTGATTGTAAAGCTGTAACTCTGTGAGATGAATTAACAGAACACTAACAAGTTTCTCAGATAGCTTCTTTCCAGATTTCATCTGAGGATATTTCCTTTTGCACCGTAGCCTCCTATGGGCCTCGAAATATCACTTTGCAATTTCCACAAGAACAGGCTTAGCGAAAGGCTTCTTGAGGGGAAAGCTGTAACTCTGTGAGATGATTTCACAGATCCCAAATAAGTTTCTCGGAGAGCTTCTTTCTCTTTGTTAAGTGGGATAATTCCTTTGGCCCTATAGTCTTCATAGGGATCCGAAATATCAGTTCTCAGATTCCACAGAAAGAAGGCTAGCAAACAGATCCACGAAATACAGATGTAACTCTGTGAATGGAAGTCACACATCACAAAGCAGTTTCTAAGAATGCTTCTTTTCAATTTTTCTCTGAGGATATTTCTTTTTCACCACAGACCTCTATGGGCTTCCAAATATCATTTTGCAAATTCCACAAGAGCAGGCTTAGTGAACGGCCTCTTGAGGGGAAAGA
>NW_012101772.1:14566-16197 GCF_000951045.1 Mandrillus leucophaeus
TTCTTTCCAGATTTCATCTGAGGATATTTCCTTTTTCACCGTAGCCCTCTGAGGGCATCGAAATATCACTTTGAAAATTCCACAAGAACAGGCTTAGCGAAAGGCTTCTTGAGGGGAAAGCTGTAACTCTGTGAGATGATTTCACAGAATACAAAGAAGATTCTCAGAAAGCTTCTTTCTCTTTGTTAACGGCGGATATTTCCTTTGTCCCTATAGTCTTCAAAGGGATCCGAAATATCAGTTCTCAGATTCCACAGAAATAAGGCTAGCAAAGAGATCCACGAAACACAGATATAACTCTGTGAGTGGAAGTCATATCACAAAGCAGTTTCTCAGAAAATTTCTTTCCAGTTTTTCTCTGAGGATATTTTCTTTTACACCACAGCCCTCTATGGGCTTCCAAATATCACTTTGAAATTTCCACAAGAACAGGCTTAGCGAACGGCTTCTTGAGGGGAAAGCTGTTACTCTGTGAGATGAATTAACAGAACACTAAGCAGTTTCTGAGAAAGCTTCTTTCCAGGTTTCATCTGAGGATATTTTCTTTTACACCGTAGCCCTCTATGGGCATCGAAATATCAATTTGCAGATTCCACAAGAACAGGCTTAGCGAAACGCCTCTTGAAGAGAAAGCTGAAATTCTGTGAGATGATTTCACAGAACACAAAGAAGTTTCTCAGAAAGCCTCTTTCTCTTTGTTATCGGCGGATATTTTATTTGTCCCTAGAGTCTTCAAAGGGATCCGAAATATCACTTTTCAGATTCCACAGAAATAAGGCTAGCAAACAGATCCAAGAAATACAGGTATAATTCTGTGAGTGGAAGTCACACATCACAGAGCTGTTTCTCAAAACGTTTCTTTCCAGAAATAAAAAATGAAAATTAAAAAAAAAAGAAAAAGAAAGCTTCTTTCCAGTTTTTCTCTGAGGATATTTTCTTTTTCACCATAGCCCTCTATCGGCTTCCAAATATCACTTTGCAAATTCCAGAAGAACAGGCTTAGCGAACGGCTTCTTGTTTGGAAAGCTGTAACTCTGTGAGATGATTTAACACAACTCTAAGCAGTTTCGCAGAAAGCTTCTTTACAGATTTCATCTCAGGTTATTTCCTTTTTCACCGTAGACCTCTATGGGCATCGAAATATCACTATGGAAATTCCAGAAGAACAGGCTTAGCGAAAGGTTTTTTGAGGGGAAAGCTATTACTCTATGAGATGATTTCAGAGAACACAAAGAAGTTTCTCAGAAAGATTCTTTCTCTTTTTTCTCGGAGGAAATTTGCTTTGGCCCTATAGTCTTCAAATGGATTCGAAATATCAGTTCTCCGATTCCACGGAAAAAAGGCTAACAAACAGATCCACGAAATACAGATGTAACTCTGTGAGTGGAAGTCACACATCACAAAGCAGTTTCTTAGAAAGCTTCTTTCCCGTTTTTCTCTTAGGATATTTTCTTTTTCACCACAGCCCTCTATGGGCTTCCAAATATCACTTTGCAAATTCTACAGGAACAGGCTTAGCCAATAGCTTCTTGAGGGGAAAGCTGTAACTCTGTGAGATGAATTAACAAAACACTAAGCAGTTTCTCAGAAAGCTTCTTTCCAGATTTCATCTGAGGATATTTCCTTTTTCA
>NW_012101772.1:16247-16592 GCF_000951045.1 Mandrillus leucophaeus
ATGATTTCACAGAACACAAAGAAGTTTCTCAAAAAGCTTCTTTCTCTTTGTTAAGGAGGATATTTCGTTTGGCTCTAATGCCTTCAAAGGGATCCCAAATATCAGTTCTCAGATTCCAAATAAATAAGGTTGGCAAACAGATCCACGAAATACAGATGTAACACTGTGAGTGCAAGTCACACACCACAAAGCAGTTTCTCATAAAGCTTCTTTCCAATTTTTCTCTGAGGATATTTTCCTTTTCACCATAGCCCTCTATGGGTTTTCAAATATCACTTGCAAATTCCACAAGAACAGCCTTAGCAAACGGCTTCTTGAGGGGAAAGCTGTAACTCTGTGAGATGA
>NW_012101772.1:16642-17086 GCF_000951045.1 Mandrillus leucophaeus
CCGTAGCCCTCTATGAGCATCGAAATATCACTTTGCCAATTCCACAAGAACAGGCTTAGCGAAAGGCTTCTTCAGGACAAAGCTGTAACTCTGTGAGATGATTTCACAGAACACAAAGAAGTTTCTCAAAAAGCTTCTTTGTCTTTGTTATCGGAGGATATTTCCTTTGGCCCTAGAGTCTTCAAAGGTATACGAAATATCAGTTCTCAGAATCCACAGAAATAAGGCTAGCAAACAGATACACGAAATATAGATGTAACTCTGTGAGTGGAAGTCACACATCATAAAGCAGTTTATCAGAAAGCTTCTTTCCAGTTTTTCTCGGAGGATATTTTCTTTTTCACCATAGCCCTCTATAGGCTTCCTAATATCACTTTGCCAATTCCAGAAGAACCGGCTTAGGTAGCGTCTTGTTGAGGGGAAAGCTGTAACTCTGTGAGATGA
>NW_012101772.1:22805-24202 GCF_000951045.1 Mandrillus leucophaeus
TTTCTCTTTGTTATCGGAGGATATTTCCTTTGGCCCTATAGTCTTCAGAGGGATCCGAAATATCCGTTCTCAGATTCCACAGAAATAAGGCTGGCAAACAGATCCACGAAATACAGATGTAACCCTGTGAGTGAAAGTCACACATCACAAAACTGTTTCTCAGAAAGCTTCTTTCCAGTTTTTCTCGGAGAATAATTTCTTTTTCACCACAGCCCTCTAAGGGCTTCCAAATATCACTTTGCCAATTCCCAAAAAACAGGCTTAGCGAACGGCTTCTTGAGTAGAAAGCTGCAACTCTGTGAGATGAATTAACAGAACACTGAGCGGTTTCTCAGAAATCTTCTTTCCAGATTTCATCTGAGGGTATTTCCTTTTTCATCGTAGCCTTCTATGGGCATTGAAATATCACTTTGCGAATTCCACAAGAACAGGCTTAGCGAGAAGCTTCTTGAGGGTAAAGCTGTAACTCTGTGAGACGATTTCACAGAACACAAAGAAGTTTCTCAGAAATCTTCCTTCTCTTTGATGGCTGAGGATATTTCCTTTGGCCCCATACTCTTGAAAGGGATCCTAAATATCAGTTCTCACATTCCACAGAAATAAGGCTAGCAAACAGATCCACGAAATACAGATGTAACTCTGTGAGTTGAAGTCACACATCACAAAGCAGTTTCTCAGAAAGCTTCTTTCCAGTTTTTCTCGGAGGATATTTTGTTTTTCACCATAGCCCTCTATGGGCTTCCAAATATCACTTTGCCAATTCCACAAGAACAGGCTTAGCGAAAGGCTTCTTCAGGGCAAAGCTGTATCTCTGTTAGATGAATTAACAGAACACTAAGCAGTTTCTCAGAAAGCTTCTTTCCAGATTTCATCTGAGGATATTTCCTTTTTGACCGTAGCGCTCTATGGGCATCGCAATATCACTTTACCAATTCCACAAGAACAGGCTTAGCGAAAGGCTTCTTGAGGGGAAAGCTATAACTCTGTGAGATGATTTCAAAGAACACAAAGAAGTTTCTCAGAAATCTTCTTTCTCTTTGTTATTGGAGGATATTTCCTTTGTCCCTATAGTCTTCAAAGAGATCCGAAATATCTGTTCTCAGAATCCACAGAAATAAGGCTAGCAAACAGACACGTGAAATACAGATGTAACTCTGTGACTGGAAGTCACACATCACAAAGCATTTTCTCAGAAACTTCTTTCCAGTTTTTCTCGGAGGATATTTTCTTTTTCACCGTAGCCCTCTAGCGCTTCCAAATATCACTTTGCCACTTGCACAAGAACAGGCTTAGCGAACGGCTTCTTGAGGGAAAGCTGTAACTCTGTGAGATGAATTAACAGAACAATAAGCAATTTCTCAGAAAGCTTCTTTCCAGATTTCATCTGAGGATATTTC
>NW_012101772.1:25187-25480 GCF_000951045.1 Mandrillus leucophaeus
TCCACGAAAAACAGATGAAACTCTGTGTGTGTAAGTCACACATCACAAAGCAGTTTCTCAGAAAGCTTCTTTCCTGTTTATATCGGAGGTTATTTTCTTTTTCACCATAGCCCTCTATGGGCTTCCAATATCAGTTTTCCAATTCCACAAGAACAAGCTTAGCGAACGGCTCCGTGAGGGGAAAGCTGTAACTCTGTGAAATGAATTAACAGAACAATAAACAGTTTCTCAGAAAGCTTCTTTCCAGATTTCATCTGAGGATATTTCCTTTCTCACCGTAGCCCTCTACGGGC
>NW_012101772.1:25887-26982 GCF_000951045.1 Mandrillus leucophaeus
TGGCCCTATAGTCTTCAAAGGGATCCGAAATATCAGTTCTCAGATTCCACAGAAATAAGGCTAGCAAACAGATCCACGAAATACAGATGTAACTCTGTGTGTGTAAGTCACAAATCACAAAGCTGTTTCTCAGAAAGCTTCTTTCCACTTTTTCTCGGAGGATATTTTCTTTTTCACCTTAGCCCTCTATGGGCTTCCAATATCGCTTTGCCAATTCCACAAGAAGAGGCTTACCGAACGGCTTCTTTCGGGGAAAGCTGTAACGGTGTGAGATGAATTAACAGAACACTAAGCAGTTTCTCAGAAAGCTTCTTTCCAGATTTCATCGGAGGATATTTTCTTTTTCACCATTGCCCTCCAAGGGCATCGAAATATAACTTTACCAATTCCACAAGAACAGGCTTAGCGAAAAGCTTCTTCAGGGCAAAGCTGTAACTCTGTCAGATGATTTCACAGAACACAAGGGAGTTTCTCAGAAAGCTTCTTTCTCTTTGTTATCGGAAAATATTTCCTTTGTCCCTATAATGGTCAAAGGGATCCGAAATATCAATTCTGAGATTACACAGAAATAATGCTAGCATACAGTTACACGAAAGACACATGTAACTCTGTGAGGGGAAGTTACACATCACAAAGCAGTGTCTCAGAAAGATTCTTTCCAGTTTTACTCGGAGAAAATTTTTCTTTCACCATAGCCCTCTATGGACTTCCAAATATCACTTTGCCAATTCCACAAGAATAGGCTTAGCTAACGGCTTCTTGAGGGGAAAGCTGTAACCCTGTGAGATGAATTAACAGCACAATAAGCAGTTTCTCAGAAAGCGTCTTTCCAGATTTCATCTGATATATTTCCTTTTGCACCGCAGACCTCTATGGGCACTGAAATATCACTTTGCCAATTCCACAAGAACAGGCTTAGCGAAAGACTTCTTGAGGGGAAACCTGTAACTATGGGAGATGATTTCACAGAACACAAAGAAGTTTCTCACTAATATTCTTTCTCTTTCTTATCGGAAGATATTTCCATTTGCCCTATATTCTTCAAGGAGGTCCGAAATAACAGATCTCAGATTCCACAGAAATAAGGCTAGCAAA
>NW_012101772.1:27144-27462 GCF_000951045.1 Mandrillus leucophaeus
ACAGAACACTAAGCAGTTTCTCAGAAAGCTTCTTTCCAGATTTCATCTGAGGATATTTCCTTTTTCACCGTAGCCCTCTATGGTCATCGAAATATCACTTTGCCATTTCCACAAAGACAGGCTTAGCGAAAGGCTTTTTGAGGGGAAGGCTGTAACTCCGTGAGGTTATATCACAGCACACTAAGAAGTTTATCAGAAAGCTTCTTTCTCTTTGTTATCGGAAGATATTTCCTTTGGCCCTATAGTCTTCAAAGGGATCCGAAATATCCCTTGTCAGACTCCACAGAAATAAGGATAGCAAAGAGATCCACGAAATAC
>NW_012101772.1:27512-28762 GCF_000951045.1 Mandrillus leucophaeus
TGAGGGCAAAGCTGTAACCCTGTGAGATGGATTAACAGAACACTAAGCAGTTTCTCTGAAAGCTTCTTTCCAGATTTCATCTGAGGATATTTCTATTTTCACCGTAGCCCTCTATTGGCATCGAAATATCACTTTTCCAATTCCACAAGAACAGGCTTAGTGAAAGGCTTCTTAAGGGTAAATCTGTAACTCTGTGAGATGATTTCACAGAACACAAAGAAGATTCTCAGAAAGACTCTTTCTCTTTTTTATCGGAGTATATTTCCTTTGGCCCTATAGTCTTCAAAGGGATCCGAAATATCAGTTCTGAGATTACACAGAAATAAGGCTAGCAAACAGATCCACGAAATACACATGTAACTCTGTGAGTGGAAGTCACACATAACAAAGCAGTTTCTCAGAAAGCTTCTTTCCAGTTTTTCTCGGTGGATATTTTGTTTTTCACCAGAGCCCTGTATGGGCTTCAAAATACCACTTTGCCAATTCCACAAGAAAAGGCTTAGCGAATGCCTTCTTCAGGGGAAAGCTGTACCTCTGTGAGATGAATTCACAGAACACTAAGCAGTTTCTCAGAAAGCTTCTTTCGAGGTTTCATCTGAGAATATTTCCTTTTTCACCGTAGCCCTCTGTGGGCATCGAAATATCACTTTGCCAATTCCACAAGTACTGGCTTAGCGAAAGGCTTCCTGAAGGGAAAGCTGTAACTCTGTGAGATGATTTCACGGAACACAAAGAAGTTTCTCAGAAAGCTTCTTATTGTTTTTTATCGCAGCATATTTCCTTTGGCCATATAGTCTTTAAAGGGATCCGAAATATCCGTTCTCAGATTCCACCGAAATAAGGCTAGCAAACAGATTCAGGAAACACAGACGTAAATAGGTGAGTGGAAGTCACACATCAAAAAGCAGTTTCTCAGAAAGCTTCTTTCCAGTTTTTCTCGGGGGATAATTTTTTTTTCACCGTAGCCGTCTATGGGCTTCCAAATATCACTTTCCCAATTCCACAAGAACAGGCATAGCGAACGGCTTCTTGAGGTGAAAGTTGTAACTTGTGAGATGAATTCACGGAACACTAAGCAGTTTCCAGAAAGCTTCTTTCCAGATTTCATCTGAGGATATTTCCTTTTTCACCGTAGCCCACTAAGGGCATCGAAATATCACTTTACCAATAACACAATAACAGGCTTAGCGAAAGGCTTCTTGGGGGAAAGCTGTAACTCTGTGAGATGATTTCAAAGAACACAAAGAAGT
>NW_012101773.1:0-2508 GCF_000951045.1 Mandrillus leucophaeus
CTCAGGTGATAGGGGCCTCAGCAGTCTCCCAGCTCAGGGGCTGGCCTGGGGGAACCCCGGGAGCCAGGGTCCGACTCCAGCAACACTGGCGTGTCTGCCTGTTCTTGGAGGGCTGTGAGGATGTCCTGCAGATGGTGTGGATTTCTGGGGAGCCTCCACCGTTCCTTTCTGACTTTTTTTTTGGCAGGGGAGAGCTTTGGGCCTCTTTCTTTGAGAGAACACCCTCAAAGAAAGCCTGGGAGATTGAAGCTGCAGTGAGCCGGGATGGGGACTTGCGTGTCCCAAGTGTCCGGAACAGGCGGCAGAGGCCTTAGTGTGGCAACCGCAGCTCCGGAGCCTGTGTAGCACCAGCAGCGTCTTAGAGCCCCGGGCATATGGTGAGAACTACTCTTTGAAGGATGGAATGTTAACATTTTAAAGAACCCGTGAAGAACTCTGGGCCAAGTTCCCACTAATGCTCTAAGCCTTTAGAGAATTAGGCATGCCCATTCTAGATGCTTTGTCTTTTATGAAACCACATCTAGAGTGTGTTTACCAACATCCCTGTGGTAATGAGTTTGCAAATCACGTATATGATCATGATATATATTATGTAAATATGATACATGTAAATACATAAATAGGTAAAGAAACCCTTTTAGCCTTAATACAGTTTCTTCTTAAATTCATTATGCTGGAAATATTTGTTTGGGGCACAGCCAGCAGCACAGTACATCAGCCACAGCACCAAGCATCTTTCATTTATTGTGTCATCTAGTGCACACCACAGCCCTACAAGAATTTTATTGCCCATCTCCCCTTTATAGGTGAGAAGAAGGATAAATTAACTGAGTATGCCAGCATTTAAACCCAGTTAATTTTTAAGTTTGCTGCTAATTGCTAGATAGGTCTACAGTCCTGTTTTTCACAGTTTCAGAATGGAAAAAGCTCTGAAAACTGCAAAACCTAACATGAACTAAGTTTTAATCCTACATATTGTGAATATTTATATATTTTATTGAAAAAAAAGTAATGTGTTTGATTATACTTGTTGCCCCAGAGAGCCCAGGAGGTGTTTTATAAACATAGTATATGCTCCTTTCTAAGCAGTGTTGTCATTTTAATAACTGAAAAATGTTGAACTTTGAAAGGCATCTGACCCCATGGGCTTCTTAAGAGAGAGATTGTGACCTGTACCTTTATCTACATGCAGTTAACACAAAAGGTAATTACATATGACATATATGTGGTTCCCTTGCATTAAAAAAATAATAACTAGAGACATTTTCTTATGTTCCTACTTTCTGACATTTTCTTAGTAACTTGTTTGCTGTCATCAGGAAGATTTCAGCAGATTTGACTCATGTTTGCTTAAATGTGTCTTAGGTGATTTTGTTTTGTAGGAATTGCATGAAATAATTGAAATAGGAATAAATCTGAAGTCACTTCGGGCTTGGAAAAAAGAAAACAAATTGTATGCAAAATTATATTATAATCCAAATTCAAGATGTTAACTCACCAGTGTAGTAAAATCTGTAACAGAACATAATTCCTGGATAACTGAAGGTTTTGAATAGCCCTTGGGTATTTGGCATAGTAGGATTTAATCTGATTTTTAAAATTTGGTGACAGTTTTTTCAGAAATGGATTGACTTGCGCCTAAATGAAATTATTTAATGATCTCTTGGACGTAAAGCTCTTTGTTTCTTCAGTTGCTTTGCGTGACTGTTTCCCACCTCTCAGTCAGCATTCTTTACAGCATTAATACACAGCGCAGGAAGGACCACTTGCATTACAATCACTGTAACTTGTTGAAAATCCGCATTTCCAGACTTAACACCCAGATATTCTTTTTTTTAGTTGCACCAAAGGCAGATCCTAGCTAAAAAGGGCCCACGCTGCAGAGTCAATATAAAAACACAAAAAGTCCCACCAGTTTAATAACAACAAAAAACCTCAAAAGTGGAAAACTGAGGGGGCAGGGGAAAAGACCCCTGGGCCAGGGGCACGAGGAGCCCTGCTTATGGCACCAGCCTGGCTGCAGGGTTCCCCAGTATTGCTGTTGCTACCAGGTCGGGAGGCAGCGATTGTCCTGTGGGAGCCACCGTTCGCCTGGGTCGGGGACCCTCATTTCTTCTGGGGTGTGCTCAGGTTCTACATGCCTCGGATCTTGCCCAGCAGGCCAGAGATGAAGACCTCTGTGGGTTTGTAACAGTCAACCAGCAGCTCCTTAACCCTGGCAGCCCGGGCATCGTCACTCTCCATGTCCAAGAGCTCATCCATGTCAATCTCCAGTTCTGGGATCTCCTCTTCCTGGCAGTGGTAGAGGCGCATGAGCTGCTCCAGGATCCACTCCTCTAGGTTGAGGCGCTTCTGTTGCTCCGTGCCATCATACTTGACAGTGACCTTCCCATGGCGCCTCACTGGGCCGTCTCCGTGGCCCCAGTGGGGCTCTGAAAGTAGACACGTGGTCCTGGCCCGCCGCTGTCCGCCCGGGGGCCAGGGCTACCAAGGCAGCGCCCCCAGCGG
>NW_012101773.1:4223-5251 GCF_000951045.1 Mandrillus leucophaeus
AGCCATCTGATCTTTGACAAACCTGAGAAAAACAAGAAATGGGGAAAGGATTCCCTATTTAATAAATGGTGCTGGGAAAATTGACTAGCCATAAGTAGAACGCTGAAACTGGATCCTTTCCTTACTCCTTACAGGAGTCTATATTTTTAACAAACATCCCAGGTGATTTGAATGAAGACCAGTGTCTGAGAACCACTGCTTACAGGAATCAGAGTACTTCACTGCCGTCTCTGAGCTCTTAGAGTCCTAAACTACCTGCTTTCTTTTCACTTGTTTTAGCTTTCTACACTTGGAGGCTTATTCAAGTTCTGGTTCTTCCACTTTCTGGCTAGCAGTCTTGGGCAAGTCACTTAAATTCTGCAACTATTTCCTCATCTGTACAATGAGGACAGTGAGGTCTTCACTGCCCAGCCTCCAACATATTTGTGATTAAAGAAAAATGAGATAAGATAGTAATTTTCCATTATAAAGTACTACATACTGTTAAGTTTGTTGCTTCACCCCCCTGCCCTGCCCCCCGTTTCCCGAGATTATTGTCTTGGGTCACTGGCCTTTTGGGTGGCAGGTCCTAAAATAGGAGGAGTCCTTGACAGTGCTTTCTAGGTAATACTCCGAATTTACAACAGGACTATTCAGTGCCTATTCTTATCATTAGGATGTCTGGATGAAACATACTTCTGCTTCTGATTTCTTAAATAGTTTTGTTTTATATATTGTGCTGTGATTTAGCTCCAGCGGCACCATGAGCAAATGAAAAAGAATTTGGGAGCACAGCACAAAGAATTAGAGGAAAAATGTCGTCAGTTTGAGGATGAGAAATCAAACTGGGAAGCTCAATGTGTTTCAGTACAACAGAGTCTTCGAGGTAACTAATAGCAGATTACTAAGAAATGTGTGTATTAATGTTTTAAAGAATTGTTTTCCTACTTATTTAAAAAACATTAGAATAACACTTAAAAAGTCATCACCCATTATCACGCATTCCAAACAATGGTTTTCATGGATAAATATTTGTATATGGATGAATA
>NW_012101773.1:5735-8022 GCF_000951045.1 Mandrillus leucophaeus
TCCTCACTACTAAACATTTTCGGATTTGACATTTGCTCTACTACACTAGCCTACTGTTAACATTTTCCCCAAATAATAGGAAAAGAGATTTGTAAAAGCAGTCACACTTCAGAATGCAGATGACAGTGGGGGAGAAGAACACCCTGTTTGATGCCAGTTGATATTTTTCAGTTTGTGCTGTTTATTTGGGAAGAATTGTTCTTGTATATTAAAATGGGGTTTGCCATGTTTTTTACTGCTTATCCTGGAATTTTGTCAAATATTTGATTGTCTAAGAAAATACTATTATAGATTAACATTGTCTTAGTTGTTTACTTCTAAATCTTGTAATTTTTTTAAATGAAAAAGTAGTAATCTGAAAATCCCAACATTGTTGTAATTGGGTTAGCTATTGTTATCATGTTGTCTATCATGTTTATAAAATGGTCATTCATCTTGATTATTTTCCTTTCATTATTTAGAACCTTGGAAAAGAACAAGAAGAAAGGGAAGATCCTTTAAACTCTCTATTGACCGCCAGTTACGTATTAGTTACCCATATGCCAGCTTGGACATCATTGTTGGATCCGTTTGACCAGTTTGCACCAGTTTTATCCATATGATAGATTTAGCAACATGACAAAAATTATTATTTTTTGTTCTTCTTGATAGAGCTTAAGATGCCTTGAATTGTCTAGGATGTTGTGTACTTAGAAAGTAAGGGTTCTAAGTAGCTTTCCTACATTTTCTTTTTTTATTAAACAGATATATTCAGTTTAATGCAAGAGAACATTTTACTGTTGTACAATCATGTTCTGGTGGTTTGATCGTTTACAGGATTTTCCAAAATAAAAAGACTCTGGAAGGTTTTCATTGAGGATAAATTGCTATAATATGATGCAAACTGTGCTTCTCTATGATAATTATAATACAAAGGTTCCATTCAGTGCAGCATATACAATAATATAATTTAGTCTAACACAGTTGACCCTATTTTTTGACACTTCCATTGTTTAAAAATACACATGGGGGAAAAAAAACCTATTTGCTTACAGTGCACCTAGAGCTTTTTTATAACAACCTATTTTTGTTTGTTTTAGATTCTTTAAATATATATTATTCTCATTTAGTGCCCTCTTTAGCCAGAATCTCATTACTGCTTAATTTTTGTAATAATATTTGATTTAGATATTTTCCATATGTTTGCCCTGCTAAAATAGAATATAGCATCTTTCCTATGGTAGGAACCAACAAGGAAACTTTGCTTTAACTCCCTTTTTACACTTTATGGTAAGTAGCAGGGAGAAAAATGCATTTATATATCATTTCTAGGCAAAATTATGAAGCTAATGACCAACCTGTTTCTATCTATATGCAGTCTCTTTATTTTACTAGAAATGGGAATCACAGCCTCTTGAAGAGAAAAAAAGTCACCATTCTGCTTTTAGCTGTATTCATATATTGCATTTCTGTAATTTTTGTTTGTATTGTAAAAAATTCACATAATAAACCATGTTGTGATGTAATAGAGTGTGGGGTCTTAAATATTCTACAGTCAATGTACAAGAGTAGAGTATGTTTGGGAAGAAATTTTTCAACTTGAGTTTGCCTCTTCTATGGTGACATCTCTTATATGCTTGTCTCATTGAGAATGCATATGTGCTGATTTTCTAATTTAAGAGATACCATATCTCTCTATTCATTTCTATCTCTCATTTGTATGCTTATTTTTCTGAGAACAATTTTTTTTTTTTCCAGACAGGGTCTTGCTTCATTGCCCAGGCTGGAGTGCAGTGGCACAAACATGACTCACTGCAGCCTCAACCCTCTGGGCTCAAGCAGTCCTTCTGCCTCAGCCTCCTGAGTAGCTGGGACTGCAGGCGTGCACCACCATGCCTGGCTGGTTTTTATATTTTTTGTAGAGATGGTGTTTCATTATGTGGCCCAGGCTGATCTCGAACTCCTAAGCTCAAGTGATCTACCCACCTGAGCCTCCCAAAGTTCTGGGATTACAGGCATGAACCATCATGCTTAGCCTCTGAGAACAGTTTCTAACTCATTCAGATTAGGTATACTCTCAAGTCCCTGGAAACTGAATTTTTTGTAACTGGAGAGAGGGTGGTGTCATTTCTCAAGGTCAAATGGTGTCGATTTTAGCATAATGCATAATTTAATTGTAATTAATGTAGCCCAGTTTATTATCTTGAAATGTTTTACCCTATTTACTTTTTAAAATTAATGACCTAAGCAGAGGGCATAATTATAAGTCAATAGAGATTGTTGTTTGGGTGTTTTTAATTTATTTTTT
>NW_012101773.1:8552-9881 GCF_000951045.1 Mandrillus leucophaeus
CCCAATGAATTATTACTCTACACCTTGGAGGCCATTGATCTAAGTAGTATGTGAATAGTGAATAGTTACTGTTGAATCACCAAGGAAGGTCCTAGTGAAGACTGCTGTGGTGGCCTACTTGATTTGAAAGAAAAATTTGCCACCCCAGTAAGTTGAGGTCCTTTCTAATAAAAAGCTTGCAAATGTAAGTCCTTATACTTCATTAAGAATTTTACTTGAATTTTATAATAACAACTTCCCATAAATGTCTTGTTCCAGACGGTAACCTAAGTAGTTACATGTGTTATCATCATTTAATCCTTAATAGATAACAATTGGATAAGTTATCTATTAAGATAACTTAATATGTTATCTAATAATTGAATAAGTTACAAAGCATTGTAAACCCTCAGCTTCCTCATCTGCAAAAGGATGAGGAAACCGAGGGTTTAAAATATTTAGTAGTTTATTCAATAGGTGGTAACTGGCAGAACCAGAGTTTGAACTGGTCTTGGTGACACCAGGGCCTGTGTGTAAATCTTATGCCTTACTAGCACCTGGTCTGCTACACTGCCACATTTCTGAAGCATGATCTTCTACGGAGTTGTTAGCACAGAGCAGATGCTCTCCCTAATTAAGAGGGGCAGCTGGCCACCAGGCAGCCTGGAGAAGCAAAAAGCACCGGACACACTAATTGTCTCAGTTTAGACCCCAACTCTGTGAATTGGGTATGTAACTTTTCTGGATGTTTCCTCAGCTATAAAATGGGCCCCATGCCTTTGCTGTTTGGAGTATTACATTGTGACTGCACACATTAAGGTGTCCGGACCTTGAGAATGTGATAATCTGCTGGGGTCATGACAGACCAAAAAGTATTATTTCTTCTCAGTTTTAGTGACAGTTTATTTTTAGGAAAGTGCA
Organism: Mandrillus leucophaeus; assembly: GCF_000951045.1. NCBI lineage: Eukaryota > Metazoa > Chordata > Mammalia > Primates > Cercopithecidae > Mandrillus > Mandrillus leucophaeus. Next base: position 9,453 of record NW_012101773.1, read on the forward strand.
TAGTGCCATGATAAGTCTCTGGATCTGCTTCTTTGTGGACAGAGATAGTCTTTTGGAGTTAATTCCATGAAAATACGGTAACTTTGGTCAAAAGAGGAAAGGTGTTAGTAATTGGAGTTATAAAATAGGTCATTCTTTGTAAGTAATGCCGAGATGGTTTGTCATCTTTAAAGTGTCTCATCTTTAACGAAAACTTTTGCTGTTTTTCAAGCAAACTTGGTTCCTGTAATTTGGGATTAATCCATAGAATGTTCAAAATTTAGTGTCAGCCATTTTCAGCAGAAAATTGTCAGGGGCTGACAATTTCCTGTGTTCTTTAGAAGAAGCTTCTTTGGAAGCTTCATGGGAAGAATGAAACTATTCTTGGCCTGAACATTTGCCCCATGGGGTGCTGGACCCAGCCAAGCAGCCTTGTATTAGCAAAGGAGG
>NW_012101773.1:11201-12857 GCF_000951045.1 Mandrillus leucophaeus
TATCAAGGGAGCAAGAACTTACTTGGAAGTCTAAGGGAAGGAAACAAAATTGGAAAAGCACAGCAACAAGTGTTTGTGGAGTACTTGCTGTGTGCAAATACAGAGCATTCACATAGATTCTGAACTAGAGCTCATGAGAATGCTGTGACATGGCCATTTTCACCTCTTCATAGAAACAAGCGAGCTAAAATTTCACTGTGTGATTCCCTAACATTTGTATGTGTTATCCGTTGTTCCACAATAAATGCCCCTCAATCCTATCAACGAAATTTAAACCACAATAATTTGCAATAGTAACATTCGTTAACTTAGTTTCTGCAGGTTAGGAAGTAAGCAGTTTAGCTGGGTGGTCTGGCAGGGTGCGTTGCAGTAAAGATGTTGGCTGAGGCTGCAGTCAGTCAACTGTGGGCTTCAATGGGCCTGGGGATCTGCTTCCACAATGGCTCACTGACATCACTGGCAAGTTGAGGTTTACTTTTTTTTTTTTCCCCCCCCACCGAGACAGAGTCTCGCTCTGTCGCCCAGGCTGGAGCGCAGTGGCTGGATCTCCGCTCACTGCAAGCTCCGCCTCTCGGGTTTGCCGCCATTCTCCTGCTTCAGCCTCCCGAGTAGCTGGGACCACAGGCGCCCGCCACTGCGCCCGGCTAATTTTTTATATTTTTAGTAGAGACGGGGTTTCACCGTGTTAACCAGGATGCTCTCGATTTCCTGAACTCGTGATCCGCCCACCTCAGCCTCCCGAAGTGCTGGGATTACAGGCCTGAGCCACCGCGCCCAGCCTGGCAAGCTGATGTTAAGAGTCCTCAGCTCCTTGCTACATGGATCTCTCCACAGGGCTGCTTGAGTGGCCTTGTGACACGGTGGCTGGCTTTCTCCCAGAGCAAGTAATCCAAGACAGAGCAAGGCATAAGCCACATGGGTTTTATGACCCGGCTCTGACAGTCACACACATAATTTCCCAATATGCTATAGCTAATGCAGCTTAGTCCTGTTCAATGCGTGAAGAGGCTGTACGCCGGATTACTAAAAGGCGGCTGCCACAGTATTTTATCCATTTTCTGCGTAATAGACATCTGTTCATTTTTACAAATAATGCTGCAGTGAATATTTCTATATACATATTGCTTAAATATTCAAGTGTTTCTATAGGCTTCGGTACCAACATGAACAAAGTCAGCAAATGTATCATTTTTAGGCCTCTGTATAGGTTTCCTGGATGCATCATGCAGAATGTTTTATTCCCCTGCCTCTTCCCCACTCAGACCAGATCTCTGTAAAGGTCACCTTACGTCCCTTATAGTCTCTTGACCATGGGATCTCTCTCTCTCTGCCTTAGAGTTTGGAAAGTCTCAGGAAGAACTTTGACAGCTCCAGTAAGGAGGGTGGTACAGATGTAGTCACTGAGAACCACTGTGAGTCACACAGCACCTATGATAGCCTGCAAATCCGCCTTCCCGCAGGGACTGGATAAATGAGGTGCCGGTTCTCCAGCCGACCAAGCCCTTTAAATCAGACTCACCCATACCTCATGCACCAGCTCCAGGCATAGCAGGTGGGCTGTCCTGGGGCTTTGTCTATGTTGCTGTCGTCCTATACTCCTTTTCCCCACACGCAGGAAGGCCATCATGAGACTCCACGTCTTTCCACCCCTCCTTG
>NW_012101773.1:14667-16508 GCF_000951045.1 Mandrillus leucophaeus
GGTGGTGGTGGGGGGAAGTACTGTACTGTTCCCTGGGGCCCGCAAGCAAATGCCCGTTAACAGGCTAAACTGTAAGCCAACGTGGTATTCCATGCCATGGAATGCTCTTTAGCCTTAAAGCGAGAGTCTGATGCGTGCCGCTAGGTAGGTGAACCGGGAAAAGATTATGCTAAAAGTTAAAGAAGCCAGACACAAAAGGACAAATACTGCATGAGTTTGCAAGGAAATATCTAGAATAGGCACTCCACAGGGACAGAAAGTAGGTTGCAGCTTACCCAGGGCTGGAGGGAGAGAAAAATAGAAAGTTATTGCTTAATAGGTACAGAGTTTCTGTTTGGGGAGATGTCATGCACGCTGCTGAATTATAAGTTAAACATTGGTTACATAGCAAATTTTATATGATATATACTTTCCCATAATTTAAAAAATAGTGAAAAACCATGATGTTTACTCCTCTGCCTCCCATTCACCTCTCTTAGGCCAGGGGCAGTTGAATGACTTTAACTGGAGTCGTGCAAATGGAAGGCACAGGATTTGAGCCCACTGCAAACACAACAGTGCCAGTGAGGGACAGTGTCCCTCTGAGCAGCTGGCAGGCACCTGGCCTGGAGGGGCTGCACCCGCACACCCCCTCACATCCCTGGGAACAACGCAGGTTACTCATCAACTTCCTCATTCTTCTCCCTGTGCTTTCTTCAGCCTGGGCCTGGTCTGGGCCTTAGGATGCTGGTCTCAAGCTTCCCCAAGCCAGGGAGTGACAGGGACTGTTCTAGAATCCCATCCTGCCTGTTCCCCGCCCAGGTCAACACAACAAGACGGAGACTCTAGTGGCTTCCCAGAGACCCCTCTCTCCTCCTTAGCAGGTGGGGGGGCGGGGGTCAGGCCAACACTGTCCCTTCATTTCCAGGGACTTCCCCTGCTTCACTGCAGTCCCCTCCCTGTGTCCTCTCTGAAAGCACTAGCTCACTCTCCTCTCCCACCACTGGTCCTCACCCACTCCTGTCCTCACCTCAGAGGCACCAGGCCCCAGGTCCGGATGCTCGGCCTCCCTTCCCCCTCCCCAGCTGTGTGCATTGCCCAACAGGCACATCAAATGCTGCTTAGGTTGCCAAAGCTTTGGGAGGCAAAACGCTTGAAGTTGGATACTGTTTTAGAAAAAGACATGAAGTCACTTATGGGACACCAGGGTTTGTTGACCTTCACTGCAGCTGTGTAGAGTTTAAGCTTGTTTTTCTTTTGAATTGGATGGGTGGGTGGTGGCGGCACTCATCTTGCAGGGCTGGCAGCCCCTGTGCATGTTGTTCTGGCTCTGGCCAGCCTGCACGGGAGTCAGTCCCTTCTCCAGCCTCTCATTTACTCTCGTCGGGGCCTGAACATCACAAGGAGGCCAGGGCCTGAGAAAAGCCAGAGAGAGGAGGAGGTGGGAGAGCCGTTCAGTCTGGAGTCTGCTGACTGTGGGATAGGGTGCGGGGCAGAGTGCAGGGCACGGATGGGAATGCCGGGGAGGGGTGGGCCTGGGCCAGGGAGAAGCTAGGGCTGGCATCAGCACAGGGGATGACAGATCACCCTAGGGATTCCCATTTTGGATAGTGGTCAAGGACAACAGACAGCATCAACTCCCTGGTGGCTGCAGAGGGGGAAGATACAGGCCTGTCCTCAGAGCATCAGCCTGGCCATTGGAAGTGGAGCGCTGGGTTAAGAGTCCCCACGACCTCATCATGTCCTTGGTGGATGCAGGACCTCTCTGGAGAAAGGCAGTGTCAGCTTGGGTTTGACAGACACTCATGGAAGGACCTCTGGGGGTTGTGACTGCACACACTGGGCTCATCATGCTTATTTTG
>NW_012101773.1:16558-19305 GCF_000951045.1 Mandrillus leucophaeus
CAGTCCCCTCCCTGTGTCCTCTCTGAAAGCACTAGCTCACTCTCCTCTCCCACCACTGGTCCTCACCCACTCCTGTCCTCACCTCAGAGGCACCAGGCCCCAGGTCCGGATGCTCGGCCTCCCTTCCCCCTCCCCAGCTGTGTGCATTGCCCAACAGGCACATCAAATGCTGCTTAGGTTGCCAAAGCTTTGGGAGGCAAAAAGCTTGAAGTTGGATACTGTTTTAGAAAAAGACAAGAAGTCACTTATGGGACACCAGGGTTTGTTGACCTTCACTGCACCTGTGTAGAGTTTAAGCTTGTTTTTCTTTTGAATTGGTTGGGTGGGTGGTGGCGGCACTCATCTTGCAGGGCTGGCAGCCCCTGTGCATGTTGTTCTGGCTCTGGCCAGCCTGCACGGGAGTCAGTCCCTTCTCCAGCCTCTCATTTACTCTCGCCGGGGCCTGAACATCACAAGGAGGCCAGGGCCTGAGAAAAGCCAGAGAGAGGAGGAGGTGGGAGAGCCCTTCAGTCTGGAGTCTGCTGACTGTGGGATAGGGTGCGGGGCAGAGTGCAGGGCACGGATGGGAATGCCGGGGAGGGGTGGGCCTGGGCCAGGGAGAAGCTAGGGCTGGCATCAGCACAGGGGATGACAGATCACCCTAGGGATTCCCATTTTGGATAGTGGTCAAGGACAACAGACAGCATCAACTCCCTGGTGGCTGCAGAGGGGGAAGATACAGGCCTGTCCTCAGAGCATCAGCCTGGCCATTGGAAGTAGAGCACTGGGTTAAGAGTCCCCACGACCTCATCATGTCCTTGGTGGATGCAGGACCTCTCTGGAGAAAGGCAGTGTCAGCTTGGGTTTGACAGACACTCATGGAAGGACCTCTGGGGGTTGTGACTGCACACACTGGGCTCATCATGCTTATTTTGGCAACATGGAGAGCCTGTTGTTCCCAGCTACTCAGAAGGCTGGGACAGGTGGATGGCATGAGCACAGGAGTTCAGTTTAGCCTGGGCAAGACTCTATCTCTCCAAAATTATGAATAAATTAATAAAAGTATGTCAACACTGTCTGATAGATGGTCTGGTTACGGGAAAGGGGGTGTGAGTGGAGGCTTGTGAAACCCCTCCCTGTGCCCTGTCCCCTTCTTTCCATTTAGAGGAGTGTGTATGTGAGGAAGATGAGCAGAAGCAAGTATGGGCCCTGACTTCCCTACAGTGGGAGAGCTGGGGACATAACTCCCAGTGGACAATCTAGATGTGTATAAGAGACAGGGCCCTGACTTCCCTCCAGTGGGAGAGCTGGGGACATAACTCCCAGTGGACACCAGGGGGCAGTGCAGCCCCGGCATCAAGCCTTTCCCACAGGGGAACCCTGGCTTCAGCCACTGCAGGGGCAGTAAGCTCCTGGGGCTAGATCAACGTTTTTGGATTTTAAGAAGTAAAAGACATTTTTTGGGTCATGAACCTGGTGCAGGTCCTTGTAGTACCAGGTGGAAAAACCTCATCGGGGGAAAAAATCATGAGACCATGTTCTGCTCTCCAGGTCTGATGACAACCAAGTTCTCCCTCCTCTCTTTGCCGCAGTTTCTCTACTTGTCAGACTGAAACGGTGTCTTCCCCATCTACTGCCCAAAGATCTCTCATGCCATTGATGTGAAACACTTTCCCTGTGTTCAAGGTGGCTGGCCTAGTCATTGGCATCCCTGTGGCAAAGAAATGTACTGATGTTATTACGCCTTTACTAATGGATTCATAAAGAGTGCGATTTTGTTTGTTTGTTTGTTTGTTTGTTTTTTCAGGCCAGGCAAGGTGGCTCATGCTTGTAATCCCAGCACTTTGGGAGGCCAAGGTGGGTCAGGAGTTCAAGACCAGTCTTGCCAACATGGTGAAACCCCATCTCTACTAAAAATACAAAAATTAGCCGGGTGTGGTGGCAGGCGCCTGTAATCCCAGCTACTCAGGAGGCTGAGGCAGGAGAATCGCTTGAACCCAGGAGGTGGGGTTCAATGCAGGATTGCACCACTGCGTTCCAGCCTGGGAGACAGAGTGAGACTCGGTTAAAAAAAAGTCTGTTTTTTGGAATGAATTTTCCATTGATGGAAACATGCAGCAGATGCGTGATGTTCTGGCTTCCATGGCCACAGATGGCCCGGAACAGCCACTAGCTAGTTTGGCCTCAAAAGAGGTGAGACCCCCAGAGAGTCAAAGTCAACAAACCTGGCCTGCAGGGGGCTCAGCAGCGCGTGGGAGCCTCTCAGCTGCCGGGGTGGAGGGCAGTCTGTGGCTATCTATTACTGGATGTCCACCGCTAGGGCCTTCCCTTTACTAGAAGTTTCTATGGCTAAAGAGCAACAATGCCCTCAAAGTGAGAGGAGGGAGAAGAAGGAGATGAATTTCTGTGTGGCCAACCTGACAACGAAAATGTTGAAAGAGCTTGGGTCTGCCCAGTCCGAGGAACGCAGTGAGGCCAGCACAGGACAAGACAACCACAGGGTAAATTCCCAGAACCAGGTTTTGAGCACATCTCCTGGGAGGGGCAGGCAGCGCATACTGGAATAATCCAGCAAGGCCACACTCGCTTACTGAAAGGAAGACTTTGCAGGTGGCACAGGACTTTCCAATAGGCATCAGGTTCTAAAAGTCTATTCCACCCGGATAATTTATATGAATCTCAACCATGTGCATCAGGTAGGTGCCAGTTCTGACTCTACTGCTCCATCTGGAGAAAGTTTCCTAACTTGTTTTTTAAGAGTCAAGTTT
>NW_012101773.1:21085-24940 GCF_000951045.1 Mandrillus leucophaeus
AATCACGCAGGTTCCTGTAAATACAAGCAGCCTAGGTCTGACAGGAATTTCCTTACTGCTTTCCTTCAGAATTGATATTAGAAGTAAGTTGTTCTCTTTGAAGTGTTCAACCCTAACATGTCCCACTGGGAAAACTCTCTTTTTCTGTGGCCAAACAGTATCAGGTTTTGTGGCTTTTACAGAAGAACCAGAATCGAGGGCCAGACCTCACCCTGGGCAGCCCTGCCATGTCTTTAAGTGATGGGGCTTGTCTGTGAACTGTCCTTTTTGGACAGATGGGGGATAACTTCAGTGCTGGCCACCATTGCTGGTGACACACAGCCTTATTTAAGGAAGTACATTAAAAACTCAGTGCTTGCGGCCCTCAAAAAGATTCCAGTCTCTTTTTGGAGGAACTGGTTAAACCTATTATGATCTAATCAGACAATGTAATATTTTGCCCTTATGAAAAATCCTGCTTTTGAAACCTTCTTATTGACATTGGAAAATGCAAATGTTACATCCACTGAAATAATATTTAGGGAGTGCCTTTGCCCAGAACATGAACTGAAGAGGGCCAAGGAGAAGCACAAACAAGTCACATAAGAACCTGCTGGGAAGAACTCTGGTGGTAAAAACTGTTTTCCATACCAGAGTTGACAGGTTTGCTTTTCAGACCTTGTGAGCCAGAGATGTTCCCAGAATCACACAGTGCGGGAGCCTTGGTCCTGCAAAACTGGCAGGTGGTCAGCAGTGAGTGACCACCAATGTGATCACAGAGGTGTTTCCCAGCCAGGCCTCATGCAGGGGCCACGCCTTCCCACCTCCTCACACACCCTGGTCCCGAAGTCATCTTGGGAGCACAGTCTCTGAACCCTTATCTAAGGATTAAAGAATAGCAGAAAAATCAGACATGTAGGGGTATTTGGATATTTAAAAGAGCCCAAGAAAGCCAGGCGACTTGTGTGACCTTCACTTTTACCCCATAGGAGAGATGCAGGGACTTGGGTGCTGTGCTGTCCTGGAGGCTATGGGACAACCCCCCACCCCACAGAAGTAGGGGTGCACTGTGTGCAGTTGCACTCGGCCCCTCCACCGCCTCCTGTGCCAGGACACCTTCATTCAGTAGGGCTAAGACTTTTTTTTTTTTTAATGTTCATAAAGCCTCTTAATCCTGAGAACAGCTTGACTGTGCACTGAGTTCCAGAGAACAGGACTAAAATGTCTATACAATATGAGTCCAATTACATTTACGGCTAAGCATCCAAATATACCTAGAAAAAAAAAAAACTTAGAAGGAAATGGGCCAACATATTAACAGCTTCCCTCCCACCTTCCCACATACACAAATGTGATGGTTTTAAGGAAAATTAAAACGTTTCCTTAAAAACAACTTTATTGAGATATAATTGATACTGAACTTTGCTTTAAGCAAACAAAAAATGAACATTAAGGCTGGGCGAGGTGGCTCACACCTGTAATCCCAGCACTTTGGGAGGCCGAGGTGGACGGATCATGAAGTCAGGAGATCGAGATCATCCTGGCTAATACGGGGAAATGCCTTCTCTACTAAAAATACAAAAAATTAGCCAGGTGTGGTGGTGGGTGCCTGTAGTGTCAGCTACTCGGGAGGCTGGGCAGGAGAATGGCGTGAACCTGGGAGGCAGAGCTTGCAGTGAGCCGAGACTGTGCCACTGCACTCCAGCCTGGGGGACAGAGCGAGATTCCATCTCCAAAAAAAAAAGAACATTAAGATTTATTTTTTAAGATTTAGGGTATAAGAAAATGAAATAAATGCATCCAGATTGTAAAGGATGAAGAAAAACTACATTTGCAGATGATATGATCTTATATATAGAAAATCCTAAGGAATCCATGAAAAAAAACTATTAGAACTTATAACCAAGTTCAGCAAAATTGCAGGATACAATAACAATTTATATACAAATCAATTGTATTTCTTTTTCTTTTCGAGATGGAGTCTCACTCTATTGCCCAGGCTGGAGTGCAGTGGCATGAGCTCAGCTCACTGCGACCTCTGCCACCCAGGTTCAAGTGATTCACCTGTCTCAGCCTCCCGAGTAGCTGGGACTACAGGCACCCACCACCACACCCGGCTAATTTTTGTGTTTTTTAGTAGAGACAGGGTTTCACCATATTGGTCAGGCTGGTCTTGAACTCCTGACCTCAGGTGATCCACCCACCTCGGCCTCCCAAAGTGTTGGGATTACAGGCATGAGCCACTGCGCCCAGACAAATCAATTGTATTTCTATACACTGGCAATGAACAATCCAAAAATGAAATTAAGAAAACAATTCCATTTATTAATAAAAAAGAATAAAATAGGAATTTAATAAGAAGTACAAAAATTATACTCTATAAACTACGAAACACTGTTGAAAAACATTAGACGGTGTAAAAAACTGGACATTCATCTCATGTTCATGGATCAGAAGACTAAATATTGTTAAGATAGCAATATTCCCCAAACTGATCTACAGATTTAGCAGAATCCCTGTCAGCACGCACCACCACCCCCTGCCCTCCAGCTGGCTTCTTTGCAGAAATGGGCAAATTAGTTCTAATATTCACATAGAAACTCAAAAGACCTAGAATAGCCAAAATGATACAGTAATAAGACAGCGTGGTACTGGCATTAAGATAGACATATAGAACAGTAGAATAGAACCAAGCATCCAGAAATCCTCACATTTACAGTCAACTGATGTTCAACAAAAGTGCCAAAATAATTCAGTCAGAGAAAAGAAGAGACTTTTCAACAAATGGTGCTGGGACTAGATATCCACATGCAAAAGAATGAACTTGGACTCCTAATTTACTAAAAATAGATCAAAGACCTAAATTTAAGAGATTAAAAACGCTTAGAAGAAAACACAAGAGTGAATCTTCATTACCTCAAATTTGGCAATGGTTTGTGAGATGAGACACCAAAACCATCAATAACAAAAGGAAAAAATAAATAGAAATTCATCAAAATTAAAAATTCTGTGCCACAGAGGACATTATCCAGAAAGTGAAAGACAATACACACAATAGAAAAAAACATTTGCAAACTATATATTTATTAATGGAATTGTATTCTGGAATATACAGAACTCTTACAACTCAACAATAAGACAAATAACCCAATTAAAAAGTGGGCCAAAAATCTCGATAGACATTTGTCCGAATATACAACCACATGAAAAGATGTTCAACACAACCATCAAAGAAATGCAAATCAAAACCAAAATGAGATACTATTTTACATCCACTGTATTAGTCAATTTTAATGCTGGTGATAAAGACATATCCAAGACTGGACAATTCACAAAAGAAAGAGGTTTAATGACTTATAGTTCCACATGGCTGGGAAGGCCTCACAGTCATGGCAGAAGGCAAAGAGAAGCAATCCACATCTTAGGGGGATGGCGGCAGACAGAGAGATTGGACAGGGAAACTCCCCCTTATAATACCATCAGATCTCGTGAGACTTATTGGCTATCATGAGAACAGCACGGGAAAGACCTGCCCCCGTGATTCAATTACCTCCCGCAAAGTCCCTCCCACAACACATGGGAATTCAAGATGAGATGTAGGTGGGGTCACAACCAAACCATATCATCCACCATGATGGCTTTCATCAAAAAAGCAGATAAGTGTTAGTGAGAATGTGGAGGAAGCAAAAGTTCCTCACACTGCTGATGGGAATGTAGAATGGTGGATCTACTTTGGGAAACAGTCTGGCAGTTACTTCAAAAGGTAAACACAGTGTTATCATTTGACCTAGCAATTCCACTTGTTAAAAATAAACAGAGGGCCGGGGCACAGTGGCTCATGACTGTAGTCCCAGAACTTTGGGAGGCTGAGGCAGG
>NW_012101773.1:25114-26979 GCF_000951045.1 Mandrillus leucophaeus
ATCCACCATGATGGCTTTCATCAAAAAAGCAGATAAGTGTTAGTGAGAATGTGGAGGAAGCAAAAGTTCCTCACACTGCTGATGGGAATGTAGAATGGTGGATCTACTTTGGGAAACAGTCTGGCAGTTACTTCAAAAGGTAAACACAGTGTTATCATTTGACCTAGCAATTCCACTTGTTAAAAATAAACAGAGGGCCGGGGCACAGTGGCTCATGACTGTAGTCCCAGAACTTTGGGAGGCTGAGGCAGGAGGTTTACCTGAGCACAGGAGTTCGAGACCAGTCTGGGTGACATGGCGAAATCTTGTCTCTACAAAAATACTAAAAGTAACCAGGTATGGTGGCATGCAGCTGTGGTCCCAGGTACTCAGGAGGCTGAGGTGGGAGGATTGCTTGAGCCTGGAAGGTAGAGGCTGCAGTGAGCTAAGATCGTGCCACTGCACTGCATCTTAGGTGACTGAGTGAAACCCTGTCTAAATAAATAAATAAATAAAAATAAACTGAGGCACATCAACATTTTCATGAGTTTATTTAGCATTCAGTGATTCATGAATTCAGCAGTACTAGACCACAAGCAGTTCCGTGAAGGTGTGCAAGAGGAAACTTTTATAAGGTGTTTGTGGAAGCAAGACAAAGAAAATATTTGATTGGTTAGGGTGGAAAGTCCTTAGTTAGAGGTTAGTTGGTGGCTTCTGATTGGTTAAGCTTTAGTTTCATTTACTGTTTACACTGAATTGGGTTTTGGTTTCTTACATAGGAACCCAATGTGCCGGAGCTGTCTCAGCCTAATAGCCTCCCAATTAACTATTTTAACACATTCCTAGGTGTATACCCAAGAGAACTGAAAGCATGTGTTTACACATAAACTTGCATGTGAATGTTTACATCTGCATTATTCATAATAGCCTAAAGGTGGAGAGAACCTAGTGTGCATCAACTGATGGCTAAACAAAATGTAATATGTCAATACAATGGCATCTTGTTTGTCATAAAAAGGAATGAAGCACTAATACCTGCCACAACATGGATGAAACTTAAAAACATTATGCTAAGTGAAAGAAGCCAGTCACAAAAGACCACATATTCTATAATTCCATTTATAGGAAATGTCCAGAATAGACAAATCTATGAAGATGGAAAGATTAGTGGTTGTCTAGGACTGGTAGGTGGGCTGAGGAGATTGAGGAGTGATAGCTAAAGAATGTATACACAGTTGCTTTGGGGGATTATAAAAATGCACTACATTGATAGTGGTGATGGTCACACAATTCTGTAGGTATACTAAAAACCATTGAATTGCACACTTAAGATTGATGAATTGTAAAGTATGTGATAGCTCAATAAAACTATTATAAAAAAATTTAGGTGCTAATTACTTTGGAAAAGAGTCCTTATTTAAAATAATTCACAACACTGTTTCCTTAACTATCAAACTTAAAAATTGCATTTAAAACTATGGTTCAATTCCAAGGACGTGTAAGATCTCTACGAGGGGAACTAAAAAATACTGCTGAAGGAAATCATAGATGACACAAACAAGGGGAAACACATTCCATGCTCATGATGGGAAGAATCAACATTGTGAAAATGACCATACTGCCCAAAGCAATCTACAGATTCAATGCAATTCCACCAAAATACCATCATCATTCTTTACAGAACTAGAAAAATCCTAAAAGGCATATGGAACCAAAAAAAAAGCCCACATAGCCAAAGCAATACTAAGTAGAAGAACAAATCTGGAGGCATCACACTACCCGACTTCAAATTGTACTACAAGGCTATAGTTACCAAAACAGCATGGTATTGATATAAAAATAGGCACATAGACCAATGAAACAGAATAGAGAACCCAGAAATAAAG
>NW_012101773.1:27365-31975 GCF_000951045.1 Mandrillus leucophaeus
TAAACTAGTTCAACCATTGTGGAAGACAGTGTGGCGATTCCTCAAGGATCTAGAACTAGAAATACCCTTTGACCCAGCCATCCCATTAGTGGGTATAAACCCAAAGGATTATAAATCATTCTGCTATAAAGACACATGCACACATATGTTTATTGCGGCACTATTCACAACAGCAAAGACTTGGAACCAACCCAAATGTCCATCAGTGACAGACTGGATTAAGAAAACGTGGTACATATACACCATGGAATACTATGCAGTCATAAAAAAGGATAAGTTCGTGTCCTTTGTAGGGACATGGATGCAGCTGGAAACCATCATTCTCAGCAAACTATTGCAAGAACAGAAAACCAAACACCGCACGTTCTCACTCATAGGTGAGAATTGAACAATGAGAACACTTGGACACAGGAAGGGGAACATCACACACTGGGGCCTGTTGTGGGGTCGGGGGAGGGGGAGGGATATCATTAGAAGATATACCTAATGTAAATGATGAGTTAATGGATGCAGCACACCAAAATGGCACATGTATACATATGTAACAAACCTGCACGTTGTGCACATGTACCCTAGAACATAAAGTATAAAAAAAAAAGTGATATAATGAACTTTGAGGACTCAGGGGAAGGGTGAGAAGAGGGTGAGGGATAAAAGAGTACACTTTGGGTACAGTGTACACTGCTCAGGTGATGGGTGCACTCACCTGAAGAGAAAACAAAAGAAAAAGTATACTCATACTCTTTCATAAATGCCATCTTCTAAGAAGAATGCCATACCCTCTAGGAAAAGAATATCAGGTGTATGTGTGTAAAGAACATATTTTAGCAATTGTTTCAATGCAGCTCCTTGGGCTAGATCCACGCTCTTGGCAGTCTTCCTCCGTGTCAAGCCTTGAGCAGGACACAGGGGCCTGGCTGAGCTTGGGGCCACTGAGCGTGGGCTGAGACCTCAGTCCTGGTGACAAGTGAAACCAGACAGAGCCTGGCTTGAGGATTTCCTGAAAACTCATTCCAGGTGGGCATGGTGGCTCACGCCTGTAATCCTACCACTTTGGGAGGCCAAGGTGGGTGGATCACTTGAGGTCAGGAGTTCAAGACCAACCTGGCCAATATGAACCCCATCTCTACTAAAAATACAAAAATTTGTTGGACATGGTGGCATGCTCCTGTAATCCTAGCTACTTGGGAGGCCGAGGCAAGAGAATCATTTGAACCCAGGAGGCGGAGGTTGCTCTAGCCTGGGCAACAGAGCGAGACTGTCTGAAAAAAAACAACAAAAAAACCTAATTCCACTTCAGGTCTGCTTTATGCTTCTCCTGGGACGTTGACAGGAAGTTGCCAAGTCTAAGTAAACAATAAACCAAATATATTTGTATAGAAGTGTAAGGAAGAGGTGAACCACAGGGCTGGGCCTGCCTTGGGAGTCCAACATAAGGAATTCATGGCTCATGAGTATATTGTAAGAAAGAAATAGATCAGCCACGGTCCAGAACTGCAGCATGGGAAGACAAGCCATTCAGACTTATGAATAATCACTCTTCACTGGCTTATCATCACATCCACTCGAGAACACGGGACTCCTCAGGGATGTAGTTTAAGTTCCCTACAATTGGGGTCAAAGATCACACCTTGACAATGGGGAGACTTCTATTCCCCGTTCATCGAACCTGAGTGGGTTTTACTTGTTTGTAGTTTTAGAAAAATAAGCAAAACTGTATATTCCTCCATAAATTTAATCTTAAATTTCTTTATGCCCAGCTTGTTGGCAGATGCTTTTTCATGAGACCATTTTAGATATCTGCATATATCACACACATATATGCACATATCTCACATTCCATTCACAGTGTGACGTTTTCCATCAGTACCTTTCCTAGGCACTGATGAATTCAGAATTGCACTTAAGAGAGTAGATAAAATTCTGAATCCCGGACTGGCCTGAATTCACATTAAGGCAGCCATGATAAGTCTGTGAGCTCAATGAATATCTTCTGCATTTTAGAATTCCAGAGACCTGGATTCTTATAATAGACTCCCTCCCAGACTACCATTTTCCAGCAACCAGACTCAAAGTCCTCAGCTAGAAAGAGGGCTGAGCATACCTGCGCAGCCATCCTCACAGATCTGGGGAGGTCATGAATATGAAAGTGCTTTGTGAGCCGCACAGACAGACCTGGGTTTGAAGTTTGTATCCACTTTTGTTTTTTTTCTTTTGAGACGGAGTTTTCCTCTTGTCACCTAGGCTGGAGTGCAGTGGCACAATCTTGGCTCATTGCAACCTCCACCTCCTGCGTTCAAGCAATTCTCCTGCCTCAGCCTCCTGAGTAGCTAGGATTACAAGTGCCCGCCCCAATGCCCAGCTAATTTTTGTATTTTTAGTAGAGATGGGGTTTCGCCATGTTGGCCAGGCTGGTCTCGAACTCCTGACCTCAGGTGATCCACCTGCTTCGGCCTCCCAGAGTGCTGGGATTACAGGCATGAGCCACTGCGCCTGGCTATTTCCACCACTTATTGACGGGAGGACCTTGAAAAATTTACTTCACTTCTTTGATCCTTAGATCTTTTATCTGTAAAGATGGACACTAGTATCTGTCCACAGATGAGCTATACAGATTAAATGGGATCAATGTATTTAAACAGCATGAGGTAAGTCCTCAATAAATGGTAACTATTGTTATTGCGATTACACTGACATTTACAGCAATTCCATCAATACTCTCACCAGTTTTATCAGCCTCATCCATATGCTTGGAACAACAAAAAAGATACTTTTGGAGTAGAGGATGGGAAAGTTTGGAAAATGTGGAGAAGGATGCATCACGGGTACGGGGAAAGTTAGGAGGAAATGGCCTTTCTGAAGTGAAGGACTGTGGAGAGTAGGAAACTGGGGCCAAGAAGTCAGGATGTGCCAGACAGCGAATGCTTCTGAAAGCTGGATTAAGACCTTTGATCTTAGTCCTGAAAGCATCAGCCTCTGTGACTGTTTTCAGTGCTGGCCAGAATGACTGGGGGTCTCTCTGGTTACCCAGACCCTGGTGCCAGGTCCTCACAGCAGCAGAGCTTCTGAGCAAACAGGGCAGTGGGTGGGGCCCACAGTTGAGAGGGGTCCCAATTGGGTCTCCTCACTTTGCCAAGAGCTCTCATGATCAGCCCCAGTGGTCAC
This sequence comes from Mandrillus leucophaeus, assembly GCF_000951045.1. NCBI lineage: Eukaryota > Metazoa > Chordata > Mammalia > Primates > Cercopithecidae > Mandrillus > Mandrillus leucophaeus. Next base: position 30,531 of record NW_012101773.1, read on the forward strand.
TGGCTCCCTCTGGCCATAGCACTAGCTGGACTCATTCAGGCATCAGGCCCTCAGGCATGGCCTAATACCCTGACGATATTTTTATTTTTAAATCATTTTTTAAGTAATAAATGATTATTAGTGTAGAAAATCTGGAAAATTCTTCAAATGGCAAAGAAGAAAATAAAACCAGTAATTTTGTGTTTTAGTTCTAACTACTGCCTTTTTGGATCTACACAGTTTTAAAAAACAGTTTTGTAATCGACTTTTTTTATTATGATAGAGCATAAACATTTTCTCAAGCCTTAAATATTCCTATACAATCACACTATAATCGATCACATAGGCTAAATGAGTTAATGCATGTATAACTCTTCAATCAATGAATGGCACATGGTAAGCATTCAGTATGTCTTAGCAATTATTATACTAGGGGTATGTATTTAAACCACATGTATAATTAAATCAGCCCTTTATCATTGGGCTTAAGGATGGTTTTCACATTTTCATTTATATAGTAATGCTCCAGTGTGCATCTTTGTGAACAAACATATACTCACATCTCTGATGACTTCCTCAGGATGTATTCCTAGTAGAATGGCTGAGTCACAGGATATGCAATTTTTTAAATTATCAATACGGGTTGCTAAGTACCTTTACCATTCGTATGTGCTCTCGGATATTAAATGTTTTTTTTTCCTCTCCTGATGAGTCTGGGTTTGGAATTGGTTTCCCTCCTGAGAGAGAGAAGTTCTGCAGCTGAAAAAAAACATGACTGCTCCATTTCATGACGGCAGCTGCAAGGTATGACCACAGAGGCTTAAAGAAAAGCTCAGAATAGCTCTGCTATGTAACCAGTTAGGAGGTTTTGGGTAAGGGAACTGACTTTTCTGCATCTCAATTTTTTGACCTTAGAATGGTTTTAACAACACCTGCATCCTTTAAAGTTCGTGAGAGGATTAAATGAGAATTCTAAATCTCTTCCAACACATACTAAGGGTTCCTGCATGACAATACTCATTAGTAGACACAGAAGCTGTACAATCATGGTACAGTAGCACAGCAGCAATAACTGTACCAGCCAGAACTGAAAAGCCCAGCCACAACCCTTACCTCTGCCTCCTCTAATGGCTTTAGCCAAATGGAGACAACATCGGGGTGCAGTGGGCTGGCCCTTTCCCCGTACCCCAGCAATCTGGATTGGAATACAAGTCTTCGTCTTTCCCCCACCTCTTCCGCTGGCCACAGTGGGAGACACCCAAACCCTCACAAGTTTACCCCTCCCCACTAGCCATGGAAGTGACAGAGACCTAAGCCTGGACAGCCTGAGGCCTACCTCACCCTTGGGAAGCAGGGAAGAGGTCCTGATCTGCCAGTAGTGGGCCTGATCTGCCAAAGGTGAGCCTAATCCATGAGAAGCCAGCACTATACTGTATTCCAGAAATGAGGTGATTCTCCAGAAACAC
>NW_012101773.1:33396-36319 GCF_000951045.1 Mandrillus leucophaeus
GGTTCAAGCAATTCTCCTGCCTCAGCCTCCTGAGTAGCTGGGACTACAGGCATGTGCCACCACACCCAACTATTTTTTGTAGTTTTAGTAGATACGGGGTTTCACTATGTTGGCCAGGCTGGTCTTGAACTCCTGGCTTCAGGTGACCTGCCTGCCTCCGCCTCCCAAAGTGCTGGCATTGTAGACATGAGCCACTGCGCCTGGCCAGGACTTCCTCTTCTGAGTGCCCTGCTGACCTGTCCTGATGACTGTTCCTGCAGAGGTCTGCGGGACCCCCAGTTACCTGGCCCCTGAGATTATTCAGTGCTCCATGAATGAGGACCATCCGGGTCACAGGAAGGCAGTGGACATGTGAGTGTGCCAACGATCACCCGCCTGGGCTGGGCGAGGGAGGGAGCAGGCAGGCCTGGGTCGGTGCCCCTGGTGCTGGGTAAGTGACCCTGGGCCCACGCACGTCCAGACAGAGCACTGACGTCATCATGCACACGCTGCTGGCCGGCTCCCCGCCCTTCTGGCACTGGAAGCAGATGTTGATGCGAGGATGATTATGAGCGGCAACTCCCAGTTTGGCTCGCCCGAGTGGGATGATTACTCGGACACCGTGAAGGACCTGGTGACAAGCCAGGCCGACTGGCTCCTGAGTTCAGGGCCGCCATGCCAGGCTCCCCTGCCCGGGGAGGCCCCGCCTCTCCTGACATGCTGGAGGGGACCTATCTTGACTTTCTCGGTTTCCCTCTCCTCCCCTCCCAGGTCTCCCGATTCCTGGTGGTGCAACCCCAGAGCTGCTGCACAGCGGAAGAGGCCTTGGCATACCCCTTATTCCAGCAGTACGTGGTGGAGGAAGTGCGGCACATCAGCCCCCGCGGGAACTTCAAGGGACAAAGCGTCCCGACCCAGGCCCTGCGGCAGTTGCCTCCAGCTCCCCAAGGGCAAACCTCTAAGCCCTCTCCTCTCCCAGGGGTCCTTACAACCCGTGAGTTTCCAGAGTACCCACCCCTTCCCTCCCAGCCGCCCTGTGATGGCTTCAGAGATGGCAGGTGTCAGCCCACTGGCTCCTCCCTGCGGATGCTGGCCAAGTGGGAAGTGGAGGACACTAGGAGAGCCCCGCAGAAGGCACCCAAGGTTTCGTGGCAGACGAGCCCAGAGCGTCCCTGTGCTGGAGGGGCAGGGCCTGGCAGGGGGTTGCTGCAGTCCAGCTTCTCCACCTGGCCCTGCAGGTGACCACTCTGACCGTGCTGGCTTCAGTGCCGATCTACTACCAGTACCGCCGGATGAAGCCGGTGTCGCGGGAGATAGTCATCCGAGACCCCTAGGCCTTCCAGCCTCTGTGCCGGCTCATCAATGCCTATGCTTTCCGAATCTATGGCCTACGCTTTCCGAATCTAAGACCACTAGGTGAAGAAGGGGCAGCAGCAGAACCGGGCTGCCCTTTTCGAGAACACACCCAAGGCCATGCTCCTCTCCCTGGTCGAGGAGGACTACTGAGAGGATGGCCAGTCAGGGAGGGCTAGGGGACAGGCGGGGAGGGGAAGCCACGGAAATACAAGTCAAAGGTCTCCCCTGCAGACCTCTGCAGAAGGAGTGCTTGGCCCTGGCCAGGAACCCCTGCAGCTGAGGCCATGATCTCCTCTCAAAGGCTGTGCACAAGGGAAGCGGGTGTTCCCACCGCACAGAAATACCTGCAGGCTGGGGCAGGCCCTGGGTGGGCAGAGATCACAGGTGGCCCGAGAACCAGGAGCCGCCTGCTCCTCCACTTCCTGGATGAGCCACCATCTCCGTTTCTCTTTAGGGGAGGCCCAGAGTTACTGACACTTGGGCCCTCTTAGGGTCCCAAGGTGAGAATTAAAGACACAGAAATGTCTGAGATACACAATCACAGGAGATTTTATTGACCCCATGACATCCAGTGACAGTGTGGGAGCAGGCTACTCTCCAGGGACATATTTTTGGAGGCATATGGAGAAGGGGGCCCAGGTGAGGTGGCTCACACTTGTAATCCCAGCACTTTGGGAGGTCCACGTGGGAGGTTCATTTGAGGCCAGGGGTTTGAGACCAGCCTGGGCAACATAGTGAGATCCTATGACTACAAAAATTTAAAAAATTAGCCAGGCATGGTGGTGCATACTTGTAGTCCCAGCTACAAGGCTGAGGTGGGAGAACTGCTTGAGCCCAGGAGCTCAAGGCTGCAGTGAGCTGTGATCACCATGGCACTCTAGCCTGGGCAACAGAGCAAGACCCTGTCTCCGAAAAAAAAAGAAAAAAAAAAAAACAACATAAAAAACAGAAGGGGAAGCTTCTGATATTTGTCTTTCTGGAGTACTGTTGGCTTTGTGATTCCCACAATGCACTGCTTCATCTAGTACATTTGGTTCTCCCAGACCTTTTTAGGACTGAAGTGTGCTTTAAATGGTTACATGCCTGCCTGTTACACAGTGGAAACTAGTTTTCTTTCGAGGGACACGAAACGACAGATGAGGCCATGAAGAAAGCATTCTCCTTCCACAGCAACTGGCTGGGAAAATAAACACACAAGTGATCCTCCTGCCTCAACCTCCCTACTAGCTGGGACTACAAGCGTGTGCTACCATGAAGGGCTAAGTTTTTTAAAACAATTTTAGTAGAGATGCGGTCTATGTTGCCCAGGATGGTCTTGAACTCCTGGGCTCAAGTAATCCTCCCACCTCAGCCTCCCAAGTTGTTGGGATTGCAGGCGTGAGCCACTGAGTCCAGCCCTTTATCACATATCTAAAAACAATCATCAGAGGTAGATGCAACAGGTGTTATTGTTATTAACTCCATTTAACAGAAGAGAAACACTGAAGCAAATAGAAGTGAAAAATTGGGCTTTTAAAATAGATTTTTGGCCAGGCATAGTGGCTCACACCTGTAATCCCAACACTTTGAGAGGCCGAGGCAGACAGAT
>NW_012101773.1:37774-38967 GCF_000951045.1 Mandrillus leucophaeus
GTAATGAGCAGTTAAAACTCATTTAATTTAAAAATTGGAAGGCTGGGCATGGTGGCTCACACCTGTAATCTCAGCACTTTGGAAGGCCAATGCAGGCAGAAGGCTTGAGGCCAGGAGTCTGAGACCAGCCTGGCCAACACAGCGAAACCCCATTTCTACTAAAAATACAAATATTAGTGTGGCGGTGCATGCGTGCAGTCCCACCTACTTGGGAGGTAGAGGCATGAGAATTGTTTGAACCCAGGAGGCAGAGGTTGTAGTGAGCCGAGATGTCACTACTGTACTCCAGCCTGGGTGACAGTGAGACTCTGTCTCCAAAAAAAAAATTTGGAGATATTAACAGAACACAGTATTTTGGGGCACTGAAACCTCTCCCAGATAAACATAGTACTAAGGCTGGGCTAGGTGGCTCACTCCTGTAAGCCCAGCACTTTGGGAGGCAGAGGCAGGTGGATCACTTGAAACCAGGAGTTCAAGACCAGCCTGGGCAACATGGCGAAACCCCATCTCTTTTTATAAATTTATTTTGAAAGTAGGTAGATAGAGAGATAGATAGATAGATAGATAGATAGATAGATAGATCTAAGTATTAAACAAGTTTGCTACTAGCATCAGGATAGGCTAGCTCCATGGTAATTGCATCATAATATAACCTTACATTTATTAAGTTAAAGACAATAAGAAACTTGCACTCCTAGTGATAATGAAATTGATAACTTGGGAGAAATCTCCTGCTGAAGACAATTAGAAAAGCTGGACAAAATACAAAGCCATCTGCTTGAAAGAATGGGAGAGTGAACCATTACCATGATAGTGAAGAATTACCAGACCATGATTCAGAGGGAAATAAGGTCCTGGAAGGCTAAAAAGTTTTTTTTTTTTTTTTTTTTTTTTTTTGGAGACAGGGTATTTTGCCCAGGATGGTGTGCAGTGGTGCAATCATAGCTCACTGCAGCCTCCATCTCCCCAGCTCAAGCAATCGTCTTGCCTCGGCGTCCCTAGTAGCTGGGACTACAGGCGCTCACCACCATGCCCAGCTAATTTTTGTATTTTTTGTGGAGATGCAGATCTCAGTTTGTTGCCCAGGCTTTTCTCAAACACCAGGGCTCAAGAGATCCTCCTGTCTCAACCTCCCAAAGTGCTGGGATTACAGGTGTGAGCCACCACACCCAACCAACATTTTTTTTTTTTTT
>NW_012101773.1:40410-41857 GCF_000951045.1 Mandrillus leucophaeus
GTTGTAAGAGTATACTGGACAATGAGCATGTGAGTTCTTAATACTATACTCTCACGTAATAAATACTGAATAAGGCTGGGCATGGTGATGCAGGCCTGTAATCCCTGCACTTTGAGAGTCTGAAGCAGGCTGATTGCTTGAGTCCAGGATAACATAATAAAACCTCATCTCTATTTCTACATATAAAAAATAAAGAAAAGCTGGGCATGGTGGCTGATGCCTGTAATCTCAGCACTTTGAGAGGCCCAGACAGGTGGATCACTTGAGGTCAGGAGTTCAAGAGCAGCCTAACATGGTGAAACCCCATCCCTACTAAAAATACAAAAATGAGCCATGTGTAATGGTGCACACCTGTAATCCCAGCTATTCAGAAAGCTGAGGCACGAGAATCTCTTGTACCTGGGAGGCAGAGATTGCACTGAGCGGAGATGACGCCACTGCACTCCAGCCTGGGCAATAGAGTAAGACTGTCTCAAGAAACAAAACAAAACCCAATAAAATGTGTTTCTATTTCCCATTCTGCATAGCAAGAATCTGAATACTCACACCTCATGGGTTACTGTTAGCACTGAATACAGTAATGGAAAGTGTTTCATCACCACGTCTGGCCCTCAAAAAATGTTAGTTCCCTTCCACCTTCCTTTCCTTTGCCAGCTTCCTGTGTGTGTTTGAAGCAAAGAAGTTTAATTTTTAAAAAATTGCATATAACTAATTAGTAATGAAGTAATAACCTACAGTTTCTGATTTGGGGAGAAGAAAATGGAACTGATTTTCCAAAAAATATCTGGACCATAAACTTCAGGTTCCCAAAAGTGGTAAAGATTGAGAAATAATTAAGCATTAACTCATCAATAAAATACTAAGTATTTTGTTTGTTAATACTTTCAACTCGATCCCAGTGCAAGAAAACAATCTGAAATGGGAACAAAGATTTACTTTTATCTAAAACAAAAGTTCACTACTATATAGAATTTTTTTTTTTTTTTTTTTTTTTTTGAGACGGAGTCTCACTTTGTCGCCCAGTGGAGTGCAGTGGCATAATCTTGGCTCACTGCAACCTCCTCCTCCTGGGTTCAAATGATTCTCATGACTCAGCCTCCTGAGTCGCTGGGACTACAGGCATGCACCACCATGCCCAAGTAATTTTTTGTATTTTTCGTAGAGACAGGGTTTCACCATATTGGCCAGGATGGTCTCGATCTCTTGACCTTGTGATCAACCTCCCTGGGCCTCCCAAAGTGCTTGGATTACAGGCGTGAGTCACCACGTCCGGCCAAGCATCTCACTACTTCTTCTTTCTTCTTCTTCTTTCTTTTCTTCTTTATTTTTCTTCTCCTTTTCCTTCTTCTTCTTATTTTGTGTGTGTGTGTGTGATGGAGTCTCCTTCTTCTTTCCTCCTCCTCCTCCTCTTCCTCCTCCTCCTCTTCTTCTTCCTCCTCCTCCTCCT
>NW_012101773.1:43633-44906 GCF_000951045.1 Mandrillus leucophaeus
TTTTTTCTTTCTTTTCTTTCTTTCTTTCTTTCTTTCTTTCTTTCTTTCTTTCTTTCTTTCTTTCTTTCTTTCTTTCTTTCTTTTCTGTCCTTTCTTCCTTTCTTTTCTTTCTTTCTTCTCTCTCTCTTTCTTTCTCTCTCCTTCTTTTCTTTCTTTCTTTTATTTCTTCCTTTCTTCCTTTCCTTCCTTCCTTCTGGCTGTAAGAACCTGGACACAGAACCATCAGTTTCTTAGTTTCTTTCTTTCTTCTCTTTCTTTCTGTCTTTCTTTCTTTTTCTTTCTTTCTTTCTTTCTCTTTTCTTCCCTATCTCCCTCCCTCTTTCCTTTCCCTTTCTTTCTTTCTTTCTTTTTCTCTTCTTTCTCTCTCTCTCTTTCTTTCTTTCTTTCTATGCAGATAATGGGTTTTACTCTGTTTATTTCAAAAGCTTCTTGTAACAATTCAATGAGATAATAAGCGTTAAATGTGCTTGGTAAATTGTGAAACGCTCTACAGATGTGAGGGTTCGATGCTGTGTCTGACTTTTGAGTTCTGCCTTTCAGAGTCTGCTAGATCAATTGAATTTGAGAACTCAATAGTATTTTAGTTCCCTATAATAAAGCCTAGGTGTGCATCTAAACTCTGCTGGCTAGTATTACGTGTTAGATGTAAGAGCAGCCGAGGAAAAATGAGAGAGCAATTCATGACCTTTCCAGGTCAGATTCATAGATACCCACATGGAGTCTATTAATTGTATGGACATCTGTGAAAGGAATGAACTCACTAAAAGAAAAATTGATTCCCTCCACCTGGAGAAATAACTATAATATTTTAAACCATGCAAAGGACAGAATTAATTTATATGTTTCCTGAAAAAAACTGGCACTATATATATTTTAAACGCAACCAAAATCTGGCAAGAGGTTGTAGGAGAAACAATTTTACAATAAAAAAGTATTTTTTTGAAAAGAGGCTTTGTACTTTTAATGTTTTTTTGATTCTCAAACTGTCTGGGCTGAATAAGCAGGTGAAACCTGATATTTGATATTTGTAGCCAATTTTCTATTCAGTAATCTCACTGTATCCCCAACTGTCTTTCTATTGCTAAGGAAATGAGATTTCCTGGTGTTTTACTTAAAGCTGAGTCTAACAGATATTCACAAAACCAGAAAAAAAATCAGCTAAATAATGATTTTTTTTTCTGTGTCATGTCAATGAAGTAATTCAGTGACATCTAATTGAACATACATTTATTAAGTGACTATCCTGGGTAATGTGGCAGATGCTAGAAAAACA
>NW_012101774.1:0-40638 GCF_000951045.1 Mandrillus leucophaeus
ACATGTACCCTAGAACTTAAAGTATAATAATAATAAAAAATAAATAAATTTTTTAAAAATTAAAAAATAAAATAATAATAATTTTAAAAAAGATGATTGAAAATAAAACTCCCTCTGAAAACATTATTTTTCCTCTAAAACATTCCAAAAATCTATTTTTAAAAAGTTCATAGAACTAATAAGTGGGTTTGTAGGAGTTGCAGGATACACAATCAAGGTACAAAACTCAATTGCATTTCTATTGGCTAGCACAGAATTCCAAAATATAGAGGTCAAAATTTACAAAACAGTGCCGCTTACAATAACATACCAAAAATGAACTAGTTAGGTGTCAATTCTACAAAATATGTATAGAATCTGTATGCAGACAACTACAACACATTGATTAAAAAAAAAAAGATCTAAATAAATGGAGAGACATACAGTGTTCATGGAAGATTTAATCTTGATAAGATGTCACTTCTCTCCAGACTGAGCAATAGTTATAATGCAATATGAATCAAAATCTCAAAGGTCTATTTCATAGATAATAATGAGCTGAATCTAAAACTTACATGGAAAGACTTAGGAACTAATACTGCCAGAACAGTCTTGAAAAAGAAAAAGTTGAATCACCCACACTACTTAATATCAAAACTCATAAGTTTAAAGTTATCAATATATTGTGTTATTGGTAAAAATATACACATATAGACCAGTCATATAAAATAAAAAATGCAGAAATAGATTCTACAAATATAGTCAACAGGTTTTTGGCAAATGTGCAAAAGCAAATCAATACAGGGGAGTTCCTCTTTTCAACAGATGATGCTGAAGCAATTGGATAGTCATCAGCAAAAATACAAGAACAAAAAGTTAACCTCAATCTGTATCTTACATCTTACACAAAAATTAACTCAAAATGCACCATAGAATAAAGTTTAAAAGTGTATCTATAAAGCATATAAAAGAAAACAAATAAGAAAATCTTTATAACCTTGAGTTAAACAGAGTTATTTAGCGATAGCACCAGAGGTATGATCCATAAAAGAAATAAATTAATAAATTAGACTCCATTTAAATTAAAATTTTTTACCTGTTAAAAACACTCTTACATGAATGAAAAGACAAGGCACAGGCTGGTAGAAAATATTTTCAGTAGATACATCTGACTGAACATTTGTATTCAAAATGTGTAAATAGCTCTCAAAACCCAGCAGTAGGTTGAGCTCAGTGGCTCAGGCCCTTAATCTCAGCAGTTTGGGAGGCTGAGATGGGAGGATCTCTTGAGCCCAGTTTAAGACCAGCCTGAGCAATATAGTGAGACCCTTGTCTCTAAAAAAATGTTTAAAATTAGCCAGATGTGGTGGTGAACACCTGTAGTCCCAGCTACTCAAGAATGGGAGGATTTCTTGAGCCCAGGAGACTGAGGTTGCAGTGATCCATGATTGTGCCACTGCACTCCAGCCTGGGTGACAGAGTGAGACCCTGTCAAAACAAGCAAACACAAAATTTCAACAATAAGAAAACAACACAATTTTTTTTAAATGACGAAAGATCTAGACACTTCACTAATTAAGAAATATAGATGGCAAATAAGCATATGAGAAGATGCCCAACATCATTACTCATTAAGGAAATGCAAATTTAAAACAAAAAATTACTGCTACATACCTATAAGAGTTGCTAAAGAAAACAGCAATATCAAGTGCTTGCGAATATGCAGAACAATGAGAACTCTCATACGTTGTTGACTGAAATGGAAAATTATGCAGCTACTTTGGAAAAACATGTTGGTAGTTTCTTAGAAATATACGCATACTGTAATACAGCAATCTCACCACTATGTATTTACCCAAGAAATTTATTTATTTATCCATGAAATGTATGTTTGCATAAAAACCTATAAACAAATATTTGTACAAGCTTTATTTATAATTGTCAAAATCTAGAAGCAACTCAAATATCCACCAGCATGTGGAAGAATAAATGAAATGTGGTATACTTTGAGATATTAAAAGTGATAGTACTTCGAAAAACAGGGAATAAACTACTGACACATTCAATTACATGAATTAATCTTAGAATTTTTATGGCGAGTGAAGGAATTCACATATAATAGAGTGCATTCTTAAGATTCCATTTAGGTAAAATGCAAACTAATACAAGAGGAAGTTGAAAAGTTTGTGAACACAACTGAATGAAAAGATAAAATAGAAAATATGAACTTTATTTCTCAACATAAGTTCCATCAAAGTCATGACACATTTGTATGTGATGGTATCAGACATTTAGTTCATCCCTAAAGAACTGAAAGTCCTGGGAATTTAAACAATGTCAATGCTGTGTTTTGCTTTGTTTTAACACTGCTAGCTGAAGAAAAATGCGTATCCTTTACAGACTTTTTTAAGATTAGGAAACAAAAAGAAGTCAGGAGCCAAATCAGGACTGTAAGCCTAACAATTCCGCATCAAAACTCTTGCAAAATTGTCCTTGTTGGATGAGAAGAATGAGCAGAAGCATTGTCGTGGTGAAGGACTCTCTGGTGAAGCTTTCCTGGGTGTTCCTCTGCCAAAGCTTTGGCTAACTTTCTCAAAACATTTTCATAATGAGCAGATGTTATCATTCTTTGATCCTCCAGAAAGTCAGCAAGAAAAATGTCTTGAGCATCCCCCAAAAAAACCATTGCCATGACCTTTGCTCTTGACTGGTCCAATTTTATTTTGACTGGACCATTTCCACCTGTTGGCTGCCATAATTTTGCTTGTCCTTTGTCTTTAGGATCATACTGGTAAAGCCATGTTTTATCTCCTGTTATAATTCTTCAAAGAAATGCTTCAGGATCTTGATCCCATTGTTTAAAATGCCCATTGAAAGCTCTGCTCTTGGCTCCAGCTTATGTGGCACCTTTCAGTCAGAATATGTAAGCTGAACCAATTGAGATGTCTATGGTGTTGGCTATTGTTCATGTTGTTAATCACTGGTTCTCTTCAATTAGAGTGGAACAAGATTATTTTTTTCCCTGACAAATTGATGTTATAGTCTGCCACTGCAGGCTTCATCTTCAACATCATCTTGTCCCTTCTTAAAATGAGTTATCCATTTATAACTGTGGATTTCTTTGGGGCATTGCCTCTTTAAACATTTTGTGAAGCATCAGTGATTTCACCCTTCTTCCACCCAAGCTTCAGCATCAAATGGATGTTTGTTCTTGCTTCAATTTTAGCAGAATTCATGTTGCTGTAATAAGGGGTCTTTCAAATCAATGTCTTTCTTATCCTTCTTGGTGCCTCAAACTAGATCCTGTTCAGGTATGTTATAACTAGCTAGTACAAGTTTATTTTGGCGCAAAAAAATATTTTAAATCCATCACAGGTTTTCCATAATATGCATTTTCTATGAATTCTTTGAAGACTCCGCATATGTACCGAAGAAAAGAAAATCAGTGGTTGTCTATAACCATGGGTGAAGGGAAGAATGGACTGTGCTATGAAGAAGTTTTTGAGCGTAAGGAAATCTTCTGTATCTTGATTGTAGTGGTTGTGACATGGGTGTATACAACTGTCAAATTCATTGTATTGTATACTTGAAATAGATGCAGTTTATTTTAAATAAATAATTTCTTATCAAGTAGATTAAATAAAGATATTTCTACTATCATTTTTCTCTCTTATAATGTTTTTCTTTCTCCTAAAAGTAAATGAAACAGAAAATTTTTTCTGTCTAATGAAGTGATTTGCATAAGGAAGTCATTGATATATGACCCTTCTAGAGTTTCTGACCAGCTATTATAGTTTCATCTTTTTTCCCTCACCTGCTCCCTTGAATGTGAATAAAGTGTTTGAGCACTGACCCCACTACTGTGGGCACTGTCCATCCCCCTACCCCAAAGAGCCAGCTCTCCCCAAAGATGCTTCCTTGTGTTGCCAAGGTGATATGTTCACCACACTTGACTCCTAGAAGAGCTGTGGCCCAGAATTTGGAAGTTAGTGCTCCAGGAGATACAGTTTTCCTTTGATTTGAACTAAACCTCTTGAGTCCTGCATTTTTTTACTGACTCATATTCAGATGTTACTGGCTCTGCCTCGGAGCTTAATGTAACTGAATTATTGATGCCTCAGAAAATTCTACACAGACCTGGATAGATTCCCATAAACCACATGAACCTACAGGCCAGGTTGGCCCAGGCAAACTGGCAAACCAGGAATTTTATATTCAATGCCTGTCATTTAGAGTTACAAATCTAGAAGGAGCCTTAGAGAGCCCAAGTCAAAACTCGGGCCTCTGTTCAACCTGAGCTTCCCCAGCAAGTCATCCTCCAGGCTCTCTGGAACACTCCAGTGATGAGAAGTTCACAATCAAGTGTGTTGTCTTCTTTGCAGTTAATTAAATATCTCTCCTCTGAAGTTTACTCCTTGTTACCTTCCTGGCCTCCCCAGTCTCTGGGGTACCCAGAGTTCAAACCTCAATCCTACTTGCTCATGTTCCCATCTGTGCACCTAAGCAATCCCTACTACCAGAGGGCACCCCAAGTACCACTCAGCCCCTTCCCTCTGCAGGCTTCTCCCTTGCTTCTGTTTCCTCACCTTGTTCTCTGCCCTGGGACAAGGGATCAACCAAACCATTTAATCTTTGCCACGACACATTTAGTTTAGAGCAATTTCAGGTCACCTGGTGCTTTAACTTACGTAAAAGTGGCTGTCTCCCAAAAAGAGTGCCAGGGTAGGAATTTTTGACCTCACCGGTGGCCAAAAAGGAAGACATTTGTGTCATAGGACTCTTTTAGACTTCTTTGAATCAAACTGCAAGGAGAGGTAGAAAGTTAGCCTTTTACAAGATATAAGCCAATGACCCTGTCCTCAGTGTTTAATGTGCCTAAGAAGCATCTGGCTTCTTAATTAAGATTCATGGACAATCCCTTCTGTATTAGTCTGTTCTCACACTGCTATAAAGAACTACCTGAGACTAGGTAATTTATGAGGAAAAGAGGTTTAATTGACTCACAGTTCCACAGGCTTAACAGGGAGCATGCCCAGAAAGCCTCAGGAAACTTACAATTATAGTGGAAGGTGAAAGGAAAGCAAGCACGTCTTACCATGGTGAAGCAAGAGAAAGAGTGAAGGGGGACATGCCACATGCCTTCAAACAAACAGATCTCATGAGAACTCACTCACTGTCATGAGAACAGCAAGGGGGAAATCCATCCCCATGATTCAATCACCTCCCATCAGGCCCATTTCCCGATGTGTGGGGATTACAATTCAACATGAGATTTGGTTGGGGACATAGAGCCAAACCATATCACCCTCTATGGGAGTTCCTCAAGAAAATGACACTTGTAATGAGAATTTTTGTCACAGGATTGTTTCCTAATGTAGTGGAATTATGTGTAGACCTTAAGTATAAAGCTGAAAATGCAACATAATCATAGGACAAGTTGAATTGAGGCACCAGAATGAGAGCTGAAATGTGGAACTGTGTGTGTGTGTGTGTGTGTGTGTTTAAAGGGTTAGTGTATTACTTATGACTAAGCAGCCCAGCCTGAAGGCCTGGCCACACTTGACAAGTGGCCAACCTATCCTAAAAAGGAGCCAAATGACCGTCTGTCCAGGACTGCCTGAGGCATCAGAACATGCACCTCATCCAGTGGCCACTGCCAATCTTCCACCACACCTGCCAGGACCTGCTTGGACACTCTGCTCTATGCTTGGTTGGATGAGACGAGGCTCAGCCCCCTTGGAGACCCATACGATGATGCAAACACCATTACCTTCTCTGTCATGAACAGGAGTCATGTATTAATTACCTGGAATGTCAAGATCTATCCAGCCTTTAAAAACCCATTCAGCTTGACATTCTTTCTTTTATTCCTCGCAGGTCTCAGGATGATGGGAAGCAGCATTAAAGCTTGCACATGTTTTAGCCATGTTTAGGAGTCCTTTTCTCTCCAAGTACCCCCTTATTTAGAGAAAGCAAAATTTGCTTCTAGCTCTTCCCATAGTGTAAATATTTACTAAGCTCTCATTTTATGCCAGGCACCCATGCAAATACTGATGACACATGAGAGAACGAAGCGCACCAGTCCTTCCTCTCAGGGGGCTTATAGTCCAGTGGGGAAAGACAGAGAACGAACACATATACTAGGAACTATCTTGTGTGTTAGACGGTGGTAAGTGCTTTGAAAACCATTATAGGGATAAGGCAGAAAGTGTACCAAGGGTAGGAGCGGGGCTCTATGTTGAACAGGATGGGCAGGAAAGACCTTTCTTACAAGGTGGTATTTGAGCAGACACCAGAAGGAAGTGAGAGGTGAGCCACGGGAGTTTCTAAAAGAAGAGCATTCCAGGCAGAGGAGTGAGCATGTGCAAAGATCCTGGGGCTGTGGGGGTTTTCAGGATCTTCCAGGAAGTCAGCATGGTACTGGACAGTGGGCCACATGGAGAGCAACAGGAGATAAAGTCAGAGAGGTAATGGGGCCCAGGTTCTGTAGAGCTTTGTAGGCCACTGCAAAGACTTACTTTTTGGTCTGGGTGAGATGGGAGCCCAAATACTGTTTTCAAGGTGATGCAAAAAGGTTTACAAGTACTTGTAAAAGTGTCACTCTGACTGCTTGCTGTATTGAGAATACACGATGGGGAAGCAAGTATGGAAGTGGGGAGATCAGTTGAGAAACTTTTATGACAACTCTGAGAGATAGTGGTGGCTCTGAAAAGGTGGGATAAAGTGTGGTGAGAACCTGACTAAATGTCAAAGTAGATCAGACAGAATAGGAGCACCCTGGCAATTCTGATGAAGGGGTCCAGAAACCATACTTTGAAAAGCACGACTGTAGGGCAACTGTTGGAGGGAAAGTTCATGGCTCTAGGTGCTCTGTTAGACTGTCGGTGTTGAGGACTGTCACAGTCCTGAGCCTCCAAGTGTGTGCATCAGTCTCATAGAGCACAGAAACAAAAGTAGTAACCCAGGAATCAGGCTCACAGCTCCAGCCCCTCTCTGGCCTGTGGCTGGACCCCTTTGAGCCACAACTGAAACAATGGGTATAAAAGTCCAGCCTTCATCCTAGAAGGTTTAATGTAAGCACCACTTCGAATGATGTATATGAGTGGTCTTAGATAAGGTCTGGACCTCGAATTAGTCCCATTAGCTGTGTGTGGTATTTCGCCATAAATTCATTAATGTGAACCTTGAAGACCTTCCATTTTTATGCAAATATTCCTTCAGTGAAATGCACATATCCCCTGGACACAATCAGACCTTGTGCTGTCAACAGCTAACACAGTTTGGAGATTTTTTAACAGATCTTCTGGCATCATACCAGAAAGTAGGCCGGGAGGGACCACCGGGCTGCGCTCGGGTGCACACACGCGCCGAACGGGGCAACGCCACGCGGGGAGAGGAAGGGCTTCCCCCACGACGCCGACAACGCCCGAGACACACCAGAAAGTATGATGCCAGAAGAAAGAGGATAATCATTTGTTCACATTAGATTTCACCCACTTCACAGTTTTCCAGATGAGGACTAACTCTCTTTCTCTTTATGTATTTGCTTAAGAAAACTCTCTCAATTTCTTTCTCTCTCTCTCTCTCTCCCCCCCTCCCCTTTTTCCCCCACCCCTCCCTTATGGGACTCTAATTACACGTATTTTTTTCTCTTTTTGTTTCATTTCGGATAAATCTATTATCTATCTTCAAGTTCACTGATTTTTTACTGTATCCAGGCTGCCAAGCCCATTAATTCTTTATCTCTTGATATTGTGGGGAAATTTGTCAGCATTTCCCTTGGAATTTGTTTAGTTTTTGTCTTTCTGCTGACATTCTTCATCTGCTCATGCATGTTGCCCACATTTTCCTCTAGATCCTTCTATATATTAATCATAATTAGTTTAATGTCCCCATCTGATAGTTCTAATATCTGGACCACTTCTTTGTCTCATTCTGTTGACTGCTTTATCTCTTCACAGTGGATTATCTTTTTGTTTTTTGCCTTGTTTTATGTATGTGTATGTGTGTTCATACTTTTTATTCAATGTCAAACATAAAGGAACAGTAGAGACTGAGGTAAATAGTATTTATACCCAGAATTAAGCTTGCCTTTTCTACCAGATCATAAGTTGGGAGTTGGGGGAACAGGCTAGATTTGGGGTTTGTTTTACTGAATTAACTTGTAACGCACCACACTCTTCAGATTCTTTCTACGATGAGCTGCTGCTGCCTTGTGCTTACTAGGAGGCCTGGAGGGCCAGAGGGGCCATTCCTTGTTTCTTGTTTACTCTCAGCTCTCAGCATGCCTGTGCCACATGGGTGGTTCTCTCTGTGTGCTCCCCAGCAGTAGAGACCAACTCACCCCAGTTTGCGGGGACCTTTTCCAGTTTAAGCATGGAAAGTCCTGTGTCCCAGGAAACCCCTCAGTCCGGGACAGAACAGGATGCTTGGTCAACTGAGTATCTGAGGCTCCCAGGGATTCTAAACACTCATGCTAAGCCCCACTCAACTATTGACAATTTGTCAAAATTTCCCTTCTTTTCTTCTTTGCTCTTGCTCATTATTGGGTGTGAGGTGTGTGCTGGACTTAGTATAGTTGCTAGTTTCTAGGTGCCCCTACTCCAGCCTCAGTCTTAGGTGAGTCCTAAGGGGCCAGGCCACTATGGTGGGAAATTCTCAGCATTCCTGCACCATATCCCACACTCTGCAGCCAAATGCTGGACTGTGGAGGAGACTTAGTCAGGAGGGACCCCTAGTGATGCAGACCTCTTCTTTGTAGCTCCACAGGCTTCTGTCCTGATTGGGTTTCCTGTCCTTTCCTTGAGGACAGACAGCTTCTGCGTCTACCCCACCATCAGCATCAGAGCATCAGTGTAACATTGCCTGAGACTGGAGCCATCTCCTGATGGCCTGCTAATGCTTGCTACTTGGCACAAGGCTCCTGGTGGGAGTTGGTGGATTTGCGGCCTGCTCCCCACCCACCCCCTTAGAAGAAATAGTTTTTGCTTCTACTCCTTTCTCAGTGACAATGTAGCAGGAGATGGGGCAGTTTCCTGAATGCCCTCTTTTCTGCTTCTTTTATGCTTTATCCCCTCCCCTAGAGTCAGTGGACCTTTCCCTGGGTCTTAGAGAAGGAGGGTTTCCTATCCCTCTCCCAGAGGCTTGCAGCTTTTGCTTTCTGTAACAGAAAGGCCCGGAAGAGGGTGGGTGATATAGTTTGGCTGTGTCCCCACCCAAATCTCAACTTGAATTGTATCTTTCAGAATTCCCACGTGTTGTGGGAGGGACGTAATTGAATCACAGGGGCCAGTCTTTCCCGTGCTATTCTCATGATAATGAATAATTCTCATTTTTCTCTTGCCACCGCCATGTAAGAAATGCCTTTCACCTCCCACCATGATTCTGAGGCCTCCCCAGCCATGTATAACTGTAAGTCTAATTAAACCTCATTTTGTTCCCAGTTTCAGGTATGTCTTTATCAGCAGCATGAAAACAAACTGATACAGTAAATTGGTAGCAGTAGAGTGGAGCGTTGCTGAAAAGATACCCAAAAATGTGGAAGTGACTTTGGAACTGGGTAACAGGCAGAGGTTGGAACAGTTTGGAGGGCTCAGAAGAAGACAGGAAAATGTGGGAAAGTTTGGAACCTCCTAGAAACTTGTTGAATGGCTTTGCCCAAAATGCTGATTGCAATATGGACAATAATGTCCAGGCTGGGGTGGTCTCAGATGGAGATGAGGAACTTGTTGGGAACTGGACTAAAGGTGACTCTTGTTATGTTTTAGCAAAGAGACTGGAGGCATTTTGCCCCTGCCCTGGAGATTTGTGGAACTTTGAACTTGAGAGGTGACTTGGGTACTATTAAAGGCATTCAGTTTTACAAAGGAAGCAAAGCATAAAAGTTTAGAAAATTTGTAGCCTGACAATGTGATAGAAAAGAAAAACCCATTTTCTGGGGAGATATTCAAGCCAGCTGCAGAAATTTTCATAAATAGCAAGGAGCCTAATGTTAATCTCCAAGAAAGACCATGGGGAAAATGTCTCCAGGCCATGTCACAGACCTTCATGACAGCTCCTCCCATCACAGGCCTGGAGGCTCAGGAGGAAAAAGTGGCTTCATGGGCTGGGCCCAGGGTCCCCATACTGTGTGCAGCCTAGGGACTTGGTGCCCTATGTTCCAGCCGCTCCAGCCATGGCTGAAAGGGGCCAATGTACAGCTCAGGATGTGGCTTCAGAGGGTAAAAACTCCCAGCCTTGGCAGCTTCCATGTGATGTTGAGCCTGCAGCTGCACAGAAGCCAAGAACTGAGGTTTGGGAAGCTCTGCATAGGTTTCAGAAGATGTATGGAAACACCTGGATGCCCAGGCAAGTTTGCTGCAGGGGTGGGGCCCTCATGGAGAACGTCTGATAGGGCAGTGGGGAAGGGAAATGTGGGGTCAAAGCCCCACACAAAACCCCTAATGGGGCACTGCCTAGTGGAGCTGTGAGAAGAGGGCCACTGTTCTCCAGACCCCAGGATGGTAGATCCACCAACAGCTTGCACCGTGTGCCTGGAAAAGCCACAGACACTCAACACCAGCTCGTGAAGGCAGCTGGGAGGGAGGTTGCACCCTGCAAAGCCACAGGGGTGGAGCTGCCCAAGACCATGGGAACCCACCTCTTGCATCATCGTTACCTGGATGCGAGACCTGGAGTCAATGAAGATCATTTTGGAGCTTTAAAATTTGACTGACACGCTGGCTTCTAGACTTGCATGGGCCCTGTAACCCCTTTGTTTTGGCCAATTTCTCCCAGTTGGAATGGCTGTATTTACCCAATACCTGTACCCACACTGTATCTAGGAAGTAACTAGCTTTCTTCTGATTTTACAGGCACAAAGGTAGAAGGGACTTGCTTTGTCTCAGATGAGTCTTTGGACTGTGGACTTTGGGTTAATGCTGAAATGAATTAACACTTTAGGGGACTGTTGGGAAGGTATGATTGGTTTTGAAATGTGAGGACATGAGATTTGGAGGGGCCAGGGGTAGAATGATATGGTTTGGCTGTGTCCCCACCTAAATCTCAACTTGAATTGTATCTCCCAGAATTCCCACATGTTGTGGGAAGAACCCAGGGGCAGGTAATTGAATCACGGGGGTTGATCTTTCCCATGCTATTCTTGTGATAGTGAATAAGTCTCACGAGATCTGATGGGTTTATCAGGGGTTTCCGCTTTTGCTTTTTCCTCATTTTTCTCTTGCCGCAGCCATGATTCTGAGGCCTCCTCAGCCATGTGGAACTGTAAGTTCAATTAAACCTCTTTTTATTCCCAGTTTCAGGTATGTCTTTATCAGCAGCATGAAAACGAACTAATACAGTGGGCTTTTGTGACTATGCACCACCAAAAAAGGACCCTCTCGGGTCTCCTACCCTGTCCCCAATCCACCTCATAAGCTCCAGGTGGAGGTCTGGGTAAAAGACCCCACAAAAGACCCAGCAAAAGACCCAGCCAGCAGACTAAGGTGGCCAGGTCATCCTGGTTTGCCTAGGACTTTCCAGTTTGAGCACAGAAAGTCGTGTTTCCTGGGAAACTCCTCATCCTGGGGCAGATCTGGATGCTTGGTCAGCCAGGTGTCTGAGTCTCCCAGGGATTCTAAACTTACGCTAGGTTCCACTCAGCTATCGAGAATTCATTGAAATTTCTGTTGTTTTCTTCCTTCCCACTCTTACGGCCATTACCCTCTTCCTTCCATACTCTGCTGAAAGTCAAACCATTTGTGTGTTTCCTTTGAAATTCAGTTCTTCTGGTTGCTCTCCTATCTCGATTCATTAAAGGGCTCAAAAGTTATAATTTTATAGACTATCTGGCTTTTTCTCATTTTTAGAGTAGGGATGGTTATCTGGTGGCTTTCTACATCCTAAGTGGAAAAAAAAAAAAAAAAAAAAACTCCTCATCCCCTTTGCTTCTAAAGAATTGAGCTGCGGCATTAGAATGTTGCCCTTGTGGAAAGACATTATAAGAAGCTGCACAAAGTGACCCCTGCATTTACTGTAAAGATGCTCTCATGAACGTAGTTCCCCACATCACACAGCGTAGAAATGTATCATGAGTCTTAGTACCAGTAATAGTTGTGTTTCCCTGGTCGAGTTGTTTTCCTTTTATGAATGTTGTGGATTTAGCAACTAGTAATTTCCTTCTGTACTTTGAAGACTCAGGACCCAATTTATGTTTAGATTTAGCCACGGTACATGATCTTTCGGACAGAATTTTTGCATTTTAACTTTATCTCTGGCTTTATTTTATTTTATTACTCCTATTTTTACTCCCCCTCACTTACTTATCTGTTGAGAGCTTATCCTGTTATAAACCACCAGAAAGGATTATTTTAATGAAATAGTATCTGAAAGGCAACTTGTAACAAATGAGGGCATTAATGAATTGACAAAATTTAATTGATTTTACGGTAATGCTTTCTAGTCAACACTGTAAAAATGCATCTCTAGAAGGAAGGATCCTTTGGGGGAGTGCGTCTGGAGTAAAGGAAAACAAAGGCCTTGAAAAGGGGAACCCTGGCCATTGCTTATTCCTCTGGATGCTCCCATCTCCCCATTGGCCCCAGCCAACTTGGATGCTGCCACACACTCTAAGAGCAATTACTTCACCTCCTTCTCACAATGTCACTGCCACGCAGAACTAAAACTATCTTTACGAGGTGAGCAGACAGAAATACAATTATTTATGGTGAAGCACAGCCATATGGCTTGTGTTTTTTAAAAGTCAGCTTCTTCTCTTATGAAATGGAGCTCTAACAAGTGTTTATTCTCTCTCTCAGAGGAACGTCTTTTCCTGGGAGGATAAAGAAGGGATCAGGCTTGTGCAGCCTGGACACAGGAAAGGTAGGAAGCCCACTCTGTCAGTGGGAGGCCCCTCTCTCCCAAGGGCCCTCCAATGCCAACCCTCCCTTGGACCCTCCCTCATTACTCCCCTCCTTCCTCCACTTTCTCTGTTGTCCTCCTCCTCCCAGCCAGCTTGCCATGTCGGAAGGGATATTGGCTATCCCTCCAATAAAGAATCTAGATTGTGACTGCATTGAGCGAAATCAAACCCTCAACCCAAAAAAGACAAGACTAAAGAAACTAACACAGCTTGGTGCATACTTTAACCTTCTCCAATTATTTATTTTATTCATCCAAATCTCAAGCCAAGGTTGATGGGGAGAAATGAGGCACAATGCAAATAACACAGAACTTTTTAAGATCACAACTCCATGGACTTGCACAAAGAATGAACAAATCTCTTACTTAGAAATTAAATCCACTCAATGGCTTATTAAATCACCCAAGAATTCACATTGCCACCTGGCTCGATGCCTCTTTCTTTCATCACAGGATAGTGTAGATGCTATAAAATAATCAGCACCCTTCTCTAGAAAGATTCACTTTACATTTGCCGTTACCCTCCTTGTTTTCCCTGGGTGGACCTCAGCTCACAGCTTATGAGAGAACCAAAAGGCCAAGCGGGAAAGGAAATGAATCTTCATGAATCTATTCCTTCATGTGCCAAGAGCTTGCTCCCCTGCTTCTTAGTGAGATTGCCATGAGGTAACCACAAAAATTCAAGAGAGCTATTATCAAACTTCAGGGTTGTAAAACCACGGATTTATTTATTTGTTCCTGAAAGGGTCTAAGCTGCCTAAATAGCTGTTTAATTGCGTATTTCTCATTAGAGCTCCGTTTTCCTTTTAGAGTACAGTGGACCCAGTGTTGTTCTTTATGAAAGTAAGCATTAGGGATAAAGGGGTTTATGACCTGAAACCTTTTTCCATGCTGAACACACATGTTGTCTTGACTACACCAATGAAGGAAAACTCTCTGTTCTGTCAAATAGGTTTAGGAAAGGGCAGAGCCTGATGCTCCCACAGAGCAAGGGAAGCCTCACACACACAGGCATGGGACAATAGGTGTACAAACTGAATTGTGCAATAGCACTTAAGCTCTGGCTATTTTTCTCCTGCATGAGCTCTGCAGAAATCCAGATGGCAGCCCTAAAGGCTATGCCTTAAGCAGAAAAAAACATACTTCTGACCCTCAAAGGGACAAAATGAGATGGCTGCTCTGACCAGCTGTGTACCAGCTGTGAGGAGGCCTTTGAACTCTGTGGGTCTCAATGTCACTACCTATCTTATGAAGTGGTCGGAATAGCTGATGTCTGAGGTCTGCTTCAGCTCTTTAAGTCTAAATTCTGAAAAACAAGCAAAACTCAACATTTTCTTCAAGGTTGGCAGGAAAACGCCTCTTCCGTGAAAGCTTCAGCAAGACCAAGAGACAGTATCTTGTGAGCTAGGACACTGTTAGATTATTTTAGCCAAAAAACACTCCACGGAAACCTCAATTAACTATAATTTTGTTGCACTCTATTTTTAAAAGTGGGAAGAAATATGTTTAGAGATGAGCACACATTCAGACCTTTACTGTATTTAATCCACATATATATCCTAGCCCTAAACAATGACAAACTGTCATTGAACACAACAGCCCTAGAACACTGAGAATACCTGAATTATCAAGGGAAGGTTTCAGCTTTCATAGAGTTCACGCTACCCTGCCCTATATTCAGATGAAGAGGTTCCACAATCATGCTAACTTGAAACGTCCACTATCAGGCGACAGCACTGGGGTCCCCCCAGTATGTTAATTACCTAATTAAGTCAAGGTTGGGCTAAATACTATTTTAGAAAGCGCCCTCTTGTGGCAAAAAAATGAAATTGCCAAATGGCAGTTTTGTCCTGAGACTGAGTACTGCCATTTATTGTACACTTATTTCATCTCAAGGATCGGCCTGGATGTTTTACGTGGGTAGTAAAATAAAGGACTTAAGCAAGGTGGTTTTCAATGTCATGGAGAGAACTGGAAGTCTTTTGTGTCTCAGAGTTCAAGCTACACCTGAAGATTTATTTCACCA
This sequence comes from Mandrillus leucophaeus, assembly GCF_000951045.1. Taxonomy (NCBI): domain Eukaryota; kingdom Metazoa; phylum Chordata; class Mammalia; order Primates; family Cercopithecidae; genus Mandrillus; species Mandrillus leucophaeus. Next base: position 14,903 of record NW_012101774.1, read on the forward strand.
AGTGTATTCATTCTCCCTGTGAATTCCTCAGCACCAAGAGTGGCGTCTATCCTCAGGACATTTTCCCGCACGTTTATTGTACTTCCTTGTAGTTCTGAATTGTGGCTGAGAGGCTCTATAAGTCATACTTCTTTATTTCCAGCACACAGCCCCTAATTTCATGAAGAGAGAAGAGAAGAAAGGAAACGACACTACAGACAGGGTGAATGGGAACGGGGGAAGGAGGGACAGAGAAGCACACCTCAATATCTTGTGAAAATCTCCAGAAGTCCCAGGATATTTTAATTCAAACAAAATTACTTAACATCTATGATTTTTAAGGTATTTAATGAACAACAAGAACATTTATTTATATGATTGCAATCTGTATTTTTCAGTAATCAACATCATCCTCAGACCTTCCAAGTTTCCTCTGTGACTTATATAGTGAGTTTCTGTACTTAATACCACTGGTGCTCATTTCTCAAAACAGTTTGCTAAATATTGACAATGCATTCCACAAACACAGGCCTGAGAAGACAAATATTTCCATATATTCCAATTACAAGTGTTCGGCCCCTTCCTTAGAGAGTCCATATCTCAGCGCCCATGCCGGGGTGACCGCTTCACAAGAGTTTGCAAACTCAAATGCTTACTAGCTACGTAGTTCCAGTTCTGGTGTGGAAATGTGGGCTCTGAATGCTCAGATCCTCCAGCTTTTTAAATGAAATTAGAATGCCAGAGTTTTATGAAGGAATCTCCTAATTTTTACATTTTTGAAACTTTGTAAAAAACAAAAAAAGTCTGAGGCAAACAAAACAGGTTTTCTGCCCAGATGTGCCCTTCTGTCTGCAACTTTCAGCCTCTGCCTGCAGCTCATGTGAGCGAGGCATTCAAGCTGCCCCTAGGAGACACCTTCTTGAACAGGTTCTGAGAACTACAATGAAGAAGTTCTAGGAAAGGAAAGTTGCTTGGGGCTTCTGCTGTACTTCACATCATTGTGGACATCTGGTGGAGGCAAGCAGCATGTAACCTCATCATTAATTCTCTCTGTTTTACACTTACTTTTTTTTTTTTTTTGGATATTGCCACCAGTTTCCAAGAACATGAAAGTTTGCAATGTCTATTGTAAAACTGTTCTCTATCCTCTTAGTAGCCATCCAGGATCATGCTGTTCTCTACTCTCCCAGCAGCCATCCAGGGTCATGCCTTTTTCTTTGTGGTTATTAAAACCTGGCCTTCAAGAATAGCCATACCAGTTTTCCGGGGATTGTGAAATCTTCTGGAAAACAGAGGCACTCATCAACTAAGACACTGCATACATTTGAAATGAGATCAATGCATCAGTATCTTCTCAGCACTATGAGGAGAGGGCTCCTGTATTCAAGGTCTATCTAATAATTTCTCATCTTTCCTAATTAACCAAGGAAAAGGAAGACGTGACTGGGGTTTTCATTTGGGAGTGGGTTTGCTCTGGGTCTGTGTGGCTTCAGAGTTTAAATCTCTGCTACTCTGTATGCGTACAAAATGTATACCTTTAATAAGGTCTATAAGCACTGCCTTCAAGCCAAAAAATTCTTGATTACAGAGTTGTCCTACATTGACAGGGAGTGGGTATGAAGCCACGTGTACTTGGATTGCCCAGTGAAAGAAATAGAAGTTTGTACTTTCTCAGAGCAATACCTAAGAAGCAACCGTTGCCATTTGGAAAAGTGGCTTTTTGAAGCTTCAATTGGAGATCAGGATAGGGGTCCCTGGAAGGGTAGAAGTAAACTCTAAGCAGGCACCACTCAGAATCCCCAGGCCAGCTGGCAGAACGCCAGGAGACCTACTATTATATATGCACATACATATATATATATGGAGGACTATTATATCATGGAAATTACAGTTTCAGCAGCTTGACAGTTTTCATCAGCGTTGTGGGAGCTTTGCTCCTTTTTAATTTGGTTTCTTTAAAAGATGAATGGAATAAGGGCTTTCCGAGATTTGGGGTAGTCCTCAAACATCTTGAGGTAGAACCTAAAAGACAAGAAAGGAATCATTGTACACATAATGGGGCAGTGGCTGACAGCTGAGGTTTGCTGTTAACAAATCTTTGTTACAAGTCAACCTACAGTTATCTCGAGTCTGACTATTTCGATAGTCATTTATGATTCTTATTTCTCCTTCCCACAGCCTATTTCTTGTAAATGTTGAAGCTTCTTTTGCTGGGAAATGAAAAGTAATAGGCAGAGGGTAGTGGTGATGGCTGTGCAACATTTTGAATGTACCTAATGCCACTGAATTTTACACTTAAAAATGGCTAAAGTGGTAAAATTTTTGTTATGTATATTCTACCAGAAAAAAAAAAATGTATCCGGAAGGAAGTACTTGTTTGGATTCAGCTGGGAAATACAGGGAACCAAAGACTATGGGCAAAGAGAACCAGCAATGTTCCCAGGAAAATGTCCTTTCATAAGGCCTGGGAATGCTAGCAAAATATCACCATGTATCATGAGTTGAATTCTGTCTTGTCAAAAGATATATTAAAGTCCTAACTCCCAGTATCTGAAAGGGTAATTTTTTTTTTTTTCTGGAACTAGGACCATTGCAGATAAAATTAATTAAGATGAGGTCATACTGGAGTAGGGTATGCCCTTAATCCAATATGACTGTGTCCTAAAAAGAAGAGGAGAAAACACAAAGAGACAGAGACAGAGACACACAGGAGAGAAGGCCATGTGAAGACGGAGGCAGAGATCAGTGATGTAGCTATAAGCCACAGAACACCAAGTGTTGTCGGCCACCATTAGAAGCTAAAAAGAGGCAAGGAAGAATTCTTCCCTAGAGCCATCTTGGGGGCATGGCCCTGCCTACACCTCGATTTCAAACTTCTAGCCTCCAGAACTATGAAAGGACAAATCTGTGTTGTTTTAAGCCTCCCAGTTTGTGGTCATGTGTTACAGCAGCTACAGGAGACAAATGCATCTTATAAGAATCCTTTCTCCTTAAGTTGCCAGGCTGTCCTCCTAACTAGTTGACACTGGCAGTCCTCAAGGCATAATTAAGATGATACACTCTGTTAAAGTACCTTAGTTTGAACTAGGGGGCAAATAATAAGTTACAAAAGGTGGCTAGTTTTCGGTACTGTGATTTGAGAAGGCTGGTGGGCTGCCTCCGCCAGTGCTGCCTCTGCTGTGAGTGCCTGGCTTTGTTTTATAGGAGCCTTCACAAAGTCCTGTTAGCCTATTAAAAACTATGCCTTCAGGCCCTTCTCTAGGAGGTATGACATCACAGAATGAGGCCTCAGTTTGGGTTTTATTGTTGCAGCAGCTGGAAACATCTGGTGGAATTATAGCCCCTCTCCTAACCAAGCACGGTAGAGTCCACGCTTCCCAGGGCCCTCCAAGTGCTGGGTGACGCCTTCTCTTCTCCCCTGCTTGCTCTGCCTCTGGTGGGCAGCAGACCCAGCCTGAAATGGTAAGAACTCTTATGAGTCTCTTATGGGCTAGGAACCCTCTGCCACCTTTCCTCACAGAGTCTAGGAGGTGGTAGGAATAGGTCATGAGCTGTTGCTTCATTTCAGAACGTTGTCCTCGAACAATTCTACTCAGAAAAAAAGGAACTCATTCTTAGTTAAATCTTCAAAACTAGGCATTGAGTCATAATCCCAGGGTCCTGCTTCCAAGACCATTCATTCCCTGTTTGAGTATCCATAGTCTCCAGTAATTATAGGCTTTCTCTTTCCACAAAAGCCATTTTAGGGAAAGGATCTGAAATTTACACTTGGTAATTTAAAGCCTGTTAACAACCTAATATATTACCTTTCACTTCCAGCCATACTTTTAGTTAATTCTTTTGTCCCCACTCCACCCTAGGTTAGTGAAGCTTTAGGCCAGACCTTCAGAGGGAGGGTTCCGAAACACCTGCAATTCCTGGCATTTCCCAGCAGATGGGGCAGTCCTAAGATTGCCCCATACATGCGATTTCTTGTCCTGCCTTCCTCGGAAGCCAGGGTTGGCCTTGGTTATGATTTATAGAGGGTGGGTGTCAGGGAAGGAAGGCAGTACCAAAATAAACCCTGGCATTGCAGAGATTCCAGGGGAAATAATCCTTCTGGAGTTCCAGGGCTCTGTGATTACCTGAACTGTTAGCACCAAATCTTGTAGCTAAAAATAGCAGCCACATAGTCACCAAAATAGTACTTTTTCCCTGTGGCTCTCTAGCCTGCTGTGCCTCAGAACATCTGTGGAGGCCAGGCGCGGTGGCTTATGCCTGTAATCCCAGCACTTTGGGAGGCCGAGGCGGGCAGATCACTTGAGGTCAGGAGTTCAAGGCCAGCCTGGCCAACATGGTGAAACCCCGTCTCTACTAAAAACACAAAAAGTTAGCTGGGCATGGTGGTGGGCCTGTAGTCTCGGCTATTTGGGAGGCTGAGGTGGGAGAATCGCTTGAACCTGGGAGGTGGAGGCTGCAGTGAGGCAAGATCGCCCCATTGCACTTCAGCCTGGGAACAGAGTGAGACTCCGAGTCAAAAATAAATAAATAAATAAATAACTATCTGTGGAGCTTTGGAAAGTGCTGGCCATGGTCCTACCTATGGCACACATTTCCAGAAATGTGGTGGGAGGGGATGAAATTGAAGCATGGAAATGGAAGCAGCTTCTTCTGCTTCTTGAGGCTTTTTCTAACCATCTCCAGGTAAGCCTGCCTGGTGGGCACAGAGCCTGGGTCAGCTAACTCACGTGGGTGCAAGGCACTTCTCGCTGGACAGCCTTCTTCAACAAGACAGGCACAGGACCTTCCCGGCCATCATCTCAGTTTACATGGACTTATGTTTGTTCTTAAAGAAAATTTTATTACTGCTACTCTCATCCAGCTAGCTTCCAACTTCAATACAAGCCCAGTAAGTCAGAATATGCTAACCCAGATTATTGTATCAACCTTCCCTTAAAAAGATAAATATCTTTGGTTTCTAAATCTTCCTCTGCGGGTTAAAAGCCTGTTTGGAGAAGAAGAAAGCTACATGAATGCTGCCGCTTTTATTGAAAAGTTTACCTATGGTGGTGAAAAGCTCGCAGCCCAAGGAAACAAACTGAGAAAAATGCAAATGCAAGTGCTGGGAGGGACCAAGTGGCCAGCGCATAGCCGATCCATTCAATGATCTCACCAAGGAAATTGGCTCCAGAAACATACGTAAACAAGCCACCTGCATGCAGAAGAATCAGAAGGTCAATCATTGCAACTGAATCATTGTGACATTAAACTCATCTGTGTTGTTCCAAAATACACAAAGGCAGCAAGAACAAATGTGGGGCTGGAGACTCCCTCCATAGTTGTAGGAGTCTGGTGGAATCCTCTTGGGGAGAAGGGGAAACAAAGCAACAACAGCCGTTGCCTGGAGAACATTCTGGAGTCACGAAGAGTGGCCTCAACTGCTTAACAGGCTCTCTCCAAATCTCTAACAACTGCTGGACCACTAGCTTTGGGTAGGACAAGGGAGAGGTGTAGGAGGTCTGGCTTTTGTTTCGTTCTATTAAGGAAGGTTTTGGGGCCACTTCTTACCTCCCCATTCCTTTCCTGGACACCCACACTTTCACATTCACAGTCGCAAAATGTGAAACTGCACACTACATTAAAATAATAAAAATCTGAACTTACGGGAGAAGGAATTTAGATTCTCTTATGGGATTTGCCCCTCCCCACCCTTCTGCAAAGCACTGTCCTCTGTTCATGTTTAAAGTAGAGAGTAGGAGCTGCAGGTATTTGTCCTGCTGGAGACTGGTGAAGTCGGCTTCTTGATTTTAAATGTTTCATTTTCTATCCAACCAGGTATTTCTTCTCTCAGGACTGTATCTAGAAATCAGCATATTTCTAATGATATTAAATATATCCACACTCAAATTTTATTACCCACATTAAACTGGGGATGTTTAAACCAAAACAATTTTGTTCTTTCTATAGTTATATAAAAATATTTTGTGTTTAAATCATTCTCTATTATAATTCAAAAGTTGGGAACTAATCTTGGCAACTGGTTTTTAAGCACTTTCTCTGTTCTTCTTTATTTATCTAGTTATGGAGTGAATGTTTTTAAAATCAAAGCCCCTTAGAGTTGAATCTTTCTTGAAGATGAGATTGCATCAGTGGTTCCCAACCTGTGATTCTCTAGGACCTGGGAGGAACCAGAGATCTAATGCAAAGGGCCTATAAATTGTCTATGAATACAGTAAATGGCGTACCCTAACCTACTAAATTATTTCTGTTTGATGTAGATACTGTTAGGATATTAACAACATTCAAATTCATTTGAATATGTTACTGAATTCATAGTAACTTTGACACCAATGACTATTAATGTGCACTAACATCATGTCATAATTGAGGAAATTTTTTGATGTAAATAAAGGGTTGTATTTACATCAAAAAGGGTAGAAGCCAAGGACTTACACAAATACCCATCTAAATCTATTGAAGGATGACTTGGACTGATTCACTCCCATCTGCATATATTTGTCCTTCTCATACCCTGGTTTCTTTTTTTTCTTTTTTTTTTTGAGACGGAGTCTCGCTCTGTCACCCAGGCTGGAGTGCAGTGGCCCGATCTCAGCTCACTGCAAGCTCCGCCTCCCATTCTCTGGCCTCAGCCTCCCGAGTAGCTGGGACTACAGGCGCCCGCCACCTCGCCCGGCTAGTTTTTTGTATTTCTTAATAGAGACGGGGTTTCACCGTGTTAGCCAGGATGGTCTCGATCTCCTGACCTCGTGATCCGCCCGTCTCGGCCTCCCAAAGTGCTGGGATTACAGGCTTGAGCCACTGCGCCCGGCCTCTCATACCCTGGTTTCTTTGGAATGGTTAGGATTACAAACATGCTCACCTTTATCTCCAAAAATGCACTTGTGCTTGTAAGATCTCCCATCCTAAGTTTCTATTAAGTAAATATAGTTCTCTATACCTTTAAAAGTATATACAAGTGGCAGGAAATACACAAGTTCTAGCCTTAACTGCTCACAAGATAAGTCTAGATCAATTAGAGGGGACACATTTACTGGCCAAGCATTCAGCATCATTTGCAAACCTAGAAAGGATCAGCCCTCTGTACATGACAATCTTACCTACTGCAATGAGGTTGTAGGTAGCTGATTCCAACCCTACTCAAATCTCCCACTCTCTCCCACTTCCAGGTATTGTGGCCTCGCACCTTACTGAGGGCCCTGGTAGCTCTCTTGAGCTTCTAGGTTCAGGTCAGAAATGCAGACGTACTGTGATGGGACTGGGTATGCAGGGGAAGTCAAGAGCAAGCTGAGAGGTATTGTATCATCTGTGCCCTCACCGTCCCCTCTCCATCTGCTACCATAGCATCATCCCCGGAGCAGGCTCAAGGGAAGAGTGAGTCTGGGGGCAGGGGAGACATTACCTTGTGGAATCCTGTAGGTGATTTCTCCAGGTTTCCTGAGCTGGCGCAATATATAGTCACTATGGATGTTGACTCCCATTCCCAAAATAAATAAGAAGACACCTTGACAAAGAAGAGAGAAAGGAGAAATGTTTTAAAAAATGTGTCCAGATTTTGGTGCCTTTTTCACAAGCTAAGTTAAAATGAAAGGAGGGCCATTTAATTCCTAAAAATGAAGGGAAGGGCATTTAATTTCTAAATCTAAGAATGGTCCTAAGATACGGCAGTAAGTGGGGAGGGCAATGAGTCCTGGTCCTGAATGGGGAGCACTGGGTGGGCTGTTTCCTAGACTCAGGCTGAAAGTGCACAGTGGCACCACCGATGGAGACAGGTCGGAAAAGAGAGGACAGCAGGAGGCAGCACCATTGTCCAGTATTTAAATACATAAATAAACTAACGGATCATAATAGTAAGCCTTTAGCTCATTCAAATCGAGGTTGCATATCTCAACAGCCAATTCCAGCCCCTTTTCTTTTGCCATCTCCCACTATAGTGGCTGAATTGAGAAAGGTGGTCACACGAGCCAGTTCCACCAATAAGATGTAAAGTGAAGTCTTGGTGGGGGGACTTCCTTGGAAATCGTTTGCTTTTCTGATAAAAGGTGCAGGCAAGACCGGTGCCCCTACTTCCTCCTTCTTCCTGTCTTGATTGTCAGATGTAATGCCTTGAGCTACAGTCAACATCTTGCAACCATGAAGTGACTAACAAGAGGACCACAGGTAAACATGCTAAGAATAGGGGAGACAGAAAGTGCCTGAGTTATTAATGGTGTCGGTAAGCAACCACAGGAATGCAGAAGCCACCTACTTCGACACTTGTTGTTATGTAAGAACTATGAATTCTGAATTCTTCCAGTCACTATTATTTGGTTTTCTGAGCGCATTCCTGACTGAAACACCCACTCTCATAAAAATAATGTGAGCTAATTTGGAGGCATGGCCACTAACAAACTGACTTCCACCACTACCAGTTCACACACACACCCCCACACATACACATTCTGACATTAAAAGTAGCATACTACACACACTGTTCACATCTTTATTTGTTTTACTCAGCCACATATCCCAGAGGTGTCTCCACGTACACTATCTACTGGTACAGAAAGGGCCCTGTTCTGAGGTGAGGAGAGCCAGGATCGGGGATGCTAGTTCCTGCATCCCAAAGGGTATTACTATAGCCCAGAAACACTCACCGTCCCACATAAAGGCCCAACCCAACCTCTCAGCAAAGCACATTAGTGCTTTTCAAAATACGTCAGGCAAAAAGCAAGAATAGTTTAGTTAAAACAATCAGGTCTGTTCTCACCTTATTTGATACAATATAAAACAAGGATTTTCCACCTTGTCTAGTCAAACGATCATTGGCCTGGAAGAAAGGGTATCTGGGGAGGGATGGCAGGGGAGTGGGGAAGGAAGGGGGTTAGCACACACAGCAGTGTCTTCAACTATTTTAGATAGGGTGGTCAGGGAAAGTCCCTTTGAGGAGGTGCAAATTGGTGGTGAACTAAATAAAGTGAGGAATCAACCCCCATGAATACATGGGGGCAAAGCCTTCTAGGCCAAGCTTGTCCAGCCCGCAGCCCAGGACAGTTTTGGATGTGGCCCAACACAAATTCGTACACTTTCTTAAAACATTATGAAATTTCTTTTTAGCTCATCAGCTATCATTGGTGTTAGTGTATTATATGTGTAGCCCGAGGCAATTCTTCTTATTCCAGTGTATCCCAGGGAAACCAAAAGACTGGGCACCCCTGCACTAGGCAGAGGGAACAGTCCTACACAAACACACTGGGGCCGGACAAGCTGGACAGCTTGTGGCAAAGCAGGAAGGCCACTGGCACTGGAGCACAGAAAAGGAGGTGCAGCGAGCCTGGAAAAGAGGTTGGGAAATTGGAAACACCAAGAACATTTAGAATTTAAAGGCAGTGGGAAAGAATTTGTATTTTGAGAGTAAAGGAAATCTACTGGAGAGTTTTGCAATGGGAAACGGCATGATATGTGTTTAAACAATCTCTCTGGCTACCATATAGAGAAAAGACCGGGGTAGGGGTGAGGGAGGGGAAGATGGGATCATTAGCAGGTTATTGCAGTAGGGAGAGGCCATGGCGACATAGACTGTGGGAAGGGTTGTTAACTGGGGAGTAGGTGAGAAGTGGCTAGATTCACTTACCCAAGCAAAACCGTATGTCTGTGTACCACCCATCAGGGTATTCAGCACAGTAAATCAGATAGTAGCTTTGAAGGAATCCATTTCCAGCGCAGAAGGCAATGCCTCTGAAAATGAGTACAGCTGGATAAGGCCTCCCTCGATTGAGCAGTGAGTACACAAATGTCCTGGGACACATGGGGAGGAAAGGTTAGGATTCACTGTTAAAAAAGAACATGGTCTCATCCCCACCTCTTTCTTAAGCTCACACCCGAAGGTACAAAGACCAGACTGCCATTTAGCCTTAACCCAATACAAATTATCTTCTCCAGGAGGATGTGTATCACAGGCCAAAATAATTCCATACCTGAAAAGTACAACCACTAAGAAATAATCAACAACACAGAATACATAAATAATTTGCATAATAAATAATGAATAACATGTACCATGTACAAGATGGTACATGTACCATGTACATAATTCCACAAAGTGAAATTACCATGACAAAATAACAATTTTAAATAAGCACAATAAATATCCTTAAAGAAATGTTTCCTTCAAAGCAGAAAAAAATACTCACTTGAAAAAGAACTAAATAAAAATAATTTGTCAAAAATTACAAAGCCTATTAGTGATAGAGTAAGAGCAAGATCTAGGTCTTCTGATAATCCCAGTTTTCTTTTTAATTAATTCCTTTCTAATTACTCCAGAATTGGCATTTTCAAAAAGAGGTACTGTCACTGTATGCGAATGAGTGACAGATTCAAAAAAGAGAATCCATAGTTAAGTAAGTTTGAGACCTATAACATCAGACAAGACCTAATATTTACTCATTGTGGGATTTCTTCAAGCCACGGCATGCTAAGGACATGATGACTCTCTGAGAAGGAACCCCTGGTTTGGCACATTCATCACAGAGCTGGAGCTCCACTCCAGAAAACACTTTCCTAAGCAGGGCAGATAATCCTATGTAGACAATTGGGTCCTGAAGCTTTGAAAACTGATATTTGATTCTGTAAATTTTATATTCATTTTTCTTTCTCTGTCTCTTACACACACACACACACTCACATATGCACGCACACACACATGCACAAATGCACACGCACACGCTCATGCTAGACAACCACACACATCTCCAGAGCATTCATCTGATCTTTTGCAGACAAGAAAGACCAGACAAGATCTGCAGATTCCACAGATAATCACAGTTGTATTTTGGATAGAAACACCTATCCTTCAAAGTCTGGGAGGTTTGTCTTAGATCTCCTTCTCAAAAACAGGAAGTCTAAGAAATGCCCTGGGCTTCATGTCAGGGACGTGGGTCACCATTTTTTTGTACCTAGATCATATGTGAGCGTTGCCTCCTAAAATTGTTGTGAGGATGAAATTATCTAATTTGATGCTTCCTATGAGGAAGCATATTTTAAACTATGGAGTGACTGGCAAAAGTATGCAGACAGGTGTTGCACTATGTATGAGTCCATTTATTTATTTTTTTTTTTTTTGAGATAGAGTGTCATTCTGTTGCCCAGGCTGGAGTGCAGTGGGGTGATCTCGGCTCACTGCAACCTCCACCTCCAGGGTTCAAGCAATTCTCCTGTCTCAACCTCCCAAGCAGCTGGGACTACAGGCGCCCGCCACCACGCCCAGCTAATTTGTGTATTTTTAGTAGAGACAGAGTTTCACCATATTGGCCAGGCTGGTGTGGAACTCTTGACCTTGTGATCCACCTGCTTTGGCCTCCCAAAACACTGGGATTACAAGCATGAGCCGCTGTGCCCAGCTGAGCCAAATTTTATAAACATAAAACATCAAGGTTGTATTGAAGACCTGCACTTTCCCCCTTGGCAACAGCAATTTCACATCTTTCCTCTTGGCTTGAACATCGACAATTCTGTTGGAACAGGGAGGCTGCTCAGGTGTTCCCAGGATGCTGAAACTCCTCACCTCTACCATCTGCTCTCCTGGCCAGTTAATGGACTATGAGGATCTTTAAGTGTTTGTATTAAAAAGTTGAAGGGGAAAGAAAGGTTAGCTTCCTGTGCTGTCTCCCTAGAAACTAAATGCTATCTGCTGTCTCCCTCTCCCCTTCACACCTGGACTCAGGTCTACTATGTCATCTGCAGAATGCCTCCCACCCCACCCAATCACAACAGTGCCTGCAATTCATGTCTTTCAGTAAATAATTACCTTCTCTGTTTCTCACCTCCTTCAAAACACAAATACACACAACAAGGCAAAGGAAAATGAGTCTCTAATACCAGAGTGTGCATAAGTGAATTAGATTAATGAGCTTTTCTTCCTTCCCCAGAGGGAAAAAGAACAGAGTGAAGATGTAGTGGGAGAGCAAGTGCTCCGTGGTTAACAAGGTCAGGCTTGAAGGACTTTACTATTTCATAACTCTGTGATCTTGTACAAACTCCTTCATCTGTAAACTAAGGTTAATTATTAACCTCATTGGATTATAAGGTTGGACTCATTGGACTACTATTTTATGAGAATCCTTGGATTCCTATAAAAATTAAATAAGATGATGCAGGAAAAAGTAACTGATACAGGATTGTTGCTATTTGTTTCTCCTTGCATTCACACTCCATGAGAGCTTTGGGAGCCTGAAGGTGACTTCTTAGAAGAAAAGGATCCTGAAAGGCTACAGAAAGGTATTAAAAAAAAAAAAAAGTTGTATTTTTGTAATACTTGTAGTAGAAGTATGTATTAATCAGGGCAGGCTCACTACTGTAACAAAAAAACTATGAAGTATCAAAAGATCAACATAATAAAAGTTCATTTCTTGCTCATGCCACAGTAAGATCCTATTCAAGTTTCTGCTCCACAGCCATTCAGGACCCAGGCCCTTCCAAGGAATCTACCGCATCTATCCAGCAGGCAAAGGAAGAGAGAGGACAAGGAGGATTGTGTAGAAGGTTTTCTTAATGACCATGCTTCAGGCTGGAAGTAGCATAAATTCCACCCTCATTCTTTTGGCCCCACCCAACTGCAAGGGAGGCTGGGAAATGTAGCTGATTGGGTTTCCCAGCAGCAAAAAGAAGGAGGTTTGGTGAACACAGGGTACAGACAGAAGGCTTTGGAGAGCTAGAAGTCCCGGAGAACAAATAAAGTTCATCTAATCTGAATAACTTTGCTATAGGAAAGCTGGAAGTAGTTCAAAGCTTGTTGTACTGTAGAAAAAGACAAAGACAATGACGAGAAGCGGGAGAGAGTCTATTAGCCCAAGAGACTGGCAGTTGGTGCTGTAGAGTTGTAGATGAGTTTCCCCTTCAGATCCCATGCTCCACCTATGACTGAGACTCAGTTTCCCTGGTTTGGGACCACATCACTTTAATTACCTCCTACACCTCTAATGTAAATTTTCATTCTTTTATGGTTTGTTCTTATAGAGAGACTGATAAGTACTCTGTAAATATAAAGTTTTCTATCATCGCTAAGTAAATATTCATTTGGGGGGATTCATTGGAAAGGGTTAACTGAAATTGCAAATCCAAATTAAACCAAAGAAAAAAGCTTTAAAATTACACATCTTGCATAGACCAACTCATATTTAACTAAGTCTTCTTCAAATATAAATGCTATTGCTAAGATTATCAAGCCAATTGAAGACTTTTCACTATATGAAATTTTAGACTCATTGTCAATCAAAATAAATTCAAACTCTATATATAAATACAAAGTTTCCATGTATATATTTAATTATTCTGTATAGTAATTACTCCTTTCTTGACCCTGTAACCTTGTTCATCTACTACTCCATTTTCCTGCTTTCCTTTATAGCAACTCCAGAGAGCTGCCTATGCTTGCCATCTCTGTCTTCTCCTCCACTTCTTTCCTGCTTCCCCCTCCTTCCATGGAAACAAATCATGGTGAGTCCACCAGAGACGATCACATTCCCAAACCCAAGAATCAATTTACAACTCTCTTCTTATTTGACAGATTAATCACTCCCTCTTTCTGGAAACACTTTCTTTACTCAGCTTCCAGCACACCACACTCTCTTGGTTTTTCTGCTTCACTGATCTTTTCTCATTTTCCTTTGCTTGTTTCTCCTCATCCTCCTGACCTCTAAATATGAGAGTGCCCCCAGAACTCAGGACTCTTTTTCTTCTTTATTTACAGTCTCTGTCTATGTGATCACATCTAGACATATCATTAAATATCATTCCTATAATCTGAATGCGTCCCTCAAAATTTGTGTGCTGGAAATTTAATCCCCAATGCAACAGTGCTGAAAGGTGGGGCCTTTTAGGAGGTGTTTAGGTCACAAGGGATCTGCCAACATGAATGGATTAATGCTGCTATAAATAGGACTGGAGGAAGTGGATTTGCTTATTCTTGCCCTTTCACCTTCTGCCTTCCTCCATGTAAGAATACACCAAGAACGCCCCCATCAGATGCTGGCACCTTGGTCTTGTACATCTCAGCCTCTAGAACTGTGTGAAATAGATTTCTGCTCTTTGTAAATTACCCAGTCTCAGGTATTCTGCTAAAGCAGCACAAAACGGACAAAAACAATCATCTATAGAACAGCAAGTCCCAAATTGATATCTCCAGACAGGATATCTGCAGTCCTTAAACTCAGACTCATATAGGCAACCTCCTACTATACCTCTAGTTTAATGAATATTTCAATTTTAACACAGTCAAACCCAAACCTCTGATTCCCCATTCTTCTCCAAACTCGCACTTCCCTCAGTCTTCCCCATCTCAGTAAATGCCAAGTGTATTCTTCCAATTGCTTAAGCCAAAGACCTTAGACCATCTTTGATCTCTCTCTCTCTCTCTCTCTCATACCCCACACAAAATCTGTTAGCAATTTCTGTCATCTTTATCTGCAAAATATTTTCAGAATCTGGCCACATCTCACCAACTGCACTATTCCATCTGAGTTTCATCTCTCATTAAACCTCTCCTGGGTATTTGTAAAAGCCTCCTCATTTGACCACCGCACTTACTCCACGGCAATCTATTCTCCATACAGCAAACCAAGTAAAGCTGTAAACTGGATCATATTACTTCCCTCTGAAAACCTCCTTCATGACTAAACAAAAGCCCAAATTCTTGACTGCCTTCAAGACCCTAGACAGTCTGATTCCCCAACTACATCTCTGCTCTCTTCTACCACTTTTATCTTTGTCCATCTTACTGCAGCCACTCTGCTCAAATGTTAGCTTCCCTGACCACCTTATGTAAAATAAATAACCTCCAATGGCTCCAGCACTTACTAGCCTCATAAATCTACTTTACTTTTTCCAGTAGCACGTTTTACTAACATATTCTACTTTCTGTGTTTATTGTCCATTTCTTTCCACAAGAATGTATGCACCATAAAGAGAGAAATGTTATCTATTTTGTTCATCACTATATGTGCGATGCCTTGAACAGTGCCTGGCACACAGTAGGCCTGGAATGAATTTTGAATGAAAGAAAGTCTATCATGTGCTATAAGTGGCACACATCATATGCATGCAGAACTTCAAATTTTATCTCATTGTATACGCATCATAACTTTTACTTCCAGGGGGTTGTGAAGTAGAGATGCTTTTCCACATTCCTCCTGCTACATATAACTGAGTCTCTGGACATTATTTAAAAAGCAAACATGAGAAGATTCTAAAAGTTGGTGAGAACAAGGCACATGGGCTAGAGACCTTAGGATTTGAAGACAAACAAAGCAGTGTGTTCTTGGGTTTTCATTTTGCCTCATATATTCCAGATTTAGAGCTGATGAAGTTGGCAACCATAAAATGGAATAGTCACAGATCAAAAAGCCAAACAAAATCTTACTTTCTCTAGCTAAGGAATGAGAAAAAGGGAAAAACCAGAAAGACAAAAACTTTTAGAATATAGTTGCTCTGCTATAGCAAACACCACAGAAAAACTGGCTCACTCTCACCCCACTAGCAAAGTCTGATGCAAGTGCTTCCATCAGACTTCCCCCTGTACTTCCTGTACTTCCCCCTTACCAAGCTGTGATAGGCACTCTAACCCCTTGCCAGGCCGTGTCAGAAAAGGCTGGGTAGGGAGTCAGGAATTCCTACTGGGAAGTAACAAGTTCCTCCCACTTCTGCACAGTGTTAATAAAGACCACGTGGGGAACCAGGACTTTTTTTTTTTTTTTTTTTTAGACAGGGTCTCGCTTAGTCGCCCAGGCTGGAGAGCAGTGGCGCGATCTCGGATCACTGCAAGCTCCGCCTCCCAGGTTCACGCCATCCTCCTGCCTCAGCCTCCCGAGTAGCTGGGACTACAGGCGCCCGCCGCCTCGCCTGGCTAATTTTTTGCATTTTTAGTAGAGACGGGATTTCACCGTGTTAGCCAGGATGGTCTCGATCTCCTGACCTCGTGATCCGCCCGCCTCGGCCTCCCAAAGTGCTGGGATTACAGGCGTGAGCCACCGCGCCCGGCCGGAACCAGGACTTCTTAACGCCACATCTTCCTGCTGGCCTGGGTAGTATCAGAGAAGCCCTAGTGGAGAGCTGGAATATTCACCGTTTCCCAGTGACAACAAGGCCACCTTCCCTCCTCCACTGCATTCCATGGTGTCAGTGGAAACCAGTTGGGAGGTGAAAGGAAACATTCTTAACTCTCTCAGCCAAACAAGTATCAGTGGAGGACTAGCAGGGAGCCAAAACTCCCACCGCCACACAAAAGCAACAAGGAGCCTCTACATTCAGGTTTCAAAATGTCCAGGTTTCAACTGAAAATAACTTAACATACCAAGAACCAAGAAGGTCTCAAACTGAATTTTTAAAAATCAATAGATGCCAATACACTGTGTTATGTAATTCTAAATGTACGAAGGAGAAATATTTAAGACAATTATACTACAAATGAGGAATAAAAAAGTGGCATTGCGGGAAGTATGTTTTCTGCACTCAAACTGGTAAAATGACAACACTTTTAAACTATGAAAAATTGTGCATGTATAATTTAACACCAAGAACAACCACTGAAAAACTATATGAAAGAGATTCTCTTGTATCAAATCTAAGGAGGAATCAAAATGAAATTCTAAACAATGTTCATATAATCACCAGGAAGCATAAAAAAAGAAAACAGACTTAGAAAAACAGAGAGAACAAACATAAAACAAAAAATAAAATTTCAGACTTAAGCATTAATACGTTAATAATTACAATAAATGTAAATAATTCAAATCATTATAAAGACAATAGTTGGCTAAAGACAATTAAAAGACAAGAGTCGACTAAAATATAAACAAACAATAGGTTGATGACAAGAAACTCACTCAAATATAACAATATAGGCTGGGTAAAAGTAATAAAATGGGAAAAGATGTATCATAGAAACATTAAATAGAGGAAGGTAGGGAGAACATCCTGGAGAGCTGGAAGAGTAAGAAACATGAGGAATCTGTCTCCCTGACTAGGCAATAATTGCACTGACAGAGTATGTCTGATATAACTATTTTGGAAATCTGGAGTCTATCGAAGGCTTGCAACTTTCAGGGAAACATTTGGATGGCACATTGCAGTTAATTTTGATTTCAGCTCAGTCAATTTTAGCTCTTAGCACAGTAGCAGCTACCCATTTCCTATCCCCACCCCTGTGGCAGGCAGCTGTGCATGTATTCCTGCAGCAGTTTGCACACAGCTTGAAGGAGCCAGGATAAGCAAAAAGGACCCTGTCCTCTAAATATCAGGCATATGTGCTTAGATTGATGATTACTGCTTCTGATCAGAGAGGTACAGACAAAGAGGTGGTGGGTCTTTGCTATTACACTTTATTGCATTGTTGCAAACCCCTTTCCATCCAGCTGAAATGACTTCCAGGGATTTAAAGGGCTGGCACCCTATTTCCACTCCCTTTTTCATTTTTTCTTTTTCTCCTTTTGGGAACCAGATATTAAAAATAAGGACATTCACAAACAACTGAATATATGGGAAAAATTATAAAGTTAACACACATGACCACAGAAGGATGCAAGCTCAGAGAATATCAGTAAAGACTTTACGTTTACACCTCAGGCTGATCCTTGGCACAGAGACAGACTAAAGCAATTTTAATAAACAAACAAAACGATAACAAAAAACAAACAACCTTGAGGAAAAAGAAGAATCTGCATTCCAGAGTTATCACATTATTAAATTCAAATGCCCAAGTATCAACAAAAACAACAACAAAAAAATCACAAGGCATTTGAAAAAAGAGGAAAATATGGCCCATTCAAAGGAAAAAACAGTCAACAGAAACTGCCCCTGAAGAAGACCTAACAGCAGATCTACTCAAAAAAGACTTTAAAATAACTGTCTTGAAGATATTTTAAGAACTGAAAAAGGGAGGGTGGAGCAAGATGGCCAAACAGAAGCCTTCAACAATGATCCCCACTGCAGGAAGACCAATTTAACAACTATCTACACACATAAAAAGCACTTTCATAAAAGCAGAAAATCAGGTAAGCAATCACAGTACTTGGTTTTAACTTCGTATTGCTGAAAGAGGCACTGAAGAGGGTAAGAAACATAGTGTTGAACTGCCAGTGATGCCCCTCCCCTATCCTTCTGGCAGCAGCCACATAGCACAGAGAGAGAATCTGTAAACCTGGGGAAGGGAAAGTGCAGTGATTGTGGGGCTCTGCATTGAACTCAGTGCTGGCCTGTCACAGTGGAAAGTAAAACTGGGCTAAATTCAACCAATGCCAGCACGCACAGGGAGCATACAGATCAGCCCTAGCCAGAGGAGAAGCACCATCCCAGCAGTTGGAACTTGAATTTTCACAAGACTTGCCACCATGGGCTAAAGTGCTCTGGGATCCTAAACAAACTTGAAAGGCAGTCTAGGCCACAAGGACTGCAATTCCTAGGCAAGTCCTAGTGCTGTGCTGGGCTTAGAGTCAGTGGACATGGGACACCAGCCAGGGTGGCTAAGGAAGTGTTTATGCCATTCCTCCTGCAACACCAGGCAGTACAGCTCACAAAAACAAAATTTACTCCCATCATCTGCTTAAGGAGAGTAGAGTGAAGAGTAAAGAGGGCTTTATCTTGAATCTTGGATGTGATCATTATGCCTGTATCAAAATACTTCATGTATCTCATGAATATATACACCTACTACATACCCACAAAAATAAAATTTAAAAGCCTAGGCAACATAGTGAGACCTCATCTCTATTAAATTTATTTATTTATATAATTATCCAGGCATAGACGGCATGCACCTGTAGTCCTAGCTGCTCAACAGGCTGAGGCAGAAGGATCACCTGAGCCAAGGAGGTTGAGGCTGCAGTGAGTTAATTGAACCATGTACTATAGCCTGGATGACAGGGCAAGACCCTGTCTAAAAAATAAATAAATAAATAAAACAAAATAAAATGTGGATAAAGTCAAGAAAATAATATATAAAACAAAATGACAATACAAATAAAGATTTTGAAAACCTAAAAAGAACATCTGGAGCTAAAAATTAAAATAACGGAAATGAAAAATTTACTAGAGGGCTTTGAGGGAAGATATGAGTAGGCAAAAGAAAGAATCAGAGAACTCAAAGATAAGGCAATGGAAATTACCAAGTCGGAGGAACAAAAAGAAGAAAAAATTGAAGAAAAGTGAGCAGAGCCCAAGAGACCTGTGAGACATCATCAAGGGGCCCAACATACACATTGTGAGAGTCCCAGAAGAAGCAGAGAGAAAGAAAGGAGTAGAGAGAATATTGGAAGAAATAATGGTAGAAAAACTCTCAAATTTGAAAAAAGACATGAATATAAACCTCCAAGAAGCTCAATTAACTCGAAGTAAGCTGAATTCATACAGACCCACATGGATATACATTATAATCAAACTTTCCAAATACAAAGGCAAAGAGAAAATCTTGAAAGCAGCAAGAGATAGAAATGATTTGTCACATACAAAGCATCTGCAATAAGATTATCTACAAATTTCTCATCAGAAACTTTACAGATCAGAAGGCAGTGGGCTGATATTTTCAAAGTGCTAATATAAAAAAAGAAACTGTCAAGCAAGAATACCATATCTGGCAAAACTTGAAAGTGAGGAGAAACTTAAGACATTTCCAGATAAACGAAAGCTGAGAGAGTTTGCTACCCTACATCCGCCATGCAAAAACTGCTAAAGGGAGTCCTGCAGATTAAAATGAAAGCACAATATAGAGTAACTAGAATCTATATAAAGAAATAAAAATATCAATGAAGGTAAATATAGGGACATTGTAAAAGGTGGTATTATTATAACAGTGTTTCTTGACTTTATGTTCTCTACATGATTTAAGAAACTAATAATTTTTAAAAGTCTAAAAGTTAATATCACTGAAACTATGGTTTCTAACTCATTATTTTTTTCCATATAAGAGTTTAATGCAATTCAATTTACTTCTGTTTTGTGACACATGATATATAAAGTTGCAATTTTGTGACATTAACAATCAAAAGAGATGGGAAGGGAGCTGTTAAAGTAGCAGAGTTTTATGTTATTGAAGTTAAACTGGTTTAAAAGTTAGAATGTTATAAATTTAGGATGTTAAATGTAATTCCAAAGGTAATTGCAAAGAAAAGAGCTATAGAATATATACAAAAGGGAACAGGGACGGGGAGTTATAAGGTCTATAGAAAACAAACATAAAAGTTATAGAAGTAAATTCCTCCTTTTCACTAATAACATAAATGAAAATGTGTTAAACTCTTCAACCAATATAGATGAGCAGAATGGATTTTTCAAATGGTCCAAATATATACTGTCTACAAGAGACTCACTTTGGATCCAAAGACAAATAACTTGAAAGTGAAAAAATGGAAGATAACATTTCATGCAAATGGAAATGAAAAAAGAGCAGATGTGGCTGTACTAACAGACAAAATAGACTTTAAATTTTTTAAAAAATGATTACAGGAAGAAAAAAGTACATTAATATTAAAAGGTTCAGTATAGCAAGAAGATAGAAAACTTACAAGCATTTATGCACCTAATGACAGACCATCAAAATAAAGACAGCAAAAACTTCAGAATTGAAGGAAAAAGAGACATTTCTGCAATAATAAAGAATTCAATACCACACTGTCAAAAATGAACAGAATAACTACACAGAGTATAAGTAATGACATAGAGGATTTAACACAATAAACCAACTAGATCTAACAGAAATATACAAAACAACTCTGACCACAACAGGATAAAGTTAGAAATCAATATCAAAAGTAAAACTGAAAAATCTATAAATATGTGAAAATTTTAAAACACATTCTTTGAAAAAAATCAATGGATCAAAGGAGAAAGCAAAGGGAAATTAGAAAATACTTAGATATGAATGACAATGAAAACACAACATGCCAAAACTTATAGGATGCAGCAAAAGTAGTGTTAAGCATGAAATCTAAAACTACAAATGATTATATTAAAAACAAGGAAGATCCCATATCAACCACTTAACTTTACAACTTAAGGAACTAGAAAAGAACAAGCTAAACCCAAAGCTAGCAGAAAGAAGGAAATAATTAAGATTAGAATAAATATCAAAGAAATAAATAGAAAAACAAGAGAAAACCCAATAGACTCAAATGCTCCTTCATTAAAAAAAATTTTTTTTAATGACAATTCTACACCTAGATGGACTAAGAAAAATAGAGACAAGACTCAAATTACTAAAATCAGAAATAAAAGTGGGACATTACTACTTATTCTATAGGAATAAAAAGAATTCTAAGAGAACACTATGAACAACTGTACCCCCCAAAATTGGATAACCTACATGAAATGTTCAAATTCCTAGAAATACTAAGCCTACCAAGACTAAATCATGAAGAAATAGAAAATTTGAATAGACCTATAACTAGCAAGGAGATTACATCAGTAATCAAAAATCAAAATGTCACAATGAAAAAAAAAAAAGCCCTTGATCTGACAGTTTCACTGGTGAATTCGACCAATAGTAGAAATACTTCTACCATTTAAAGAACTAACCCCAATTGTTTTCAAACTTTTCCAAAAAAAGAAAAAATGAAGAGGAGAGAACACTTCCTGACTTATTCTATGAGGTCAGCACTACCCCAACATCAAATTTAGACACATACTACCAGAAAAAAAAAAAAATTATACAGCAGTATTTTTTGTGAACATCAAAGCAATTTTTTAAACAAAATCCCAGCAAACCAAATTCAGCAGCATATAAACAGAATTATAGACCATGATCAAGTGAGACTTAATTCTGGAATGCAAGGATAAGTCAACATACAAAAATCAATCAATGCAATCCATAACATTGTCAGACTTAAGGAGGGTAAAACACAAGGTCAAATAATTGATGCAGAAAAAGCATTTGAAAAATTCACTCTTTCATGATAAAAGCACCCACCAAACTGAGAATGGAAGGAAACTTCCACAACATAATAAAAGCTGTATATTAAAAACCCAAAGCAAACACACTCAAAGATGAAAGCTCTTCTTTTAAGATCAAGAACAAGGCAAGGGTGCCGGCTTTTGCCACTTCTATTCAACATAGTACTAGAAGTTTTAGCCAGAGCAATGAGACAAAGAAAAGAAATCAAAGAGATACAAATCAGAAAGGAGGAACTAAAATTATCTCTGCTTACAGATGATATGGTCATGTGTCTAGAACACTCTAAAGAGTCCACATACATTTTTTTAAAAACTGTTAAATTAATAGATGAAGTAAACAAAGTAGCAGGATAGAGTTGACACAGAAAAATCAGTTGCATTTCTATACACTTACAATAAACAACGTGAAAAGGATATTAAGAAAGTCTCATTCACAATAGTATCAAAAGGAATAAAACACTTAGGAATTAACTAAAGACATGAAAGACTTGTACAGTAAAAAATTATAAAATATTGCTGAAAAAAGTTAAAGAAGAATATGAAAATGGAAAACATTCCATGTTCATGGACTGGAAGACAATATTTTTCAAATGTCCATACTACCAACACAATCTATTGACTCAATGCAATCCCTACCAAAATTCCAATGACGTTTCCTTTTTTGCAGAAATAAAAGTCCACTCTAAAATATATATGGAATCTCAGGAGACATCAAAAAGTCAAAACAATTTTGAAAAAGAATAAAAAATATTGAGGATTCACATTTCCTGATTTCAAATCTTACTACAAGCCATAGTAATGAAAGCAATATAGTACTGGCATATAGACAATGAAAGTCTATAAAGACAAAGACATGCAATCAACCTGGATGCCCATTAATGACGGACTGAACAAAGAAAATGTGTTACATATACATCTTGGAATACTATGCAGTCATAAAAAATTAAATTATGTCCTTTGCAGCAACATGGATGCAGCTAGACGCCTTTATCCTAAGCAAATTAATATAGGAACAGAAAACCAAATACTGCACATTCTCACTTACAAGTAGGAGCTAAACGTTGAATACACCTGAACCTAAAGACACAAATAACAAACACTGGGGACTAATAAAGTGGGAAGGGTGAGAGGGGGCTGAGGGCTGAAAAACTACCAGTTGGCTACTATGCTCACTAACTGGGTGATGGGATCATTTGTACACCAAACCTCATAGTACAAAAGCATCATAATACTGTATCCGGCAGTGATTTCTTGGATATGTTACCAAAAGTGCAGGCAACAAAAGAAAAAACAGAAAAATTGGACTTCGTGAAGAATCTTTAAAATTGTGCATCAAAGACGCTATTAATAGAGGGAAAAGGCAACTCACAAAATATTTGCAAAGCATATATCTGATAAGAGATTGACATCCAGAATATATAAAGCTCTCCTAAAACTCAACAACAACAACAAAAACCAGATTCAAAATTGGGCAATGGACTTGAATAAATGTTTCTCCAAAGAAGCTATGCAAATGGCCCATAAGAACCTGAAAAGATGCTCAACATCACTAATCATTAGGGAAATTAAAATCAAAACTACAATGAGATACCATCTCAAACCAAACCAATTAAGATGGCTACTATTAAGTAAACAAAAAATAACAAGTCTTGGCAAAGATGTGGAGAAACTGCAACAATTGTGCCCCGATAGTAGAAACGTAAAATGGTGCAGCCACTGTGGAAAACAATATGGTGGTTCCTCAAAAATAAAAATAGAATTAGTACATGATACAGCAAATCTACTTCTGAATATGCATCCAAAAGAACTGAAAACAGGGTCGTGAAGCAGTATTTGTGCACACATTTATAGACGCATTATTCACAATATCTAAAATGTGGAAGCAACCAAGTGTCCATTGACAGATGAATGAATGGATAAGCAAAATGTGGTATATACTTACAATGGCTTTATAAAGGAAGAAAATTCTGTCACGTACTATAACATGGATGAACCCTGACAGCAATGTGCAAGTGAAATAAGCCAGTCACAAGAAGACAAATTCCACATGGTTCACTTATATAGGTAGTTAAAAGTAGTCAAAATCATAGAAACAGAAAGTGGTATGGTGGCTTCCAGGGGCTGGAAGTAGAGGGAATTATTATTATTATTATTATTATTATTATTATTATTATTATTAGTTGAGGTGGAGTCTCACTCTGCCACCAAGGTTGGAGGGCAGTGGCACAATCTCGGCGCACTGCAACCCCTGCCTCCCAGGTTCAAGCGATTCTCCTGCCTCAGCCTCCCAAGTAGCTGGGACTACAGGTGCCCACCACCACGCCAGGATAATTTTTTGTATTTTTAGTAGAGACGGGATTTCGCCGTATTAGCCAGGTTGGTCTCGATCTCCTGACCTCGTGATCCACCCACCTCAGCCTTCCAAAGTGCTGGGATTACAGGCGTGAATTATTTTCTTAATAGTTACAGAGTTTCAGTTTTATAAGATGAAGAGTCATGAGCTGAATAGAGAAGTGATGGTTGCACAACATTAAGAATATATTTAATGTCACTCAAAATTGTTCAAATGTTGTTTTATTATGTGTATTTTACCACAGTAAAAAATAATAAATGTTAAAAGTAAAAATGAAGTAGGGTTACTATATTAATTTCAGATAAAGTAGACTCTGAGCAAATAAAATTACCAGAATTAGAGAGGTACATTATGTAATGATAAAATGGTAAGTTCACCATGAAGATATAGAAGTTTTAAATATGTGTGCATCAAGCAACAAAGTTGCAAATTACATGAAGCAAAACCAAAAGGAAAAATAAATTGATCCACTATTAAAACTGAAGTCTTCAACACTCATTTCTAAACAATAGATAGGAAAACTAGAAAACTAGAAAAACTAGAAAATCAGCAAGGATATAAAAGAACTCAACAAGATATAATCAACATTTCTATTACACAGCATCCAACAACAGCAGAATACATATGCTTTTCAAGGGGCCATGGGATATATACCACAGTAGACCACATCTTATATCATAAGGCAACCCTAGACAAATTTTTTAAAAGTAAAATTATATAGAATATGTTACCTGACCATAATAGACTCAAAACAGAGATCAGACATAAAAATAACAAGAAATTCTCCAAAATTTAGAAACTAAACAGCATAATTTTAAATAATTCATGGATCAAAGACAAAGTCTCAAGGTAAATTAAAAACTACATTCATCTTTGTTTTTTGTAACCACTTTATAAAATAAACTAGGTAGTTTATTTCATAATTTTCATATTTTATTATTATACTTTAAGTTCTAGGGTACATGTGTACAACGTGTAGGCTTGTTACATATGTATACATGTGCCATGTTGGTGTGCTACACCCATTAACTCGTCATTTACATTAGGTATATCTCCTAACGCTATCCCTCCCCCCTGCCCACACCCCATGACAGGACCCAGTGTGTGATATTCCCCACCCTGTGTCCAAGTGTTCTCATTGTTCAATTCCCACCTACGAGTGAGAACATGCGGTGTTTGGTTTTCTGTCCTTGCGATAGTTTGCTCAGAATGATGGTTTCCAGCTGCATCCATGTCCTTACAAAGGACATGAACTCATCCTTTTTTTATGGCTGCATAGTATTCCATGGTGTATCTGTGCCACATTTTCTTAATCCAGTCTATCATTGATGGACATTTGACTTGGTTCCAAGTCTTTGCTATTGTGAATAGTGTCACAATAAATATACGTGTGCATGTGTCTTTATAGCAGCATGATTTATAATCCTTTGGGTATATGCCCAGTACTAGGATGGCTGGGTCAAATGGTATTTCTAGTTCTAGATCCTTGAGGAAT
>NW_012101774.1:44114-77134 GCF_000951045.1 Mandrillus leucophaeus
CTTCATTTCATTCATTTGATCTTCAATCACTGATACCCTTTCTTCCACTTGATCAAATCGGCTATTGAAGCTTGTGGATGTGTCACAAAGTTCTTGTACTGTGATTTTCAGCTTCATCAGGTCATTTAAGGTCCTCTCTACACAGTTTATTCTAGTTAGCCATTCATCTAACCTTTTCTCAAGGTTTTTAGCTTCTTTGCAATGGGTTCAAACATCCTCCATTAGCTCGGAAAAGTTTGTTATTAGCAGTCGTCTGAAGGATTCTCTCAACTCATCAAAGTCATTCTCTGTCCAGCTTTGTTCCGTTGCTGGTAAGGAGCTGCATTCCTTTGGAGGAGAAGAAGCGCTCTGATTTTTAGAATTTTCAGCTTTTCTGCTCTAGTTTCTCCCCATCTTTGAGGTTTTATCTACCTTTGGTCTTTGATGATGGTGATGTACAGATGGGGTTTTGGTGTGGATGTCCTTTCTGTTTGTTAGTTTTCCTTCTAACAGTCAGGACCCTCAGCTGCAGGTCTGTTGGAGTTTGCTGGAGGTTCACTCCAGACCCTGTTTGCCTGGGTATCACCAGCGGACTCTGCAGAACAGCAAATATTGCAGAACAGCAGATGTTGCTGCCTGATCCTTCCTCTGGAAGCTTCGTCTCAGAGGGGCACCCGGCTGTATGAGGTGCCAGTCAGCCCCTACTTGGAGGTGTCTCCCAGTTAGGCTACTCTGGGGTCAGGGACCCACTTGAGGAGGCAGTCTGTCCATTCTCAGATCTCAAACTCTGTGCTGGGAGAACCACTACTCCCTTCAAAGTTGTCAGACAGGGACGTTTAAGTCTGCAGAAGATTTTGCTGCCTTTTGTTCAGCTATGCCCTGCCCCCAGAGGTGGAGTCTACAGAGGCAGGCAGGCCTCCTTGAGCTGTGGTGGGCTCCACCTAGTTCGAGCTTCCTAGCTGCTTTGTTTACCTACTCAAGCGTCAGCAATAGTGGATGCCCCTCCCCCAGCCTCGCTGCCACCTTGCAGTTCAATCTCAGACGGCTGTGCTAGCAGTGAGCGAGGGTCCGTGGGTGTGGGACCCTCCAAGCCAGGTGCAGGATATAATCTCCTGGTGTGTCATTTAATAAGGCATTGGAAAAGTGCAGTATTAGGGTGGGAGTGTCCTGATTTTCCAGATACCATCTGTCACGGCTTCCCTTTGCTAGGAAAGGGAAATCCCCGACCCCTTGCACTTCCCAGGTGAGGTGATGCCCTGCCCTGCTCCATGGGCTGCACCCACTGTCTGACAAGCCCTAGTGAGATGAACCCAGTACCTCAGTTGGAAATGTAGAAATCACCCATCTTCTGTGTTGCTCATGCTGGGAGCTGCAGACTGGAGCAGTTCCTATTCAGCCATCTTGGAACCTCTCTCTCGATTTGCATTTTTTACCTGGCTCTTTGGAAACATGTTGCTTTAAACATTCCTTCTATTACTCGAATGGTAGAAATTTCCAACATGTTTCAGGACCATGAAAAAAATGCAGGGACAGATGGTTTTTTGGTACCAATTAGACTGTGTTCAGGTAGGCTTATTCTGTTTATGTGCCCTGGTGATGAATGGTCCTGATAAGATGGCCTCTATCCTGCTCGTGTGTGTGTGTGTGTGTGTGTGTGTGTGTGTGCACGTTACTGCCAGGCCAGTGAAGAATTTAAAGCTCACAGAGATAAGGTAATGTGCACAAGGCCACACAGCCACAAAGGGGCAGCAGAGATGGAATTTAAATGTGGGTCTTCTGCTTCAAAATAACTCATTTATTTCCAGGTGGAAAGGGAAATTGTGACCAACATACACAATTAGAAAAAAAAAAAAAAGTCCCACATGCCCTTCAAGAAAACCAAGGTTTGGATTTCAGACATTTTAGTCCAAGGACCTAATTGCATCTACAGTGGTCATCTGTTGTATTTGCCACCCAATATTCATTATCCTTTCTGATGGTACCTACACTGGTTCTTCAGAACAGACCTACCTCCTTTCCCAATCCTAGCCCATGTATTAAGAGGGGTCATCTTCTCCAAGGTCCTCAGCCAAACAGAACGGGAGGGGGTGCTATCACATTGGTTGTCTCAGGCATGAGCATTCAACCCAACAAATCTCGATAAGGTTTTGCTTACATTTATTTCTAGGACTGTTTATTTTCATGTGCCTTGAACCTGAGAGAATGTAGGTCTTAGATACTACAGCTGTCTTGCCAGTACCTAAGGACAGTCTTTCTGAAACTACAGCCAGCAAAAATAGAGCCAAGAGCTGGAGAAAGAAACTAGGTCCTGATATTATCTTTGGAACCACTGCAATCTGGACCTGAAGCTAGAATTTTCCAGTTATGAAAGTTAATAAATTAGAGTTTCACTTAAGCCTACTCAGATTGATTTTTCTATCACTTGGGACATAAAAATGTCCTGATAATGTAGCATCACCCTGTTCTCTTTTAAAATAAGCATCAGAATTTTCCGAATGTAAACCCAAAATTAGCATGGTCATGCAGCCTGTAGTCCTAGCTACTCGGGAGGCTAAGGCAGGAAGATCTATTGAGCCCAGGAGTTCAAGGCCAGCCTGGGCAATATAGTGAGACCCTATCTCTAAAACAAAAACAAAAACAGCCATCACTGGTGAGATTTTGGGTACACATTTAAGCACAAAATAGAGTTTCTCAAAAATTGTTCTCTTTGGAGCAAAACTACCAAGAGGCCTTTCCTTGTTGGAGCTCTCCATATGCCAGAGGCCATTGGGCCAACCAATCCTCTGAGTACTTGCTCCACTTCTGTGGGTCCTTGCTGAGAAGTAACCACAAACACTTACAATAAATAGTCACTTGTTTGTATATTTGGATAGTACCTGTTGTGTAAGTAATGGTTTTGGACATATTAGAGAATGGGATGTGCAGGCCAAATGTGAAGTCCACTAAACACAGAATGAGTCAGTGATGCATCCCATCCAAGCTTACTTTTTATTATGCCATCTTGTATAGTGGGTTGAATGGTAAGCCCCAAAAAGATATCTCTGTGTCCTAATTCCAGGAACTTATGAATAGTACCTTATGATAGCAAAAAACAAAAAAAAAAAAAAAAAAAAAAAAAAGTGAATATTATCTTCTATGGCAAAAGATGTGATCACATTAAGAATCCCTAGAAAAGGAGCTCATCCTGTATAATCCATGTGGGTCCTAGATGCAATCACATGGATTCTTATACAAGAAAGACCAGGAGAAGAAAGACACACAGAGGAGGAAGTAATATGAAGATAGAGCAAACAGAGATGTGACCACAAGCCAAGGAATGCCAATAGTCACCAGAAGCTGAAAGAGAAAAGGAGCAGATTTTCCTTCAGAGCTTCTAGAGGAAGTGTGACCCTGCTGACACCTTGATTTCAGACTTCTGGCCTTCAGAATAGTAAGAGTAAGATTTATTTTGTTTTAAGCAGTCACAGGAAGTTAATATAACTTGTTGGAGTAATATTAGACCATTGAGATCAATTTCAGTTCAGACATCCAGTAAGGGAAATGTCAGCAAAGGACCACAGACAACTAATATTTATATATTGCTTACTATGCTCCAGGCAATGTTCTAAGTACTTTGCCCATATTAACTCATTTAGTCTTTATAACAACCCTAGGAGATAGGTATTAGTATTCCTATTCTACAGAGAAGGAACCTGAGGCACAACAAGATTAAGTTAGCCCAAGGTCAGATAGTTACGAGATATCAGAGTTGGGATCCAGGTGGCACTGATTCCAGAGTTTCTGCTCTCTAGCATTATCCTCTATTGCAGTCAATGTCCACATCAGAGGATTACACCCCTGGTTGCACAAGCAAGTCACCTAAGTGGCTTTAGAAATATTAAAGGGGAGGAATCACCCTGAAGACAAATTAATCACCACCTTGGACACATGACTTTGAGCAGAAGTCATTTTTAAGAGTTCCCCCAGATGATTTTAATGTGCAGCCAGATTAAAAGCCAATGACATAATGACTGCCAGTGGCATATTTGATTAATTTGTTTAAATGTGCATTGCTTAGATGTTTTGGCTTTTCCAAAGTCTATGTCTACACAGAGAAATTGGACTGCAAAACCTAGTAAAAGGTTTAACTCAGTAAAACTGTAATTTTTTTTTCTTATAATGGTCTGGTTGATCAATTTTTTTCAAGGGTTATACCATAGGAAAAACTCATTGTAAGGGCTACCTAGTAATCAACAAGTTGTTTTAATTTTGGTATTGAGGGAGTAGGAATGGAAAATGATAAAATGGAGATGGAGTAGGAATGGATGAGAAACGGAAATTCATCCACATCCCCAGAACCCATTCTGGACAATTTCTGGTCAACTCTGGTCTGTGTATCTGTGACCTAGAAATCCAGAGTACAGCACCTTGGGGACGCTTGATTTTGGAATGCCCTAGAGCAAACTCAAAGGGTGTTATTGCTTCTAAAACAGGACAAACTTCCTTATATTCTCCTGAACAAAAAGGAACTCATCATAAAAGCAGCCTTCCAGAGCCTGCTCCAGGCCTGACACAGGTCAGTGCTACCTGACCTTCTGATACAGAATCTCAGGTTGAACGATCCTCTGATAGGGCTAGTGCTATCTCACTTTCAGATCAGCACTATGAAGCACTTTAGAAACTAGGCATTTACAGATTCAATGCCATCCCCATCAAGCTACCAATGACTTTCTTCACAGAATTGGAAAAAACTGCTTTAAAGTTCATATGGAACCAAAAAAGACCCCACATTGCCAAGACAATTCTAAGTCAAAAGAACAAAGCTGGAGGCATCACGCTGCCTGACTTCAAACTATATTACAAGGCTACAGTAACCAAAACAGCATGGTACTGGTACTAAAACAGAAATATAGACCAGTGGAACAGAACAGAGCCCTCAGAAATACCATACATCTACAGCCATCTGATCTTTGACAAACCTGAGAAAAACAAGAAATGGGGAAAGGATTCCCTATTTAATAAATGGTGCTGGGAAAATCGGCTAGCCATAAGTAGAAAGCTGAAACTGGATCTTTTCCTTACTCCTTATATGAAAATTCATTCAAGATGGATTAGAGACTTAAATGTTAGACCTAATACCATAAAAACCCTAGAAGAAAACCTAGGTAATACCATTCAGGACAAGAGCTTCACGTCTAAAACACCAAAAGCAACGGCAACAAAAGCCAGAATTGACAAATGGGATCTAATTAAACTAAAGAGCTTCTGCACAGCAAAAGAAACTACCATCAGAGTGAACAGGCAACCTACAGAATGGGAGAAAAGTTTTGCAATCGACTCATCTGACAAAGGGCTAATATCCAGAACCTACAAAGAACTCAAACAAATTTACAAGAAAAAAACAAACAACCCCATCAAAAAGTGGGCAAAGGATATGAACAGACATTTCTCAAAAGAAGACATGCATATAGCCAACAGACACATGAAAAAATGCTCATCATCACTGGCCATCAGAGAAATGCAAATCAAAACCACAATGAGATACCATCTCAAACCAGTTAGAATGGCAATCATTAAAAAGTCAGGAAACAACAGGTGCTGGAGAGGATGTGGATAAATAGGAACACTTTTACACTGTTGGTGGGACTGTAAACTAGTTCAACCATTATGGAAAACAGTATGGCGATTCCTCAAGGATCTAGAACTAGAAGTACCATATGACCCAGCCATCCCATTACTGGGGATATACCCAAAGGATTATAAATCACGCTGCTATAAAGGCATATGCACACGTATGTTCATTGTGGCACTATTCACAATAGCAAAGACTTGGAATCAACCCAAATGTCCATCAGTGACAGACTGGATTAAGAAAATGTGGCACATATACACCATGGAATACTATGCAGCCATTAAAAGGGATGAGTTTGTGTCCTTTGTAAGGACATGGATGCAGCTGGAGACCATCATTCTCAGCAAACTATCGCAAAAACAGAAAACCGAACACCACATGTTCTCACTCATAGGTGGGAACTGAACAATGAGATCACCTGGACTTGGGAAGGTGAACATCACACACTGGGGCCTATTATGGGGAGGGGTAAGGGGGAGGGATTGCATTGGGAGTTATACCTGATGTAAATGACGAGTTGATGGGTGCTGACGAGTTGATGGGTGCTGACGAGTTGATGGATGCAGCACACCAACACGGCACAAGTATACATATGTAACAAACCTGCATGTTATGCACATGTACCGTAGAACTTAAAGTATAATAATAAAAAAAAAATAATTAAAAAAAACTAGGCTCTACAGAGTCTAAATCTGCCCATAATACTAATGGATTTTAAAGCTTTTTAGCCATGGACCACTTTCTTCAATGGAAATCTTACTTGGAAGGCCAGCAAACATAAAAATCAGGGGAGAGTTTATGTACTTGAAGAGAATCTGAACCCCTACTTGGCCAGACCTTTAGTGTAGGAAAATACAAAGAGCCTTTGCCAAGAGAGGGCCAAGTAAATATCAAGAACTACTCCAACATTATAAATAATTCTAATAATAGAAGACCTATTTGGTTATTCCTTGACCTGTCCTGCTCTGAAGTGTGCCTAGTGTTAATTTCCTAGGCTGCCGTAACAAATTTGCCATAGACTGGATAGCTTAAAACAATAGAAATGTATTGTCTCACAGTTTTGAAGGCTGGAAGTATGAGATCAAGGGGCTGGCAGAGTCATGCTTCCTCTAAAGGCTCTAGGGAGGAGTCCTTCCTTGAGTGTTCCTAGCTTCTGGCAATGGTTTGCAGTCCTTGGCATTCCTTGGTTGTCATTGCATCACTCCGATGTTTGCCTCTGTCTTCAGATGGCCATCTTCCCGGTGTTTCCCTGTGTTTGTGTCTGTTTCTCTCGTCTTATGAGGACACCAGTCACATTGGATTTAGAACCTACCTAATCCAGTATGGCCTCATCTTAACTAGTCATGGATGATAATGACATTTCAGTCAATGGCAGACTACATATATGATTATGGTCTCATTAGACTATTGTGCCCCAATTGCCTGCAGTATTCAGTACAGTAACTGCCTGCAGTAATTGCCTGCAGTATTCAGTACAGTAACATGCTGTACAGGTTTGTAGCCTAGGAACAATAGGATATATTATACAGTCTAGGTGTGTAGTAGACTATACCACCTAGGTTTGTGTGAGTACACTCTATGATGTTTGGACAATGATGAAATCACCTAACAAGACATTACTCAGGATGTATGCACAATGTTAAGCAATGTGTGTTATCGCAAAGAACCTATTTCCAAGTAAGGTCATAATCTAAGGTTCTAGAAAAAACATGAATTTAGGAGGGACACGTTTCAACCCAGTACACAGCTCCAGTCCTACCTCTGAACTTGTTTATATGGCTGGGCCCCACCACCATGGCCAGATCTCCCCCAGCAGTTACTCTGACACCAGATACCTGTGGCTTGGCTTTTTGGCTTCCATCAGCTTCTATTGCCTAAATGTTTGAGCACCCAGACTGGTCTCCGGGTTCCAAATGTTGCCACTCTGGCTTGACCTGCTGCCAGTCCAGAATGGAATGTTTTCTTGCATGTTTTCCTTTCTAGATTTCAATCAAGAAAAAATGAGCAAGCTGTCTGCAGAAAATCCTATGGTGTCTTTCCAGACAAAGAAAGACTTCCCTGGAAACCACTCTTTGACTCATTCAATACCCCTCTTTTTCTTAATGATGGCTAATATAAATTGTTTTTTAGAACGTGTTTCTTACTAAGTGATACCATATTTTAACTGAGTCATGCTAGAACCTACTATTATTCTTTAAAAAACCTCTTTATTCTTTGAATATTTTAACATACCTTTGCATAAAACAAAAAATGTTAATTTGTATTTCAATTTTATTTTAGTTATTTCCAAATTGCTCCAAAAAAAGACAAGGAGGGGAGATTTAAGGCCATAAACATAGACATATAAAGTGCTGCAAGATGGCCTAAAATTTAAAGAAAAAGGAGGCAAATGAAAATAAAGATATGAAAGTAAGGTTAATTGACTAATGAAGTTAGCACCTAGACTCTATGTCAAAAAGTCAGGTATGTTTGTCTACTGAATAGGACAAAAATTTAACGATGAACTTTCTAGTAACCAATACGTCAGTGCCCATAAGTAAAAGTAAACAAACCAGCACACACACACACACACACACACACACACACACACACACAAAGTCAAACAACACACCCCAACCACCAACTCAGCTCTGAAGAGAAATCTCAAAGTTTCCTCTGGGAACTGTTAGGATTTAAGTAGAACAGAGTGGTTTGTGAAGGTACTTATAGAACTTCATCATCACTTTTTTAAAAATTGTACATGCCTACAATATCTATGTACACACCAATCCCCTCCTTTTTTAAAAAAAGTCATTGACCACTGGGAATCAAGTATTTTAGGTAGGTGAGAGGACAGGTGCTCCAGGATATTCTATGACACGTGATTAATATATATGAACTCTTTCTGAAGACCTGGCCCTATATCCTCTAATGGGACATTCCATTCTTCTTTCCATCTTGTTGCTACTGATACTTAGAAATCTATCAAGCAAGCACTGCCTTTGATGTAAGCATCTAGATAGACTGTGGGGATGGGGAGAGAGCTCTGACCAATGAACCTGAAACCAAGATGCCTAAGGGTGTCTAGAGCTCCCATCTCCTGTCCATCTTCCCCTGATTTTCCTTCTATATCTCACAGTTCCCCTGAACTTTTCCAGCACTTTTGGTATCTCTATTTTACTATCCTGGGCAGTAGCACTGATTCTTAATAAGCCCATGTCATTTGAGAACAGGCACCTGATTTCAGGCTCCTGGTCTTTGGTGTAACTTGTTCAATGCTTTCCCCAATATATAGGCTCCTGGAAAACCTGCATCAGCACTCTCTCTTCTTTTTCCATCTTTTTTGCTGCACTTCCTTTCTCCTTTCCCAGCTTTTCTTCTTTTTACTGTTGTATCTCCTTTCAACCTCTTTTCCCATTTCCTTTTACTCCCCTTTCCCTGTTCTTTTATGCATCTACTCCTTTTCTTCATACCCTTGCCCTCTCTCTGAGTAGCTTCTCTATAATCCTATGGCCCTACAGAGCTTATCACACATTACTTCAAGACTTTGTTACTCAGTCTCTCCACAAGAATGGCCTGCAGGAAGACAAGCAAAATAAACTGGATACCAAGTTTAGGGAGAAGATCAGAAGATATAGTATCCTAAGGGCTGCTGCAGAGAAAGGCAGCAACTCATCCAGTTTCCTGGATGGGTGCCCTCCCTAAAATATTACTCAAAGTCCCCAGAATGTTGTTTTATAAATTCTAGAATCAAACCTTCTACATACCTATCCCATCCCTAGAAAAGCAATAGAGAAATGCCTCCCTGGGGAAAGCAAAGTGATTCCCTCCACATCTAATCCCCTTTTCTAAAATGAAGGCTCAGCACCTTTCCAAGAGCTCAATAATAATGCAATGAGATTTGTAAAAGAGCACACCTGACTCCTCTCCAAGTGTGCCCTAACTGGGGAAACACACAGCCTCCAGTATTTACAGTGTGGATTAGCCCAGTTTTCAGGCTCCAAGACTCTATTAGCACAGCAATATTAACCTAATTACTTTCTCTAGTAAGAGAAATATTAAGGCTCATAGACATATAATGATATTTTCCCCAAACACCAGTGACTTAAGACTTCTTCCCGTCTTACTCTGCCATGCTGGAAGACAGGGCAGCCACATCCCATTGTCAACCCCATGCAAATAAATGTTATCTGGTTTGAATTATCTAATGGTCCTAATCTGGCAGATCCATTTAAATCATGCAAAATCTTTGAGATGATTAGCTTGTGAAGATCTAAAATACAGCAGAAAACTTTTAAGTTCCCTGTTTATGTTTTTAAGTATTTATGGCATGTCCTGGTAATATTGGGAGACCTTGGAACTGTCCACTCAGTATCTTTCTTCCTGCCTCTACATTAAAGTAGATGTTCAATCGAAACATCTAATGAATTACCAAGGTTTTAAAAAACTTTGAGGATTCCCCTGAATGATAGAAAGAATAATGATCATTGGAGTGAAACCTCCTATAAGAGACATGCTACTGACCACTGGCTCCACTTTTAAAAAACATTTAATACCCCAGAAGATCAAAATCAAAGAGAATCAGATCAACTTCTTGGCCTGAGTAACTGAATCAACTTATTTGAATAACTAGTTTATCTTTTTCTATAAACTGATCCACTTGGGGTGGATTTTGGCATCGTGAAGCAACATTTGCTCAGCCACTCATGCTAACTGATCATTACCAAATCAGTAAAATATAAATGTTGACATGGGGTGGTTTTCAGCCTGAAGTACAAAGCTCAGCAAGCCTATGAAGGTAGGCTAAGGACATAACAGGCACTTTCACTGTTGGATTAATATATGCCATTTCTCTGAGCTATAATTTTGTCTCCTTTATTTCTCAAAGTTTGCAAAAAGAAAACTGTGGTTTTCTAATTTCAGTTGTTTAGCTTCTTGGTGCAGCCCAGGTTTACAGGTCTTTTTTTCCTTTTTAAAAAATTTTTATGTTTAATATTTGTGGGTACATAGTTAATATATATATTTATGTGGCACGTGAGATATTTTGATACAGGGATACAATGTGTAATTATCACATTAGGGTAAAATGGGGTAACTACCACCTCAAGTATTTATCCTTACTGTTACAAACAATCCAATTATATATTTTAGTTATTTTTTAAATGTGTAATAAAGTATTATTGACTGTAGTCACCCTGTATCAAATACTAGAACTTATTCATTCAATCTAACCATATTAATGTACCCATTAACAATCCCAAATCTTCTGATGTTATTTGGAAGCAAACAGTTCTGTAAAGTTTTGCAGCAATGAAGCCTAGATATTGCCATCAATTTGAGAACTTTTAAAGAGTTTACACCTACATTTAAATATTGTCCTGATACAAAGATGGGAACAATACACACCAGGGATTCCAAAAGGGAAAAGGAGGGAGAGGGACAAGGGTTGAAAAACTACCCATTGGGTACTATGTTCACGACTTGGGTGATGGGATCATTAGAAGCCCAAACCTCAGCATCACACAATATACCCATGCAACAAACCTGCACACGTACCCCCCGAATTAAAATTTTAAAACAAATCAATAAATGTCCAGGGACTCAGTAGCCCTGATCAAAGGCAACATTCAAAGACTGATCCACCTCAGCATATCTCCCTCCTACATCTACCTCCGTTCCATTGTTCATTTGGACCAAACAAAAAAAGAACAAAAGCACATTCTGAGGTTTCTGCAACAGAATTTGCCATGTGAAAGTTTCAAACCAATCATTCATAAGCATCTGTTGGTATCTCCCACTCTTTATCTCCTACTCTATAGTCCCACAGCCACCTTCCCAGCTGCAGCTACATGGAGCCACAGGACTCATGTAAAGGAAATCATCATTCTCCTATCCCACTTAGTCTTCTACAAACTTACAAACTTGTAAAATACTTCCCAAAGCATTACAAGTCAAGCCTGAAGATGGAAAGTTTGGGGAAAAAAAAAACATGACATTGAGTACAAGTGAAGGTCACTAAAACCAATAAATCAACCACTATTGCAAATTTTCAAATTAGCAAAGATAAATACTAAAATCCACTGGAGACACATGTGCTTCCAGTCAAGGAGGAATAATAGGAGTTGGATTTCTCCTCCAGGCTAGAAAATAAAAGACAAGTTATATGAAATAAATATTTACAAAACACAGGATATTAGGCAATGAAAAACAGTGAGTGGCAAGAAAAAAAAATGACTCACACCACTTCATAACTGACCCAGCTTCCTGGTTTGAGAAAACTTCCAGGCTGAGGTACAGGGAAGGGGATCCCAGGGAGAAGCTAAAAGACTTCCTGAGTTGAGGGGAAAAAACCCTGAGATTTCAAGAAATCAAGACATATAGAATTTTCAAGACAGAGGCTGAAAAGGAGAGAGACACACAGAGACCTGCAGAGAATTTTCCTCAAGTATTAGCAGAGTGTTAATTAGTGCATTTGTGTGAGGAAAGAATTGCCCAAAAGAATTAAAGGGAACAGTATCCAGTTATCACACATGGCCCACAAATAGAGCCTGTACCCAAAAGCCAGATAGAAAAGGTCATATGAGACATTGGGTAGAATACTCAAAAAGGCCTTACCTCAGAGGAGATGATTAGCCCTAGCACTAACACTTTTCTGGAACCACTGAACAAATCAGATCAAGACCTGAAAGGATCAAATTGTTTCCAAGTAACTTAACTGCATCCCAGAACAAAGCTCAAGAATATTTATAGAAATCCAAAAATATCCAACACCCAACAAGGTACAATTTCTGACCCTCCAATCAAAGATTGCCAGGCATGCAAAAAGGGGTGAAAACACTTCCTATAATAGGAAAAATAATCAATCAATCAAAACTGACACTGAAATGACACAGCTATTAGGTTAGCAATGATATTAAAACAGCTGTTATAATTGCATTCCATGTGTTCACAAAATTAAGTAGAGACGTGGAAGATAGAAAAAAAGTCCAAAATCCAAAATTCTAGAGATGGAAACTACAATCTCTGAGATAAAAATACCAGAGATGGGATTAGCAACAGATAACACATTGTAGAATGAAAGATTATGAACTTGAAGAATAGCAATAGAAATTACCCAAAGGAAGTACACAGAAAAAAAAGAATACACAAAAATGAAAAGAGCATCAGTGAGTTGTAGGACAGTTTAATACACATGTAGGTCTCATACATATTTTCCTGAATAAAAAAAAGGAGAAGTGGGGCAGGGGGTGGGGTGGGGGGAGTGAAGAATAGTGTATGAAAATCGTCCAATTTTGATGAAAGCCTTAAGCTCACAGATTCAAGTTTAAGGAACCCCAGAATAAGAAATATAAATACACCAAGGAATACAGTAACCAAACATCTCAAATCCAGTGATAAAATGAAAATGTTAAAAGTAGGCAAAGATAAGAAGACACATTAAATACAAAGGACAAGGATAAGGGCAAGAACTTGTTTCCTGTTGGAAACGATGCAAGCAAGATGACAGTGAAACATCTTTAATGAAAGAAAGCAGCTGTCAATCTGGATTGGTATATCTTAGAATTTCATATCTTTGAAAACAAGGAAGAAATAAAAATACTTTCAGAGATACAAATTCTGATTTCAGGTAAAAGGAAAAAATGATACCACATAGAAATATAAATCAACCCTCAAAAATGAAGAGCATCAAATATGGCAGCCACATAAGTAAATATATGTCTTTTATTATTTTATTTAAAACTGTTTAAAAGATAATTGACTATTTAAACAAAAATAATAGTAATAAGTTGAGGCTTTTACAACATGTATATAAGTAAAACAATAACATAAGGGCAAGAGGGAAGAAATGGAAGCATATTATTTCAGATTTTTATACCATACTTGAAGTGGTATAATATCACCTTAAGGTAGACTGATAAATTTCAGATATATGCAATAAACCTTTAAGCAAATTAACAAAAGAGTTACAATGAATAAACTGACAGCAATATAAATAGAAATAACACTCAATCCAAAAGATGGAATATAAATAGGAAATAGGAATAAATAACAGAGACACAAATGGAAACAAATAGCAAGATGATAGACGTAATTCAAACTACATAAATAATCTCATTAAATATAAACATTCTAACATCCCAGTCAAAAATCAGAGATTGTCAGAACGGCAGGGGGCAGGGGAAGAAAAATTCAACAGTATGCCGCCTTTGAGACACACACATTAAATCTAAAGACAGAAACAGATTAAAAGTACAATGTTGGAATAAACATAGATACATATACCATGTTAACCCTAGCAAAAAGAAATCTGTAGTGGCTAACTTAATATCAGACAAAAGTAGATTTCAAAGCAAAATATTACCAAGAATAAAGAAGATTGTTTCATCATGATAAAAGGATCAGTTCATCAAGAGGACATACCAGTTCTAAGTCTCTATGCATGTAGTAATAGACCTTCAAAATACATGAAGCAAAAACTGATAGAACTGTAAGAAAAAAAGGCAAGTCTACAATTTTGATCAGATATCTCAGTACTCTTCTCTCAATAATTGGTAGAATAGGTAGAGAGAAAATCATCAGGATATAGAAATTTGAAGCACACTAACAATCAAAATAACCTATGGACAATTTTAGAACACTCCTCCTCTTGGCAGTATACACGCTCTTTTCATATTTACACAAAACAATTATTATGATTGATAGACCCAATTCCGGGCCATAAAACAAGTTTTAAATTCAGTAAGTTTAAAAGGATGTATGTCATACAAAGTATCCTCTCTATCCACAGTGAAATTAAATTAGAAATGAATACATGTCTAGAGAATTCCTAAACATTTGGAAACTAAATAACACCCTTCTAAATAACCCTTAGATATGAGAATAAATCAAAAGAGAAATTAAAATATTTGAAATAAATGAAAATGGTAACAACATATTAGAATTTGTGAGGTGCTATAAAACAATATTGAGGATGAAATTCAAAGCAATAGGTGCCCATATTAGAAGAAAGAGAAAGTCTCCATTTATAACCTTGGCTTCCATCTTAAGAAAAATAGAAAAAGGACAGCAAATTGAACTCAAAGCAAGCATAAGAAAAAACATAATAAAGATCAAAACAGAAAACAATTAAATGTAAAACAAAATAAATAGTGAAACTCAATGAAATAAAAATCTAGTTCTGAGATGATCAATACAATTTCTAAAGCTCTCGTCAAAAAGATCTGGAAAAAAAGTGAGAAAACATAAATTACCATGATTAAGGATGAAAGAGATGAGATCCTCTCAGATTCAAAATATTAGAAGGATAATAGTTTGGACTTTGCCAGGTTACATGATTGCATGTTAAGGGATCTTCCACATCTTGCTACGAAGGAGAATAGAAAGATGACAATTTCATAAGTGGGTGGTGTAATAGCAGCTCAGTGGGGGAGATCTCACACATGAAGGGTGACTTTTAAAATCCCTCAGAACAGTAACTACTTAAGGGGTGTCGTATCTCTGCTGAGATTTAATTGCATGGTCAGTTTGTAAAATACATCTTAAAATTTTGTAATACAGTATTATTTCTTCTATTAGCTAAAATAGGAGTTAAATAATTAACTGTTTTAATAATACTATAAGAAAAAAATACAAACCTAAAGTATCAGCTATTTCAAACCTAAAGTATCAGCTATTTATATCACTTTATATTCCAGTCATGGTCAGTTTCATTTGTACATGTCAACATGGATTAATTTAGCGTGTACTCTTTATGTGCTACTCTTTAACTAAATGGCTTCATATATTTATTTCTATACACAGATATAGTCCATGCAACTAATATTTTTGGAGTACATATGGTAATTTAATCATATGGATTACAATCAATCCCCAATTGTAGAGCATTTAGGTAACTTCCAGTGTTTCACAGTTGTGAATAGTAACACTATAACTTTGTGTAGACTGATTTCTTCTTTTTGGATTATTTCCCTTGAGTAGAATTCCTGGCTCTCCTCCTACTCACCTCTCAAAAAACTGAAACAGTTTATCAGCACTTGTTGAACATTTCCAGATGAACTTCACAGAAACTTTGAACAATTCTAAGTGACACAGGGCCACATATACATACAATTTTTTCACAGGCCTACCTAGTTTTCTTATTTTTATTGAAGTAAATTACTACATAGTCAACTGAACATATTTAAAAGGTACAATTTCGTGTGTGTGTGTGTATATATATATATATATATATACACACACACACACACTTTGTATACTTTGTGTCACCAGAGATTAGTTTGAATTTCATAGAATTTTATATAAACATAATCATAAAGCATGTACTCTTTCTAGTTTTTGGCTTCTACAAATAAAGCTACTACAAACATTTGTATACGAGTCTTTGTGTCAAGGGATCATTGGGGTGTCACTTCACTAGCTGGAAACCTCTGTGGCCAGCAGTGCCGTCTGCCTGAGTATTGCTCATGCCCACTGGGCTCAATCTGCCCACTTAGCCTGGCGGGCTGCACTTGGCTGTTGCTACTGGCCTGGATCCCACACCTGCCAAGGGTGAGCCAGGCACAGAACGATAAGGGGTGTGTGTGTGAGTGAGTGCAGGGTGCAGCCACTGCACACAGCTGGGCACACCGTTTGCTGTGGCAGGGCAAGCAGCTCCAGATGATAGCACAAGTGCCGGCTCCATGTGAGGCTGTGGTTGGACCAGATGTGCCCCAAGTGGCTCCCACTGTTGGCACCCACATCTGGAAGAGGGGAACATGGTAGCGCCTGGAAGCTTGGAGATGCCAGGAACCACGAGCCCCAAAGAGGGTGTCATAGCCCTGGCTCAGGGCATCCCTAGTTCTGGGCTCCCCAAAGGGCCCCAGCTCTTCTCTCCTTCTTTTTGCCTGCAATGTGATAAGCAGGGGAGCATGTTTCAGACCTGTTTGTGTTACAGCTCTTTCAGTCCCCACATTCAGCAAGTCCTGATTTCTTGTCCCGTGTCCAGGAACAATGAGGTATCTAGACAACTGGAGGATGAGCAAGGCAGAGAGGAGCTTCAGTGAGTGACAGAGCAGCTCTTGGGAGACCCAAAGTGGGCAGCTCCTTCCCACAGCTGGTAGTCTTGATGTCAGCCCAAGGCTGGATGAGTCCAGAGTTTTTACAGTCTCAGAAGGAAGTGTGTGCTGATTGGTCCATGGGCGACCATGAGCTGGTTCAGAAAAAGCATCATAAATTGTCACTCTGGGCCACTGACTCCATCCAGAATTGACAGCCCAGCACCCAGGGTTCAGGCCATCCCTGGCTTGAAGGTATTGTTTCGCCCGAGACCTGCCCCTTTCCACCCAGGAGCCTGTCTACCTCCTGCCACAATCCACATGCCATCCATGGTGCCCAGTCTGTTAGTGCCAAGGGGTGCCTGCAGGCCTGCACCAAGCCACCCTCAGCCCCCACTTGCCCCTCCTCCCATCCTCATCAGCACCCAAAGTCTGGAGGGGGCCGAGGAGGCAGGGGGTTGGTGTGTCAATGCCGCCCTGAGCTTGCACAGGCCAGGCCGGGTTGCAACAGCACCTTGGCTCAGCCACAACTTTGCTCTGCCCAGAGCAGGTGCCTAGAGTGGGAAGAAGCCAAGGAGTGGGAGCAGGTACTTCCAAGCCTGCAGGGGCAGGGGTGCTTCCCAGGCCCCTGAGAGCACAGGGAAGCCCGGGTCCAGAGCCATGGCTGAGTGGCTGCAGCTGTGCCCAGGAGCACTGGGCTTCTGCCCCACCAACTTGATAGAGGATGGGGTTCACGCCTGTTCCTGGACCTGCCAGCCCCGCGGAGTGCGCGGCCCCACCCGCGCCTCTTCCACTGCAGCCACTCCATTCAGGCTGCTGCTACCATCAGTTGTATGAACACATGCTTTTATTTTTCTTGGAAAAATAACCAGAAGCGCAATGGCTAGATTATA
This sequence comes from Mandrillus leucophaeus, assembly GCF_000951045.1. Classification (NCBI taxonomy): domain Eukaryota; kingdom Metazoa; phylum Chordata; class Mammalia; order Primates; family Cercopithecidae; genus Mandrillus; species Mandrillus leucophaeus. The sequence goes on from NW_012101774.1 coordinate 61,610, forward strand.
TGATAGGCATATGTTTCACTTTTTAAGAAACTATCAAACTATTTTCCAAAGTGGTTTTCATTTTAACTTCCCATCAAAGGTATGAGAGTTCCGGTTCTTCCACATCCTCAAAAACACTTGGTATGGTCAGTATTTTTTAATTTAGCCATTCTATCAGACACATAGTCATACCCCATTGTGGTTTAATTTGCATTTCCCTAATCACTAACAATGAGCATCTTTTCACGTTCTTATTTGCCAGTCATATGTTTTCTTTGGCAAGGTATCTATTCATATAATTCTCCCATTTTTAAAGTTAAGGTGCAAAGGCAATTCATTGGAGAAAAAGTAGTATTTTCAACAAATGGTACTAAAACAATTGGCTGTCTGCATGCAAAAAAAAAAAAAAAAATTGATTCATACTTGGAACCCTACTTTAAAAATTAATTCAAAATGTGTCATAGACTTGAAATTCAAACCTAAAACTACACATCTTCTAGAAGGAAATATAAGAGAAAATCACTGTGACCTTAGATTAGGCAAAACTTTTTTAGATATGACATCAAAAGCCAAAGAAAAATGGAAAATTTAGATTTAATCAAAATTAAAAATGTCTGTTTTTCAAAACATAGTTAAGACAAATTATACCAGATGTGTAAAGAAGAGCTGGTACCATTCCTACTTAAACAACTCCAAAAAATTGAGGAAGAGGGACTCCTCCCCAACTCATTCTATGAGGCCAGCATCATCCTCATACCAAAATCTCACAGAGACACAACAGAAAAAGAAAACTTCAGGCCAATATCCCTGATGAACATCGAGGCAAAAATCCTCAATAAAACACTGGCAAACTGAATCTGGTAGGACATCAAAAAGCTAATCCACCACAATCAAGCAAGCTTTATCCCTGGGATACAAGGTTGAGTCAACATATGCAAATCAGTAAATGTGATTTACATAAACAGAACTAAAAACAAAAACTACACGATTGTCTTAATAGATGCAGAAAAAGCTTTCAATACAACTAAACACTTCATCATGTTAAAAACTCTCTACAAACGAGGCATTGAAGAAACATATTCAAAATAATAAGAGCCATCAGTGACAAACCCACAGCTAACATCATACTGAATAGGCAAAAGCTGGAAGCATTCCCCTTGAAAACCAGAACAAGATAAGGATACCCTCTCTCACCACTCCTTTTCAATGTAGTACTGGAAATCCTGGCCAGAGCATTCAGATGAGAGAAAGAAATAAAAGGCATCCAAACAGGAAGAGAAGAGGTTAAACTATCCCTGTTTGCAGATGATTTAATTCTATACCTGGAACACCCCATAGTCTCTTCCCAAAAGCTTCTTGGTCTGATAAACAAGTTCAATAAAGTTTCAGGACACAAAATCAATGTACAAAAATTACTAGCATTCCTATACACCAACAACATCCAAACTGACAGCCAAATCAAGAATGTAATCCCATTCATGATTGCAGCAAAGAGAATAAAATACCTAGGAATACAACTAACCAGGGAGGTGAAAGAGCTCTACAATGAGAATGACAAAACACTGCTGAAAGAAATCAGAGATGACACAAAACAGCAAAACATTCCATGCTCATGGATAGAAAGAATCAATATTGTTAAAATGGCTATACTGCCAAAGCAATTTACAGATTAAATACTATTCCTATCAAACTACTGATGGCATTCTTCACAGAACTAGAAAAAAACTACTCTAAAATTCATATGAAATCAAAAAAGAGCTGGGATAGCCAGGCAATCCTAAGAAAAAAGAACAAAGCTGGAGGCATCACATTACCTGACTTCAAACTACACTACAAGGCTACAGTAATCAAAACAGCATGACACTGGTACAAAAACAGACATATAGACCAATGGAACAGGATAGAGAGCCCAGAAACAATGCTGCACACCTACAACCATCTGATATTTAACAAAGTTGACAAAAATAAGTAACAGGGAAAGGACTCCCTATTCAAAATGGTGCTGGGATAACTGGCTAGCCATATGCAGAAAATTGGAACTGGACTTCTACCTTATACCATATACAAAAATCAATGCAAGATGAATTAAAGACTTAAGTGCAAAACCTAAAACTATAAACACCCTAGAAGAAAACCTAGAAAATGCCATTCTGGACATAGGACCTGGCAAAGACTTCATGACAAAGACAGCAAAAGCAATTGCAACGAAACCAAAAATTGACAAATAGGACCTAATTAAACTAAAGAGCTTCTGCATAGGAAAAAAACTACCAAGAGAGTAAACATGCAACTTACAGAATGGGAAAAAATATCTGCAAACTGTGCATTTGACAAAGGTCTAATATCCAACATCTATAAGGAACGTAAACTAATTTACAAGCAAAAACCAAACAATCCAATTAAAAGTGGGCAAAGGACATCAACAGATACTTTTTAAAAGAAGATATATGTGGCCAACAATGATATGAAAAACTGCTCTGCATTACTAATCATTAGAGAAATGCAAATCAAAACCACCATAAAATATCATCTCACATCAATCAGAATAGCTACTATTAAAAAGTCAAAAATAATAAATGCTGGCAAGGTTGTGGAGAAAAGGGAATGCCTATACCCTGCTAGGGGGAATTTCTCAAATAATTTAAAACAGACTCACCATTCAACTCAGCAATCCCATTATTGGGTATATCCCCAAAGGAATATATATTGTTCTACCATAAAGACACATGCATGTGTATGCTCATTGCAGCAGTATTCACAACAGCAAAGACATGAAATCAACCTAAATATCATCAATGGTGGACTGGATAAAGAAAATGTGGTACATATATACCATGGAATATTATGCAGCCATAAAAAATAATGAGATCATGTCCTTTGCAGGTCATTTTCCTCAGCAAACTAACACAGAAACAGAAAACCAACTGCATATCCTCACTTATAAATGGGAGCTAAACACCAAGTACATATGGATACTAAGGGAACAACAGAACTGGGGTCTACTTGAGGGTGGAGAATGGAAGGAGGGTGATGATTGAAAAAATACCTATCAGGTAGTATGCTTATTACTGGGGCGATAAAATAATCTGTACAGCAAACTCCTGAGACATGTAGTTTACCTGTATAACAAAACTGCATATGTAAACTTGAACCTAAAAATAATTTTTTTAAACAAAAGACAGTTAAGAAAATAAAAAAGACAAGTCACAAACTGAGAGAAAATATTTGCTAAGCTTATACCTGGCAAAATACCTCTATCCAGAACACATAAACAACTTTTAAAACTCAATAATAAGAAAACAAACAACCCAATACACTGGAACTTAGATTTGTTTATCACATAAGTAACTTTTTGGCAAGTAAAGAGCATTGACTGACAGCATGAGACACAGAGTTAAGTTTTAAAAGATAGAAGTAAGATCATGTACTGCTGATACAAGAGAGCAGGCAGAGAGTCAAAAGAGAACCAGAGTTTGTACATGACAAAAAGATCTTGGGATGTTTCATGGTTAGAAAGAAAGAATATCAAAAGCAAATTACCCTATTTTCTTCACAGTAACTTCTAGGATCAGCCTTAACAATATGGAGCAAATATTAAAAAACAAAATTGAAAGTGGCCCAGAGCCTAATTTAAGACTTGGGTAGTAGGACTGGATAATATGGCACAGTTACAGAAGATGTTTGGAATCTAAAAGTAGAGAGATATTCCAAGACTGAGTCTACAGAGTATAAGGCAAATTTAAGTCACAGATCACCAAATGGGCCCCTTTTCCCAACAGACATCACGTCCCCACCCAGAAATCTTGGAACAGGCCATTCTTCAAGGACCAGGTCAAGTCTCCCATCCTCACTCCCACTCACTCCACCAATGCTCTGCACTGCAAGCACTTGTAAAATAGCACTAATAACAGGGATTGCCTCAAGGACGAAATAAGATAGCCAATGTAAAGAACATAATATAATGCCTGGAACACCCAGAGCTCAATAAATATTGGTTTCCTTTCTCTCCCTTCTATAACCAAATGGAAGACAAATTGCACTGTTGGCCCTAGTTCAGGGTTTTTTAAAATTTAGAGCTCCTATGTTGAGCTGAGTCTCGTTAAAGGCTCCTGGGTTGAGCACAGAAACTTTTTAAACAACTTGAGTGCAGACTTTGATGTCCCCGTTTGCCATACATGGCAGGGAGTCAACAGCAGAATGGGAGGTACACCAAGTTGCAGAAATAAGTTGCCAGGCTGTGGCAAAATTCAATAAGTAGACAACTTCTGTATTCCATCTAGTAACAAAAAATATTTATGCTCCCCCTCCAGCTGGCTGAGGGCCCCTCACAGAGCATCACTGCAAGTCTTTCCACTGTCCCTCACCCATTGCTCCTCAGGCAAGGAAACGTGAATTACCTGATGGGTCAATCTGGGAGCAGGACCTGCCAAAGGATGTGTACAGCTCAGCCCTTCTGCTGTCTTTTCAAAACAGGCACCACTGTGAGAGGCCTGTGGTTGCCCAGCCATGATCATAGCTAAGTATTTCTAAGGTACTGTGTTAGAAGGCCCACATAATCCAAAAATCAAAGCCACATTCCCCCAAACCAGCTTTACCAGTAATAAAAGGTGATAATGTGTCTCTAGTTACCTAATTCCTGGATCTCTCAGTTAGTTCTGAACTTGAATGGAGAAGAAGGGTGCCATTTTGAGGCCCCCTCAACACCTACCCACCTATCTGCCGCATGCCCCATGCACTTTCAAACATAGACAGGCACTAGGGCCCTCTCAGATGAATTTTCAGTGGCCTGGCTGGGACCTGTGCTAACCAGGCCTCTTTCCCCTTCAGTTTACATTTTCCCACCTGCCTGATACTCTCAGACTGACATTGCTGCCACCCAAGTTTCACAACAGAAAGAGTGAGAAGCACACAATGAAGGTTCTTTCCTGCCTTCTTCCTAGAGGGCAAGCACTAGGCATTGTACTCCTATGACTCCCATGAGACCTAGCACAGTTCTGAGCTTATAGAACTCTGATAAAGATCAGGAGACCTGGCTTCAAGCTTCACTCTGCCCTTTCTTGCCGTGTAACTTGGCACTTGTCACTTGGTCAATCTGAATCCTTGAATTCCAATCATAATTATTTATTTTGTTTGTTCTTTTTAAGACATTAAATTAGATTCTAAATGGGCAAAAAGTTGGTCCTTTCTTCAATGTGGTAAAAGTGAAATGGTCACGATCTCCAAAGCTGGTTTATATTTTTGGCAAACATAGCTATATATTTTTCAGATGTGCTTATGATGTCATTCCATTTAGAATGAAAATTCCAAGACTCCTACTATTTTCCCATAAAGGATCAAATAAAAAACTTGGAACCCAAGAATTCTCAGAAAACAATATTTACTACCAAGTCCCCACTTACATGTAGCAGAAATTTTCTAAAATATGCCCACTGCTTTGCTACAGAATTTAACCAAATTTTATTATAGAATTACCAGACACTGAATGTAAACCTATGCCATTCATAGCTTTCTTAAGAAGGGATTGGTAAACTATGGCCCATAGGCCAAATATGGCCCACTGCTCGTTTTTGTAAATAAAACTTTATTGGAATACAACCACATTCATCTGTTTATATAATGTCTGTAGCTGCTTTCCTGCTATAGCAGTAGGGGTGAGTTGTTGCAATAGAGATTATGACCTGACTTTGTACAGAAAAAGTTTGCTGACTCTCGTTCTAAAAAAATCCTTCAGTTAATCTTAATTGATTCAAATTATGCCTCAGGAACATCCTTAACACATGATTAAGTGATCACAGGAATGTTGCTTATCTTGTTTGGGCTTTGTTTTCTTAATCTGTAAGAGGAGAGATTTGTCTATTGCTTCCAATGTAGCCATTACTTCTCATTCTGATTCTCAGCAAATGAGTAGTTGCCTTAGTGAGGTCTGATTACTTCTGAATAGTTGAGACATCTGCACCTCTCATGAAATAAGAGAAGCATCGGCAGGGGCTCATGAGGAGACTCAAGTTCCAACTCCTTGATTTGCCCCTAACTGACCCAACCTTTTGTGCTTTGCTTCTGTAAAATGAAGAGGCTGGGCAGGTGAGAACTACGTTTCCTTAGAACAGATAATTGTGGTCCAGTGTGTGAAATGCCTCATGGAAAGCCACACTGGCTACTATGAAAGCCCAAGGAACAGCATCACAAACTGGATTTAGAGAGAAGAAAAGACTCAGATAAGGCTTCTTGGAGGAAATGATGCCTGACCTGAATCTTGAAGGATGAGGAGAAATTCTGCTGGAGAACAACTGACTAATAAAGCAAATAGGCATCTTATTGAAGCCATCATTTTATTTGGCTAATTTAAAAAAATGTGTCAGCATCTAAACCTCAGGGAATATCTCTCTGAATTCAAGCAGACTCTAATGTGTGCATTATACTCCGCTTCTAGATATATATCATGGAAGTTACACTGCCCTAAACCTTTTCACAATGTAGTCACTTTTTCTCTGGGAAAAAAAAAAATGTTTATTTATCTTGTTCATTCAGTTATCAAGGTCCCATCAAAGTCTTGAAAAAGGCATCAGCCACCAGATGCAGAAGTTGTGTGACTGACCACTGTATGGAACACCAAGACTTCTTGGCAAAGTGAAGATCAATCAGAGAGTTTAGACAAGGGGTCATTCCACAGCTGTAATCACAGTCAACAAGAGGTGAGATAACTCTTGACTTCAAATGACTTTGGCAGTGGGATTAGGCAACAGTGCTTAGGCAGCAGTCATTTTCATGTGGCTAAAGAATCCAAACAGCCACAACAATAGATTCGGAAGGGAGGAAAGTTATCTGAATTGACCTAACTATGCAATCTCAGCAATTATGATTCCCAAGTAATTGCTAGCTCTCCTACAATTCTATCTGTACTGTTGTTGTAAGTAGAGTTCATTCATGCATTCAACAAATTCTAGTGAGTACCAACTATGTACCAGCTCTTTGTATACAATGGGGATACAGCCATAAAAAAATGAGACAAAAACCCTTGACCCTGTGGAATCTACATTCTTGAGTGCCATCCTTGTATTGAGAAAAGTGCAATGAGTTTTAACTTCTATTTGATGGGACATATTGCTGCTTTGAACAGTCCCCAATGGACATTTTGCAAAAGAGTCTGAGCCAAACCTGAGCCATCCTTCCTCCTTTTCTCTCCGTCTTTTTCTCTGTCTTAGCAACACACAAGACAAGATAAAACCAAGACAGCCTGAAGTTTGTTCCTTAATGCACCCTCAGTATCAAGCCAAATGACACCTTAAGCCTCAAAACAGACACGTATGATTATATCAAGACCCTAAAGAATGCTCATAACCTTTGAACCACTTCTGGGAATCCTGACTAAGAAAATAGACCTAACCTTTGAAAAGAATTTAGATGCAAAAAATGTACATCACAGCTTCAATGAACCTAGCCTCACCCCAAGACAAATTAACTGTCCAACTAAAAATGAATATATAGGTAAATTATTATTTTTACAGTAGATGAAATAAGCAGATATTAAGAAATCTATGATAATGTGGGAAAATACTTACTATAAAATGTTAGGTAATTAAACAGAACAAAAAACCATATATTCAACATAACAAGCATGTATGAAAATTTAAGGAAAAAGATTTGATAGAAATTCTCTAAAACATTAATATTTAATACACTTAGATGTAATTATGAGTATTTTCTACTTTTGGTATTTTTCCATTTTTCATTAGAAAAAAATGTTTTTATAATTTAAAAAAATTTTTAAGAATAATTTTAAGCATAAATATAGTTTTTAAAAAGCAAGAATGAGGTCTCATTTATCCAACAAGTATAAAACAATTTATTAACATACCTGAAGCGCCTGAGATCTGGATTCGTACTGTCTGGGTTTGAACTCTGATTCCTCATTATTGTGTGACCTTGGGCAAGTAAGTTATTTAACCTTTTCTTGCTCCAGTTTCCCACCTGCAAAATGGGTGTGCCTACCTAAATGGGTTGGTATGAGGATGAGTAAATTATTTACTCAGAGTGTTTGGCACAGAGTGTAACACCCTGTAAGCACTCAAATAATAATAGATCAAACACTCCAGTGGCCTCAAAGAAAAAATTCAAACAAGAGGAAAGACAAACTTCAGGTCCTGATGCCTCAGGGACAAGTAACTCAGAGTTGTACTTCCAGTGGGCAATTTTCCCTCAGGCAGAACGAATCTCCAAGTCCTTTACTAATACTTTAAAATTTCCTCTGAAGAAGGACAGTATGTAGATATTTATTTTATGCATAATTATTCCTTTGGTTTTTTTTTTTTAATGCACTGGTCATAATTTATTGTGCAAAGTGCCTTTTGATTTCAAAAACAAGCCTAAACGTTATGTTAATCGGATTGTCACAAAACACTAATCATTAAGATGAAATGACCTCATAAAATATTGCTTATGTTGCCAACATACGGTACTTAATTTGAAGATAAAAATAATTGTTGATAAAAATCACATTTCTCTGTCAAATGTCTGTTCAAAAATCAGTGAAATAAAGAACTAATATCTTATCTCCTGTATCCAACATCCTTCTTTCTGTGCAAATTAAACCATCTAAATCTGAGTAAAATAAAATCTGTGTAAAATAAAGAATCTTGTTCACAATAGGCTTTGAGTAAATATTTGTTGAAAGGATACAGTTTAGTTCTTATTACTTGACAACATTTGCCTTTTTAAAAGAGTGAGAATTCGGTTAAGATTGCATAAATATTAAATCTCGACCAATAAAGAAGATTCAGAGGATAAGAGGGAATTAAGAAAGACAGTTTGAAATTTATCTCTGACACCTCTCGAAATGAGGCATCACTTTCTTTTTACGAGAGAGATTATGCCAGAGGCATTTTTATCCTAATTTCTAATCTAAACTTCCTAGATCTTTTGACCCTAGGAATCTTCTACTCAGAATAAGGCAGTGCTTCTTCGAGATTTCGATTTTGTTTGATAACCTTTCTCTGTTTATGGGCTCTGTTCTCTTCTTGCATGGAATATCCGACTACTCAAAATGGCTAAAAGGTCTTAAACTTCAGATTCACAGGCTCAGATTTGAATCTTAGCGGGCACCAGCTGTATTGTCTTTTTTCAGTCCCATAACCTTACTCAGCCTCAGTTTCTTTATAACGTGGACATAATAAATATCTCTCAGAAGGTTACAATAGAGTTAAGTGAGACCATAGATACTAAACGATTGGGCATGGTAGGCAATTTAACAATGTGTTCGTTCTTCCCTTTCCCTGTGAGACTTTACTGAGGCTGGACGGTCTTTCTCTGACATCCCTTGGTCTCTTTCCTGTCTTTCCTTCCCAGAGCAGAAGGCAAAGTTCTCCTGAACCCGGATTTTTTAAATCTAGAAGAACATTTTGCTCTAAGTTACCCACTCACAATTAAAGTCCCAGGGAAATTAGAAAGGCAGATGAATTGGTGGTGTGCTTGGTCGCTTTTGGGAGGGGCCTAAGAAGCCGGGACCCTCGCTTAAGTCAGTGGGATCTCACGATATTCTCTTCCCCATCTGTGAAGTCTGGATTTGGGCTCTACCCACCTTCCTCCTTAGACCTGCAAAGACTAAATCGATGAGAACCTCTGAGCTGAGTTTCCCTCGGGAGATGCCAAACGCGTAAGACTCTCCCAAGATCCCAGAACTGACCTGTCCCCACCCTGCAAGGAAAAGGTGAAGGAAGAAAGAGAAGCGGGACGGGGCGCGAGATGCCACAGGTAACCGCCGACTGCACGCAGTTAAGGAACAGTCCCGTCCAATAGATCTGCCCAACCTGAGCTTTCCAGCTCGCCTCCCGCCCGCAGGACCTCTTTCTCTCGAGCAGCCAGAGGATTTGGAGAGGCTGAGAGCGGATGAGGTCCGGGGAGTGAAGGTGGCATCTGTCCCGCGGCCGCTTGTCAACTCTCTAGTGTCCAGGCCCCGGCCCCTGCCCCGGCCCCCGCCAGATGCGCCCCGCAGGCTGGCCTGGCGTTTCTCACAGCGCTGCGCACTGCCTCCTTGGCATTCCTCGGTGCGCGCCCCACGCTGTGCGCCTGGACGCCGGGAGCAGGGCAGTGCGCTGCACTGGGCGCCCGCAGGGGAAAAACGCTACCTGTGGAAGTAATGTACGCAGAAGAGGCCCAGAAGCACCGTCCCAGGTGGCCCCAAGAGGGAGAGGGGCTGCCGAGCGAGGATCCCCGCGGGCACCGCGAAGGAAGGCAGCTCCTGCAGGAACCAGGCTGCGCGGGCTGGCAGGCGGGTAGCCGCGGGCTTCAGGCTCTCCGTGTGCTTCCCGTAGCCGGAGGGCTTCGCGACGTACAAGACCAGTGCCCCAAGGGCGACCAAAGTGGCGCTGCCTGCGAGCACTGGGCTCTGCTGGCACTGAACCTGCATCGCGCCGTGTTCCTCGCCGGTGGCCGCTGCCCTAGCAGAAGAGAGCGCGGCCCCCGCAATCCCTTTATGGAGCGCCAGACGCCACCCCATGTCCGCCCCCTCGGCCTTGGCTCCCGCCCCTCCATCCTGCCTCCCACCTCGGCGCGGCCAGCCCTGGCGCGGCTTCGCAGCAATACCCCTTTCTCAGGGATGTCGCCGCGGGGGGCGGGAGGAGAACGAAGGCCTTCTTAGTTCCACAAGGTGTCTGCGCCCTCGCGCCCGCCCTCTCCACCGCTTCACATTCATCTCCCCCTTAGGCTGTCCTTCGATGACTTGTTCCTCAATCCTCAGCCTCTGATGCGGCAACTTCTGGAACTAAGACACTGGAAGAAAACCCCACGGGGACGATTCAGCTGGTGTGGTTCTTCCGCCCCAACACACACCCCCTGTGCCGTCCGTCGCCACGCATCCCCACCCTCGAACACCCAAGCCAGGGTCTTTCCAAGTCCTCCCGTTCCTTATGCACCTTCACTCCCCTACAGCTCCCACCCAACAGCATATGATGTTCCTTGGACCCTGAACCATCCTGGCTCTCTGAGCGTCTGCCAGCCCCTCTGCTCTGGTCTGCTCTGGGGCGCCGCGCTCCTTAGCCACTCTCAGCATCAGTGCCAGCTCTGCCCCACCGCGCGCCCCCGGCAGGTACCAGTCTCTCCCGGCCCTAATTCCTCAGCGGTTTCTCTCTGCATCCCCGCACGCGTCCCTGAGCCGCCCGCCTGGGTCAGAGAGGAGCGTCCGCTGAGCTCGGGTGATCGTGCACAGATCGGGGCCAGAAGTTGAGATTCTGTCAGTCCTCCCCCGCCATCCCACTCCCGGTCCCCTAGAGTGGCCCAGACTCAGGCTAAAGTCTACGGCTTCTTTCCTGGGATGCCCTTTCCCAGCTCCTAGAGCCAACGAGCCGTGGCCCATAAGGTGGTGGCCTGGCGACTCTGCTTTTCTCTGAACTCCTGTCTAACCGTCATACACCCAGACGCCGTTCTTTTTCTCTTCTATTTCCCACCTTTATCTTATCCTCCAGCCCCGTCTTCTCCTACCTCTTCCGTTCTATGATTCAGCTTCCAGGCTTTCTTGGCTGCCTCCTCCTCTGTCTCCCATCCCTTCTTTTCTTCTCTCCCTTCTTTCTTCGACCTGGCTTTCTCCTTTAGGTCGACCTCCCCTTCCCACCTGCTGTTTACCTCATTCTTCCATCTTCGTGTCCCATCTCCCTTGATTACTTTATCCCTGTTTTCTCCTCCGGTCCTTACTTGGGGCTCCACCCTAGTCCTTCCCACTTTTCACTCTTCCCTTACTTTGGAGGTCTCTTCTCTTCCTTCTCCTTCAACTCAGGCCTCCCGGGAGTCCCATTCAATGTATCTCCATCCCCCTTCTGCTGCATCAGGCCGGCTGGTCCAATGACAGACACACTCCCTCATCTGCTCCAGTTTGGGGTGTCTCCTGATTCTTGGCACACATGGTATACGGTGATGCTTTAGCACTACAGGGCACCCTCTGCTTGCTGACCAAGAGTCGTTTATCATATTCCCATTGGGTTGTAATTAATGCTAATCATGCTTCAGTTTTTAATTGATCACCACTTAGGAATCACTCATACTGAGCGAAGCGTGTTTCATGGAATAACCAGGTGTTAGCCATCACAGCTGTTTCAAGCTTGTTTTGCACTGGCTTTAGAGTGCAAGTCCAGTCCCAGCTTCCTCAGGTACAACCTGCTTGTTGAAGACGCCCAAATCTAGATCTCCAGCAAAGATATGAGCTTTAGCTCTGCCTTTTCTCTCTTCTGTAAAACTCCACTTAAATATCTATCAGAGACCTCAAAACCAGCCCTACCCAAAACTAAACCCAGTTATTTTTCCCTCCACCCACTTGGACCCAAATTCTCCTTCTATATTCCTGAGTGTTACCTCTTCCCTGTCCTCAGTTGCCACAGCATCCCTAGGAAGCTGGCTCATAGACTCAGGAAACAATAGATTTCATGATACCATACAGCATTAAGAGAACAGGCAGTGTGATATTTCAAACCCAGCTCAATGGAATAATTTTTTTAAATGAAATGTTTTCTGTCTTAATTTCTTCCTCTCTTTTCTTCTAACTCTACCCAATTTTTGTCCTCATGATCTTTTCTCCACTCTCATAACAATTAGTTTGATAAAACCAGTCATCTTCAGCTTATGCATCTGTGGGTTGGCTGTAGGTCAGAAATATGGGCTGGGCTTGACTTATCTTGACAGTTTTCACTCATTCATCTATGTAACAACTTAGAGTCCAGCCCCAGGCTGTGTTTGGATGGAGAAACTTAGCTGAGGCTGTTATCCTGGAATGAGTGAGCTAGATCCACCATGTCTATATAATGTTAATAACAAAAACACAAGAGTAGAAGAAACACACAAGGCCTCTTGAGGCTCAGGCCAAGAACAAGCACACCCTTACTTTCTATTTATTGTATTGGCCAAATCAAGTCATATGGCGGATTCTAGAGTCAGAGTGAGAGAGTATTTGTAAAGTCACATGGTAAAGGGCAGGGATATAGGGGGAGGTAGAAAATTGGAACCAATAATGCAACTGTTCTGTATTACATGCAAGAAGAAAGTGCCCAAATTATAAATATACAGCTCAGTTGATTTGTACAAACTGAACACCCTCTTGCAAGCTGCACCTAGGTCAAGAAACAGATTATCAGCATACCAGGATCTGTGCTCCTGCCTCCTTACATCCTCCTTCTAGAAAACAACAACAACAACAAAAAAACTACACTGACTTCTAATACCATAAATTAGTTTTGTCTGCTTTTGAATTTCATGTAAATGGAATCATACAGTACTTACTCTTTGTATGTATTTTAATGGTACCTGGGTTTTATTTTAATCAGTGTGGTAACATATGCAGACACAGAAATGACTATCACGAAGGAAAAGGTTTATATCGACAGATCCCTACAAACAGGAGACACAGCACACCACCCAAGATCACATGGGGAAGCACCAGTGTTAGGAGGCAGCCGGAGTGAGGGGTCAAGGTGGGCAAGAGCCTTTACTATGGTTTCTGCAGGAAAGAGTGGGCATGACAATGTAACCAGGCTTAGGATTAGCTAGTTTGAATCTTTTAGCAGGCTCTGGGGTAGAGGGGCTGTCTTTAGTTTTCTGTTACCTGGACCTGGCTGATTAGGGCAGAAGAATAGTGACCCAGGGTGTAGAGTTCTGATAAAGGAAGTGGTTGGGGAATGTATGAGCCCTGAATTAGTTGGTTTGCATATGAAAAATGTCTTAGGGTCATTTACAATCTCCAGGAAACAGCTAGCTGGGAGATCCCAGAAGGTCATGGTTTAGTGGTAGAAATGATCTATAGAATATTATTAGAATTAGGTAGAATAAAAGCTATCTCCTTAACAAAACATAAAATCAATCCCCCAAAGGATCAAGATAACTCACAAGTAACCTAACACAGTCCAACACTGTTTAAAGGAAGTCAATTAAGTACAGACAAGTAAAAATATAGCCTTTACAATATCCAGCATTCCTAAAATTACTAGGCATGTTACATCAACTTTTGACAACAATTACTAGAGTTGAGCCAAACTTCAAAAGTTAAGGACATGGTCCTCCATGACACCGTCCTTACTTCAGACATCAGCTACAAGTTCAAGGTTATGTAAGCCACCTATACTTCTAAACAGTTGGCTACTGTATTTAGGAATCCCACTAACACTTCAAACTTGATAACTTACTAAAAAAAATTAAAGAACTCTGGAAAGCACTATATTATGACTACAGTTTTATTATAGCAAAAATACACAAATAAGAACTAGCCAAAAGAGGAGATGTACAGTACTATGGGAGGTAGAGCAAGATGGTGGAATAGAAGCCTCCACTGATTATTCCCCCAACAAGGACTCCAATCTAACAACTATCTATGCAAGCAAAGCCCCTTCACAAGAACCAAAACTCAGGTGAGCACTTGCAGTACCTGCTTTTAACTTTGTGTGGCTGAAAGAGGCACTGAAAAGATTGTGGAAGGAGTCTTGAGTCACTGAAGGCACCGCTCCATCACACCCTGGCAGCTGTGGTGTGGTGCAAAGAGCATTTTCGTGCCCTGGGTGAGGGAGAACACATCCATCGTGAGGCATTAAACTCAGTGTTATCCTGTTACAGCAAAAAGGAAAGCCAGACAAAGCTCAGCTGATGCCCACACATAAAGGAAGCATTCGAACCAGTCCCAGCCAAAGGAGAATCACTAATTCCAGCAGTCAGAATTTCAGTTCCCATAAACCTCACCACTGAAGGCTGAAGTGCTCTGGGTCTCTAACTAAACTTGAAAGGCAGTTTAGCCCAAAAGAACTGCAATTCTTAGACAAGTCCTAGTACTGAATTAGGGCCAGAGACAGTGGACTGGGGGGCACAAAATATACTGAGACACCAGCTGGGGCAGCCAAGGGAGTGCTGGCATCACCCCTCCCCAACCCCAGGCTGCACAACTCACAGCTCTAAAAGAGACCCCTTCCTGCTGCTTGAGGAGAGGAGAGGAAAGGGTTGGGGAGGACTCTGTCTTGCATCTTGGAAAGCAGCTCAGTCACAACAGATATGGCACCAGTCAGAATCATGAGGTCCCTGTTCCAGGCCCTAGCTTCCAGGTGACATTCCTAGAAACACCCTGGGCCAGAAAGGAAGCCACTGCTTTGAAGGGAAAGACCCGGTTGTGGCAGCATTCATCACCTGCTAGCTGAAAAGCCTTTTGGCTCTGAATAACCAGCAGTGATACCCAGATACTACATCAAGGGCCTTGGGTGACCCTCTGAGACTAGCTGGCTTCAGGTACTGGCTCAGCTACAGGGAGGTAAAGCAACAAGCAAGCTCTTGGGGTCCTTGATTCCAATAGTTGACTCTTCGACAGCATTTCTAGACCTTTCCTAAGCCACAGGGAAGCCCACTGCCCCAAAGAGTGAGTCCTAGACCAGGCAGCATTCACCACAGGCTGACTTAATAGCCTTTCTGCCTTAAAGGAACACCAGTGATAATCCAGCAGTACTTCTTGTGGGCCATGGAGTGAGGCTCCTCTGCCTTTGGAAAGGGGAGGAAAGAGTGGGAAAGACTGTGTTTTGTGGTTTGAGTGCCAGCTCA
>NW_012101774.1:80474-84256 GCF_000951045.1 Mandrillus leucophaeus
CAAAGACTTGGAATCAACCCAAATGTCCATCAGTGACAGACTGGATTAAGAAAATGTGGCACATATACACCATGGAATACTATGCAGCCATTAAAAAGGATGAGTTTGTGTCCTTTGTAGGGACATGGATGCAACTGGAAACCATCATTCTCAGCAAACTATCACCAGAACAGAAAACCAAACACTGCATGTTCTTACTCATAGGTGGGAACTGAACACTGAGATCACTTGGACTCGGGAAGGGGAACATCACACATCGGGGCCTATCATGGGGAGGGGGGAGGGGGGAGATTGCACTGGGAGTTATACCTGATGTAAATGAAGAGTTGATGGGTGCTGACGAGTTGATGGGTGCAGCATACCAACATGGCACAAGTATACATATGTAACAAACCTGCACATTATGCACATGTACCCTAGAACTTAAAGTATAATAATAAAAAACAAATAAAAATAAATAAATAAATAAAGCTCATCATCACTGGTCACTAGAGAAATGCACATCAGAACCACAATGAGATACCATCTCATTGGTATCTCATCTCCAGTCAGAAAACAACAGATGCTGGCCAAGCTATGGAGAAATAGGAACGCTTTTACATTGTTGGTGGGAATGTTAATTAGTTCAACCACTGTGGAAGACAGTGTGGTGATTCCTCAAGGATCTAGAGCCAGAAATACTATTTGACCCAGCAATCCCATTACTGGGTATATACATAAAGGATCATAAATCATTCTACTATAAAGACACATGCACACGTTATGTTTATGGCAGCACTATTTACAATAGCAAAGTCATGGAATCAACCCAAATGCCCATCAATGATAGACTGGATAAGAAAAATGTGGCACATATACACCGTGGAATACTATGCAGCCATGAAAAAGAATGAGTTTATGTCCTTTGCAGGGACATGGATGAAGCTGTAAGCCATCATTCTCAGTAAATGAACACAGGAACAGAAAATCGAATGCCCCATGTTCTCACTCATAAGTGGGAGTTGAACAATGAGAACACATGGACACAGGGAGGGGAACATTATACAGCAGGACCTGTCAAGGGGTTGGGGGCAAGGGGAGGGAGAGCATTAGGACAAATTCCTAATGCATGTGGGGCTTGAAACCTAGATGACGGGTTGAAGGTGCAGCAAACCACCATGGCACATGTATACCTATGTAACAAACCTGCACGTTCTGCACATGTATCCCAGAACTTAAAGTAAAATTTTAAAAATTTTTTTAAAGAATCAAACACAAATTCCGGAGCTAAAAATGCAATTGGCATACTGAAGAATGCATCAGAATCTTTTCATAGCAGAACTGATCAAGCAGAAGAATTAGTGAGCTTGAAGACAAGCTATTTGAAAATACACAGTCAAAGGAGACAAAAGAAAAAAGAATCGAAAAGAATGAAGCATGCCTACAGGATCTAGAAAATAGCCTCAAAAGGGCAAATCTAAGAGTTATTGCTCTAAAGAGGACATAGAGAAAGACAGAGGGGTGGAAAATTTATTCAAAGGGATAATAACAGAGAACTTCCCAAACCTAGAGAAAGATATCAATATTCAAGTACAAGAAGGTTATAGAACATTAAGCAGATGTAACCCAAAGAAGACTACCTCAGGCATTTAATAATTAAACTCCCAAAGATCAAGGGTAAAGAAACAATCATAAAACAAACAAGAGAAAAGAAACAAATAATGTACAATGGGGCTCCAATCCATCTTGCAGCAGTCTTCACAGTAAAAACCTTACCTTACAGGCCAGGAGAGAATGGCATGATATATTTAAAATGCTGAAGGAAAAAGACTTTTACCTTAGAACAATATATCTAGTGAAAATATTCTGCAAATATGGAGGAGAAAAATAAAGACTTCCCAAAACAAAAGGTGAGGAATTTCATCAGCATCAGACCTGTCCTACAAGAAATGCTAAAGGGAATACTTCAATCAAAAAGAAAAGGACATTAATGAGCAGTAAGTAATCACTTATTAAGTAATAATAAGTAATATGAAGATACAAAACAAACTGGTAATAGTAAGTACACAGAAAAACACTGAATATTATAACACTAACTGCAGTGTGTACACTACTCTTGTCCTAAGTAGAAAGACGAAACATCAAACCAATCAAAAATCATAACTATATCACAAAATTGGAAAATGGTGGATAGGAGACAGAACTAACATGTAGCTCCTGCTTGGATGGACAGAACAGTGTGTGGAGACTCGCATTGTGAGCTTTTGCTGCAAGAACCACCACAGGAACATACCAGGAAAACTGAAAGAATTCACAGACCCTTTGAAAGAAGCAGTTTTACTGTTGCAAACTCTGTGAGACAGCCAAAAAACTGTGAATTCCCAAAGTGTGAGCAGGGAAAATTTGCCTCTGAATACACATCCCCACTGAGGAATCTGAAAGTCCAGATCACAGGAGAAGGATTTAACCTTACCCAGAGCTGAAACAGATTTAGGATGCCGAGCAAAACATAAAAGTAGAAGCAGCAACGGGAAGAGCCCTATAGGCACTTCCACTGAGCTGCCCATGTCAAGAGAGCTTTTACAGTGCACAGACAGCCCCCAGTCCCCAGGCCCTCATCCAGCACAAGCTTTCCCATGATGGAGCTCATTCCCAGCTGTTGGGATAATGAATTTACATGAGCTGATAATGTAGACACAAATTCAGTCAGTGGCCAGGAGTGCAGAAGTTAATAAATACCTCTCTAGTGAGGGCAGGAAGGTGTGCTCTTACAGGGCCTCCTTCTCCCCTCTGCCCAGATGCCCCTGGGGACTCCACGGACACTTTGGCACCTTCCTTGGTCTCAGCCAGAGCACACCTCCATTGGGGAAAGACTCTCATCTGCCTCCCTAGGGAGAGCTGGGGGCCTTGTGCCCAGGCCTGGGGGAGCCCAGGGAAGCCTGAAGAGATCCTTCAGGAAGGGAAGGCAGCCAGCAGAATTAGGGAGGGGCCACAGGGTGAAGGAAGCTCCTAGCTGATCTTTGTTATAATTTTGGCTGAGCATGAAATTTCCTGAGCAGAATCGGGGTTGGGGGCAAATGGGAAGTGCACATACAATTGCAGAAGCTGCAGCTGAAGGTACAGGAAGGCAGGGAAGGGAGACCTGAGAGCCCTGCTTGCTTTCTCAGTGGGAAGGATTGTAGCCTGGGGAAAGATCTCAGCCCTGCTCAAAGGCTGCCTGGATATAAACTCAGTGCTGTTTGAGGGCAGGAGTCAGAGTGGCCTTGCTGGCTGCATGAGAGCTGAGTGAGGCCCATCACTGCCTGTTATCCCCTGCTTCTCTGGTGACATGTATAATGCAGTAGAGGCAGCCATAATCCCCCTGGGAACATAACACCATTGGCTTAAGAACTACCTCTCTGTCCTCCACAGTGGCTGCAGCAAGCCCTGCCCAAGGAGAGTCAGACCTGCCCAATCCTACCCCCACCTGATGGTTTTTCTCTACCCACCCTGGTAGCAGAAAGCAAAAGACATAAACTCTTGGGAGCTCTATGGCCCCGCCTATTACCTGAGAAACCCTAGTACTAATCCTGGCCAACATAGGGCAAGATTATATCCCCCTTCTACTACTGCAGCTGGTGGTCTTTTGAAAGCGCCACCTCCTGGATGGAGGCCATCCAACTCAAGCCATTACAGCCACCTGTAACAGAACAAACCTGATCCCAGGAAGGAGAAAACAACAGCTAATTGCACCACCTACAACAGCCTGGCTAACCAGAAGTCCTGAGTCTGTCCATGTGACAACTTCACTGCTAGCATAACCA
>NW_012101774.1:84306-85568 GCF_000951045.1 Mandrillus leucophaeus
ACTTCTTGTGGGCCATGGAGTGAGGCTCCTCTGCCTTTGGAAAGGGGAGGAAAGAGTGGGAAAGACTGTGTTTTGTGGTTTGAGTGCCAGCTCAGTGGTTTTATTTATTCATTTTATTATTATTATTATTATTATTATTATTATTATTATTTCAATAGGTTTTTGGGGAGCAGGTGGTGTTTGGTTACATGGATAAGTTCTTCAGTGGTGATTTCTGAGATTTTGGTGCACCCATCACCCAAGCAGTGTACACTGTACCGTATGTAGTCTTTTATCCCTTATTCCCCTACCACCCTTTCCCCTGAGACCCCCGAAGTTCAGTTTTAATGCAGTAGAATACCAGGTAGACTTCAGACGTTTTTTACTCTAGTCCCTGACTCCTAGACAACATCTCTGGACCCACTTGGGGCTTGGGGGAACTTGGCACCCTGAAGGGAAGGGCACAGACCTGGATAGCTTTTCCACCTGTTCACTGCAGAGCCCCAAGGCCTTGAGCAAACATAGGCAGTGACTAGGGAGTGGTTACGGCAGGCCTTGGGCAAGACTCAGTGTTGTGCTGGCTTTAAGTCTGACTGAGTACAGTCATAGGGGGGTGTCCTCAGGGGTGCTAGTTTCACTCCACTCCCAGCTTCAGGTGGCTCAGAACTGAGAGAGGGACTCTATTTGGGAGAAAGGAAAGAAAATCAGAGTCTCTGCCTGGTAATCCAGAGAATTCTCCCGGATCTTGTCCAGAACCATCAAAGCAGTACACCTACGAATCTGCAAGAACCACAGCATTACTGGGATTATGGTACCCTCTAAAGCAGATACATCATTGATCAAAATACTCCAGACTTTTCAAATATCTGAAAACCCACCCCAAGGAGGACAGGGGCAAAAAAACACAAATAGTGAAGACTACAATAAGTCCTAACACCAAAGAACATTTACAAGTATCAAGATAATCCAGGAAAACATGACTTCATCAAATGAACTAAGTAAGGCACCATGGACCAATACTGGAGAAACAAGATATATGACCATACAGACAGAGAATTCAAAATAGCTGCTATGAGAAATCTCAAAGAAATTAAAGATAACACATATAAGAAATTCAGAATTCTATCAGATAAATTTAACAAAGAGATTAAAATACTTAAAGAATCAAACAGAAACCCCATCAAAAAAGTGGATGAAGGATATGAAAAGATACTTCTCAAAAGAAGACATTTATGCAGTCAACAAACATATGAAAAAAAGCTCATCGGCCGGGCACAGTGGCT
>NW_012101774.1:91148-93925 GCF_000951045.1 Mandrillus leucophaeus
GCTGGGGGCCTTGTGCCCAGGCCTGGGGGAGCCCAGGGAAGCCTGAAGAGATCCTTCAGGAAGGGAAGGCAGCCAGCAGAATTAGGGAGGGGCCACAGGGTGAAGGAAGCTCCTAGCTGATCTTTGTTATAATTTTGGCTGAGCATGAAATTTCCTGAGCAGAATCGGGGTTGGGGGCAAATGGGAAGTGCACATACAATTGCAGAAGCTGCAGCTGAAGGTACAGGAAGGCAGGGAAGGGAGACCTGAGAGCCCTGCTTGCTTTCTCAGTGGGAAGGATTGTAGCCTGGGGAAAGATCTCAGCCCTGCTCAAAGGCTGCCTGGATATAAACTCAGTGCTGTTTGAGGGCAGGAGTCAGAGTGGCCTTGCTGGCTGCATGAGAGCTGAGTGAGGCCCATCACTGCCTGTTATCCCCTGCTTCTCTGGTGACATGTATAATGCAGTAGAGGCAGCCATAATCCCCCTGGGAACATAACACCATTGGCTTAAGAACTACCTCTCTGTCCTCCACAGTGGCTGCAGCAAGCCCTGCCCAAGGAGTCAGACCTGCCCAATCCTACCCCCACCTGATGGTTTTTCTCTACCCACCCTGGTAGCAGAAAGCAAAAGACATAAACTCTTGGGAGCTCTATGGCCCCGCCTATTACCTGAGAAACCCTAGTACTAATCCTGGCCAACATAGGGCAAGATTATATCCCCCTTCTACTACTGCAGCTGGTGGTCTTTTGAAAGCGCCACCTCCTGGATGGAGGCCATCCAACTCAAGCCATTACAGCCACCTGTAACAGAACAAACCTGATCCCAGGAAGGAGAAAACAACAGCTAATTGCACCACCTACAACAGCCTGGCTAACCAGAAGTCCTGAGTCTGTCCATGTGACAACTTCACTGCTAGCATAACCAACATTTGAAAAAACCAGTGCACTAAACAAAACTAATACCAAGGACTCCCACAGAGCCCACTTCACTCCCCTGACACCTCCACCAGAGCAGACACTGGTATCCACAGCTGGGAGATTTGAAGCCGGATCACATCACAAGACTCTTTGCAGACATTCTTCAGCACCAGCCCAGAGCTCAGTAGTCCACTGGGTGGCTAGACCCAGAAAGGCAATTGCAATCACTCCAGTCCAGCTCTAAAGAAGCCCTATCCCTGGGGAATAGGGTAGAGTACTGCATCAAGGGATCACCTGTGGGACAAAACAATCTGAACAGCAGGCCTTGACTTCCAGATCTTTCCACTGACATAGACTACTCAAATGAGAAGGAACCAGATATGACAAAACAAGATTGCATAACACCCCCAAAAGATCACACTAGCTCTCCAGCAATGGATCCAAACCAAGAATAAATCTTTGAATTACCAGATAAAGAATTTAGAATGCTAATTATCCAGCTACTCAAGGAGGTACCAGAGAAAAGTGAAAAACAATTTAAAGAAATTTTCAAAAAAATACAAACTATGGTTGAAAAATTATTCAGAGAAATACATATCATTAAAAAAAGACAATCACACTTCTTGAAATAAAAGACACACTTAAAGACATGCAAAATACACTGGAAAGGTTCAACAATAGACTCAAACAAGTAGAAAAAAGAACTTCAGAGCTCGAAGACAAGGCTTTTGAATTAACCCAATCTGACAGAAATAAAGGAAAAAAGAACGGAAACAATGAACAAAACCTCCAAGAAATTTTAGATTTGTTAAACAACCAAACATAAGAATAATTGGTGTTCTTTGTTCTTAAGGAAGACGAGAAATCTAAAAGTTTGGAAAATTTATTTGAGGGAGCAATTGAGGAAAACTTCCATAATCTTCCTAGAGATCTAGACATCTGAATACAAAAAGCTCAAATAATACCCAGGAAATTCATCCCAAAAAGGTAATCACCAAAGAACATAGCCACCAGGTTATCTAAAGTCAAGATGAAGGAAAGAATCTTAACTGTGAGGCAAAAATCATCAAGTAATCTATAAAGGGAAACCTGTCAGATTAACAGCAGATTTATCAGCAGAAACTTTGCAAGCCAGAGGAGATTGGGGTCCTACCTTTAGCCTCTTAAACAAAATAATTATCAGCCAAGAATTTTGAATCCAGTGAAACTAATCTTCATAAATGAAGGAGAGATAAAGCCTTTTCCAAACAAATGCTGAGAGAATTCGTCGCTACTAAGCCAGCACTAAAATAAATGCTAAAAGAAATTCTAAATATTGAAACAAAAACTCAAAATACACCAAAATAGAACCTCCTTAAAGCATAAATCTCACAGGACCTATAAAATAATGACACAGTGAAAAATAAAAAGATATTCAGGCAATAACTAGCATGATGAACACAGAAGTACCTCATATATCAGTACTAACGTTGAAGGCAATGTGGTCTAAATGTTCCACTTAAAAAATACGGAATAACAGAATGGATAAAAATCCACCAACCAAGTATCTGCTGTCCTTAAGAGACTCGCCATATACATAAAGACTCACATAAACTTAAGGTAAAAGTGAGGGAAACGATATTCCATGCAAACGGAAACCAAAAGTGAGCAGGATTAGCTATTCTTATATCAGACAAAACAGACTTTAAAGCAGTAACAGTTTAAAAAGACAAAGAGGGATGTTATATAATGACAAAAAGATTACTCCAACAGGAAAATATAACAATTCTAAATATATATACACCTAACACTGGAGTTCCCAAATTTATAAAACAATTACTACTAGACCTAAGAAATGAAATAGATGGCAACAGAGTAATAGTGGGGAACTTCAATAGAAT
>NW_012101774.1:93975-96219 GCF_000951045.1 Mandrillus leucophaeus
GAGATAAAGCCTTTTCCAAACAAATGCTGAGAGAATTCGTCGCTACTAAGCCAGCACTAAAATAAATGCTAAAAGAAATTCTAAATATTGAAACAAAAACTCAAAATACACCAAAATAGAACCTCCTTAAAGCATAAATCTCACAGGACCTATAAAATAATGACACAGTGAAAAATAAAAAGATATTCAGGCAATAACTAGCATGATGAACACAGAAGTACCTCATATATCAGTACTAACGTTGAAGGCAATGTGGTCTAAATGTTCCACTTAAAAAATACGGAATAACAGAATGGACAAAAATCCACCAACCAAGTATCTGCTGTCCTTAAGAGACTCGCCATATACATAAAGACTCACATAAACTTAAGGTAAAAGTGAGGGAAACGATATTCCATGCAAACGGAAACCAAAAGTGAGCAGGATTAGCTATTCTTATATCAGACAAAACAGACTTTAAAGCAGTAACAGTTTAAAAAGACAAAGAGGGATGTTATATAATGACAAAAAGATTACTCCAACAGGAAAATATAACAATTCTAAATATATATACACCTAACACTGGAGTTCCCAAATTTATAAAACAATTACTACTAGACCTAAGAAATGAAATAGATGGCAACAGAGTAATAGTGGGGAACTTCAATAGAATACTCCACTGACAGCATTAGACAGGTCATCAAGACAGAAAGTCAATAAAAAAACAGTGGACTTAAACTATACCCTATAACAAATTGACTTAACAGGTATTTACAAACATCCTATCCAACAAATGCAGAATATACATTCTTTTCATCAGAACATGGAATATTCTCCAAGATAGATCTTATGAGAGGCCACAAAACACATCTCAATAAATGTAAGAGAATTGAAATTATAGCAAGTACTCTGTCATACCAAGTAGAATAAAATTGGAAATTGACTCCAAAAAGGAATGCTCAAAACTATACAAATACATGGAAATTCAATAATCTGCTCCTGAATAATTTTTGAGTCAATAATGAAATCAAAATGGAAAATTTAAAAATTCCATGATCTGAAAGATAATAGTGACACAATCTATCAAAACCTCTGGGATACAGCAAAAGCAGTACTAAGAGGAAAGTTCATAGCCTTATATGCTTACATCGAAAGTCTGAAAGACCACAAATAGACAATCTAAGCTCACACCTCAAAAAACTAGAGAAAATAGAACAATCAAAACCTAAACCCAGCAGAAGAAAGTAAAAAGATCAGTGCAAAACTAAATAAAATTGAAACAAAAAAATCAATACAAAAGATAAATGAAACAAAAAGTTGGTTCTTTGAAAAGATAAACAAAATTGACAGACCATTAGCAAAATTAACCAAGAAAAGAAGAGAGAAGATCCAAGTAAGCTCAATTAGAAATGAAATGGCAGATATCACAATCGACACCAAAGAAATACAAAAGATCACTCAAGGCTACTATGAACACCTTTATGTGCACAAACTAAAAAACTTAAGGGGATGGATAAATTCCTGGCAATATACAACCCTCCCAGACTAAACCAGAAAGAAATAGAAACTCCAAACAGACAAATAACAACTACTGAGATTGAAACAGTGAGAAAAAATTACCAACAAAAAAAAAAATCCAGGACAGATGGATTCACAGCTGAATTATGTCAGCATTCAAAGAAGAACTGGTGCCAATCTTACTGAAACTATTCCAAAAGGAAGAGAAAGAGAGAGTCCTCCCTACATCATTTTATGAAGCCAGTATTACCCTACCACCAAAACCAGGAAAGGACATAACAAATAAAGAAAACTACAAACTAATATTCCTGGTGAGCATAGATGCAAAAATCCTCAACAAAATACTAGCCAACAGAATCCAACAGCATATCAAAAAGATGACCCACCATAATCGAGTGGGTTTCACAGCAGGGATGCAGAGTTGGCTTAATATATGCAAGTCAATAAATGTGATGCACCACATAAACAAAATTATAAACAAAAATCATATTATCATCTCGAGAGAGGCAGAAAAAGCATTTGACAAAACCCAGCATCCCTTTATGATTAAAACCCTCAGCAAAATCAGCATAGAAGGGACATACCTTAAGGTAATAAAAGCCATATATGAAAACCCACAGCCAACAATATATTGATTGAGGAAGAGTTGAAAGCATTCTCCTGCCAGGTATGGTGGCTCACACCTGTAATCCAAGCATTTTGGGAGGCCAAGGAGTTCGAGACCAGCCTGACCAATATGGTGAAACC
>NW_012101774.1:96574-98785 GCF_000951045.1 Mandrillus leucophaeus
CAAACAAGAGAAAGAAAGAAAGGGTACCCAAATTGGCAAAGAGTAAGTCAAACTGTCACTGTTTGCTGATGATATAATCACACACCTAGAAAACCGTAAAGACTCTTCCAGAAAGCTCCTAAAACTGGTAAATGAACTCAGTAAAGTTTCAGGATACAAAATTAATGTCCACAAATCAGTAGCTCTGCTATACATCAACAGAGACCAAGCTGAGAATCAAATTAAGAACTTAATCCCTTTCAGAATAGCTGCAAAAAATAAAATAAAATACATAGAAATATACTGAACCAAGGAAGTGAAAGACCTCTACATGGAAAGCTATGAAATACTGCTGAAAGAGATCATAGATGACACAAACAAACGGAAACATAGCTCAAGCTCATGGATGGGTAGAATCAATATTGTGAAAGTGACCATCCTGCCAAAAGCAGTCTACAAATTCAATGAAATTCCCATCAAAACCATAATTTTTCACAGAATTTTTTAAAAATACCAAAATTAATATGGAACCAAAAAAAGGGCCCATGTAACCAAAGCAAGACTAAGCCAAAAGAACAAGTCTGGAGGCATCACATTCTGCAACTTCAAACTATACTACAATCATGGTACTGATTTAAAAACAGACACATAGACCAATGGAACAAAATAGAGAACTCAGAAATAAAGCCAAATACTTATAGCCAACTGATCTTTGACTAAAAAAACAGAAACAAAGTGAAGAAAGAATACCCTACTCAACAAATGGTGCTGGGATAATTGGCAAACCACATGTAGAAGAATGAAACTAGATCTGCATCTCTCACCTAATACAAATGCAACTGAAGATGGATCAAAAACTTAATTCAAAGATCTGAAACCGTAAAAATTCTAGAAGAAAACATCAAAAAAACTCTTCTAGACATTGCCTTAGTCAAAGAGTTCATGAGTAAAAACCCAAAAACAAATGCAACAAAAACAAAGATAAGGGACTTAAACTAAAAAGCTTCTGCATAGCAAAAGAAATAATCAGCAGAGTAAACAGACAATGCAAAGAGTGGGAGAAAATCTTCACAATCTATACATCCAACAAAGGACTAATATCCAGAATCTACGAGGAACTCAAACAAATCAACAAGAAAAAACAAATAATCTCATCAAAAAGTGGGCTAAGGACATGATTAGACAATTTTCAAAAGAAAATAAACAAACATATAAAACATATAAAAAATATGTTTTTGTATGTTTTTATATGCCAACAAACATATAAAAAATGCTCAACATCACTAATGATCAGGGAAATGCAAATCAAAACCACAATGCAATACCATCTTACTCCAGCAAGATTGGCCATAATTTAAAAATCAAAAAATAATAGATGTTGGCATGTATGTGGTGAAAAGGGAACACTTGTACACTGCTGGTAGGAATGTAAACTAGTACAATCACTGTGGAAAGCAGTATGGAGATTCCTTAAAGAACTAAAAGTAGAACTATCACTTGATCCAGCAAACCCACTACTGGGTGTCTACCCAGAGGAAAATAAATTATTATAGCAAAAAGATACTTGCACACATGTTTATAGCAGCACAATTCATAATTGCTAAAGTATGAAACCAACCTAAATGCCCATCAACCAATGCATGGATAAAGAAAACATGGTATATATACCATGGAATACTACTCCTCAATAAAAATGAATAAAATAATGGCATTCACAGCAAACTGGATGTAGTTGGATATCATTATTTAAGTGAAGTAACTCAGGAATGAAAAATCAAGCATTGTACATTCTCATTTATAAGTATGAGCTAAGCTATAAGAATGCAAAGGCATAAGAATGATATAATGGGCTCTGGGGACTCGGTAGGAAAGGTGCAAGGGGGTTGAGAAATAAAAGAGTACACATTGGGTGTAGCATACCCTGCTTGGATGATGAGTGCATCAAAATCTCAGAAATCACTGCTAAAGAACTTATCCATGTAATGAAACACCACCTGTTTCCCCAAAACTATAGAAATAATAATAATAACTACAACAACCTTTCAAGACATAGTACAATAAGATTAAAACAAAAAAAAGTTTAAAAGAAGGGGGAAAAATAAGACAAAGAGATTTTATTAGTTTAATTTTTTTGCTTTCTTGTTTGTTTCTTTAAGCAAATAATGTTATCAGCTTAAGATAATGGGTTATCAGGTAGTATTTGCAAGCCTCATGGTAACCTCAAACCAAAAA
>NW_012101774.1:98835-101931 GCF_000951045.1 Mandrillus leucophaeus
CATCACTAATGATCAGGGAAATGCAAATCAAAACCACAATGCAATACCATCTTACTCCAGCAAGATTGGCCATAATTTAAAAATCAAAAAATAATAGATGTTGGCATGTATGTGGTGAAAAGGGAACACTTGTACACTGCTGGTAGGAATGTAAACTAGTACAATCACTGTGGAAAGCAGTATGGAGATTCCTTAAAGAACTAAAAGTAGAACTATCACTTGATCCAGCAAACCCACTACTGGGTGTCTACCCAGAGGAAAATAAATTATTATAGCAAAAAGATACTTGCACACATGTTTATAGCAGCACAATTCATAATTGCTAAAGTATGAAACCAACCTAAATGCCCATCAACCAATGCATGGATAAAGAAAACATGGTATATATACCATGGAATACTACTCCTCAATAAAAATGAATAAAATAATGGCATTCACAGCAAACTGGATGTAGTTGGATATCATTATTTAAGTGAAGTAACTCAGGAATGAAAAATCAAGCATTGTACATTCTCATTTATAAGTATGAGCTAAGCTATAAGAATGCAAAGGCATAAGAATGATATAATGGGCTCTGGGGACTCGGTAGGAAAGGTGCAAGGGGGTTGAGAAATAAAAGAGTACACATTGGGTGTAGCATACCCTGCTTGGATGATGAGTGCATCAAAATCTCAGAAATCACTGCTAAAGAACTTATCCATGTAATGAAACACCACCTGTTTCCCCAAAACTATAGAAATAATAATAATAACTACAACAACCTTTCAAGACATAGTACAATAAGATTAAAACAAAAAAAAGTTTAAAAGAAGGGGGAAAAATAAGACAAAGAGCTTTTATTAGTTTAATTTTTTTGCTTTCTTGTTTGTTTCTTTAAGCAAATAATGTTATCAGCTTAAGATAATGGGTTATCAGGTAGTATTTGCAAGCCTCATGGTAACCTCAAACCAAAAAACTTACAATAGATAAACAAAAAATAAAAAACAAGAAACTAAATCATATCACTAGAGAAAATGACCTTTACTGAAGGAAGACAGGAAGGAAAGAAGAAAGAGAAGAACACAAAACAAACAGGAAACAAATAAAAATATTAAAGGTGTAAGTCCTTACTTATCAAGAATAACATTGAATATAAACTGAGTAAATTCTGCAATCAAAAGACATAAAGTGGCTGAATGGATGAAAAAACAAGATCCATTGATATGTTGCGTACAAGAAACACACTTCACCTATACAGACACAAATACATTGAAAATAAATGAATGGAAAAAGATATTCCATGCCAATGGAAACCAAAAAAGAGCAGAAGTAGCAATACTTATATCAGACAAAGATTTCAAGGCAAAAATTATAAGAGACAAAGACGGTCGCTATATAATGATAAAGGGGTCAATTCAACAAGAGGATATAATAATTGTAAATATATATGAACCCAACACTGGAACATCCAGATACATAAAGAAAATATTAGAGCAAAAGTGAGAGAGGTCCCAGAACAATAACAGCTGGAGACTTTAGCATTGAACATATCTTCCAGACAGAAAATCAACCAAGAAATGTCAGACTTAATCTACACTATAGACCAAATGGATCTAATACATGTTTATGGAACATATTATCCAATTGCACAGAATATACATTATTTTCCTCAGCACATGGATTATTCTCAAAATGGGCCATACGTTAGGTCACAAAACAAGTTTTAAAACGTTCAAAAAATGAAATAATATCAAGCATTTTCTCTGACCACAATGGAATAAAACTAGAAATCAGTAACAAGAAGAATTTTGGAAACTATGCAAATACATGGAAATTAAACAACATGCTTCTGAATGAACAGTAGGCCAATGAAAAATTAAGAAGGAAGCTGAAACATTTCTTTAAGCAAATGACAATGAAAATATAAAATACTGAAACCTATGGGATACAGCAAAAGCAGTGTATTAAGAGGAAAGTTTATAGCTATAATTGCCTACATCAAAAAAGAGGAAAAACTTCAAATGAACAAACTAGAAAAGCAAGATCAAACCAAACCCAAAATTAGTATGAGAAAATAAATAATAAAAATCAGAGCTGAAATAAATACAATTGAAATGAAGAAAACAATGCAAAAGATTTTTTCTTTTTAAATTTTAAGTTCTGAGGTATATGAGCAGGTTTGTTACATAGGTAAACTCTTATCCTGGGGGTTTGTTGTACAGATATTTAATCACCCGGGTATTAAGCCTAGTACCCACTGGTTATTTTTCCTGATTCTCTCCTTCTTCCCTCCCTTTGCTTCAGGTAGGCCCCAGTGTCTGTTATTCCCCTCTATGTGTACATGTGTTCTCATCATTTAGCTCCCACTGATAAGCAAGAACATGCAGTATTTGGTTTTCTGTTCCTGCATTAGTTTGCTTAGTATAGTGGCCTCCAGCTCCACCCATGTTCTTGCACAGGATATGATCTTGTTCCTTTTTATGGCTATACAGTATCACATGGAATATATGTACCACATTTTTTATCCAGTCTGCCACTGGTGGGCATTTAGGTTAATTCCATGTCTTTTCTATTGTAAATAGTGCTGCAATAAACATATAAGTGCACACATCTTTATGATAGAATTATTTATATTCCTTTGGGAATATATCTAGTAGTAATGAAATTGTCAGGTCAAATGGTAGTTTGGTTTCACCTCTTTGAGGAATCACCACACACTGCTTTCCACAAACATTGAACTAATTTACACACTCCCATCAGAATTGTAAAAGTGTTCTGTTTTCTCTGCAACATAACCAGCATCTGTTATTTTTTGACTTTTTAGTCATAGCAATTCTGACTAGTGTGAGATGGTATCTCATTGTTGTTTTGATTTGCATTTCTCTAATGATTGGGAATGTTGAGCTTTTTTTCATATGTTTGTGGGCCACATGTACCACCAAACTTTTAAAGAAAAACTAATACCGGTCCTACTCAAATAGTTCTGAAAAATAGAAACTAGAATACTTCCAAATACATTCTACGAGGCCAGTTTTACCCTGATAGCAAAACCAGACAAATATGAATCAAAGAAAGAATCTGCAAGCCAATAGCTTTAATGAATATTGATGCAAAAAA
>NW_012101774.1:101981-104276 GCF_000951045.1 Mandrillus leucophaeus
TGCCTACATCAAAAAAGAGGAAAAACTTCAAATGAACAAACTAGAAAAGCAAGATCAAACCAAACCCAAAATTAGTATGAGAAAATAAATAATAAAAATCAGAGCTGAAATAAATACAATTGAAATGAAGAAAACAATGCAAAAGATTTTTTCTTTTTAAATTTTAAGTTCTGAGGTATATGAGCAGGTTTGTTACATAGGTAAACTCTTATCCTGGGGGTTTGTTGTACAGATATTTAATCACCCGGGTATTAAGCCTAGTACCCACTGGTTATTTTTCCTGATTCTCTCCTTCTTCCCTCCCTTTGCTTCAGGTAGGCCCCAGTGTCTGTTATTCCCCTCTATGTGTACATGTGTTCTCATCATTTAGCTCCCACTGATAAGCAAGAACATGCAGTATTTGGTTTTCTGTTCCTGCATTAGTTTGCTTAGTATAGTGGCCTCCAGCTCCACCCATGTTCTTGCACAGGATATGATCTTGTTCCTTTTTATGGCTATACAGTATCACATGGAATATATGTACCACATTTTTTATCCAGTCTGCCACTGGTGGGCATTTAGGTTAATTCCATGTCTTTTCTATTGTAAATAGTGCTGCAATAAACATATAAGTGCACACATCTTTATGATAGAATTATTTATATTCCTTTGGGAATATATCTAGTAGTAATGAAATTGTCAGGTCAAATGGTAGTTTGGTTTCACCTCTTTGAGGAATCACCACACACTGCTTTCCACAAACATTGAACTAATTTACACACTCCCATCAGAATTGTAAAAGTGTTCTGTTTTCTCTGCAACATAACCAGCATCTGTTATTTTTTGACTTTTTAGTCATAGCAATTCTGACTAGTGTGAGATGGTATCTCATTGTTGTTTTGATTTGCATTTCTCTAATGATTGGGAATGTTGAGCTTTTTTTCATATGTTTGTGGGCCACATGTACCACCAAACTTTTAAAGAAAAACTAATACCGGTCCTACTCAAATAGTTCTGAAAAATAGAGACTAGAATACTTCCAAATACATTCTACGAGGCCAGTTTTACCCTGATAGCAAAACCAGACAAATATGAATCAAAGAAAGAATCTGCAAGCCAATAGCTTTAATGAATATTGATGCAAAAAAATCTCAACAAAATACTAACAAGCCAAATAACAATACTTTAAAAATATCATTCATTATGACCAAGTGGGATTTCTTCCGGGGATGCAAACATGCCTAAACATATGCAATGTGATATATTATATCAACAGAATGAAGGACAAAAATGATATGATCATTTCAATTCATGCTAAAAAGGCATTTGATAAAACTCAATATCACAACTAAAAGAACTAGAGAACAAAGAGGAAGCAAACCCCAAAGCTAGCAGAAGACAAGAAATAACCAAGATGAGACCTGAACTGAAGGAGACAGAGACATGAAAAATCCTTCAAAAAGTCAATCAATCTAGGATCTGGCTTTTTGAAAAAAACAATAAAATAAATAAGTCACTAGCTAACCTAATAAAGAAAAGAGAGAGGATTCAAAGAAACACAATCAGAAATGATAAGGAGGATATTATCTCCTACCAAACAGAAGTAAAAACAACCATCAAAGAATACTATAAACACCTCTATGCACATAAACTAGAAAATCTAGAAGAAATGGAAAAAGTCATGGACACATACACCCTCCCAAGACTGAACCAGGAAGAAATTGAATCCCTGAATAGATCAAAAATGAGTTCTGAAACTGAAGCAGTAGTAAATAGCCTACCAACTAAAAAATGCCCAGGACCAGATGGAGGTACAAGGAAGACCTGGTACCATTTCTACTGAAACTGTTCCAAAAAATTGAAAAAGAGGGACTCCTCCCTACCTCATTCTATGAGGCCAACATCATTCTGATACCAAAACCTGGCAGAGATACAACAAAAAAAACTTCAGGCCAATATCCCTGCTGAACACTGATGCAAAACTCCTCCATAAAATACTGGCAAACTGAATCCAGCAGCACATCCAAAAGCTTATCCACCATAATCAAGTAGGCTTCATCCGCAGTTGCAAGGTGAGTTCAACATATGCAAATCAATCAACGTGATTCATCACATAAACAGAATGAAAGACAAAAAACACAATTTTTTCAATCAATGCAGAAAGAGCCTTCAATAAAATTCAGCATCCTTCATGTTAAAAACTCTCAATAAACTAGGTATTGAAGGAACATACCTCAAAATAATAAGAGCCATATATGACAAATCCACAGCCAATATCATACTGAATGGGCAAAAACTGGAAGCATTCCCCTTGAA
>NW_012101774.1:105161-112563 GCF_000951045.1 Mandrillus leucophaeus
TCAAGATGGATTAAAGACTTAAATGTAAAACACCACACTATAAAAACTCTAGAAAAAAAACCTAGGAAATACCATTCAGGACATAGGTACAGGGAAGCATTTCATGGTGAAGCTGTCAAAACTAATTGCAACCAAAGCAAAAATTGACAAATGTAATCTAATTAAACTAAAGAGCTTTTGCACAGCAAAAGAAACTATCATCAAAGTAAACAGACAACCTATAGAATGGGAGAAAATTTTTTCAATCTATCCATCTGACAAAGGCCTAATATCCAGCATCTACAAGGAACTTAAGCAAATTTACAAAAAAATAAAAAATAAAAAGTGGGCAAAGGACATGAACAGACACTTCTCAAAAGAAGACATACATCCTGTCAACAAACATGTGGAAAAAAAGCTTAATATCACTGATCATTCGAGAAATGCAAATAAAAACCACAGTGAGGTACCATCTCATGCCAGTCAGAATGGCTATTATTAAGAAGTCAAAAAACAACAGAGGTTCAGGAGAAAAAGGAATGTGTTTACACTGTTGGTGGGAGTGTAAATTAGTTCAACCATTGTGGAAGACAGTGTAGCAATTCCTCAGAGACCTAGAGGCAAAAATACCATTTGACCCAGCAATTCCATTACTGGATATATATCCAAAAGAATATAAATCATTCTTTTATAAAGATACATGCATGTGTATGTACATTGCAGCACTATTCACGATAGCAAAGACATAGAATCAACCTAAATGCTCATCATGTATAGATTGGATAAAGAAAATGTGGTACATATACACCATGGAATATTATGCAGTCATAAAAAGGAATGAGACCATGTCCCATGCAGGGGTATGGATGGAGCTGGAAACCATTATCCTCAGCAAACTAACACAGGAACAGAAAACCAAATGCCACATGTTCTCACTTATATGTGGGAACTGAATGATAAGAACACACAGACACATTTGAGGAAACAACACACACTGAGGCCTGTCAGAGGGTGTGGGGTGGAAAGAGAGAGAGCATCAGGAAAAATAGCTAATGGATTCTGGGCTTCATACCTAGGTGATGGGATGATCTGTGCAGCAAATCACCATGGCACACATTTATTTATGTAACAAACCTGCACATCCTGCACATATACCCCTGAACTTAAAATAAAATTGGAAATTTTAAAAAGTCAATGTTTCTTCATAATAAAATTGCTCAAAAATTGGGCATAGAAGGAACATACCTCAACATAACAAAAGCTATATATGACAGACCCACAGCTAGTATCTAACTGAATGTGGAAAAACTGAAGTCTTTCCTCTAAGATCTGGAACTTGACTAGGGTACCCACTCTCACCACTGTTCTTCAACATAGTAATGCAAGTTCTAGCTAGAACAATCAGACAAAAGAACGAAATACAGGGCCTCCAAATTGAAAAGGAAGAAGTCATTATTTTTGCTTGTAGATGATATGTTCTCATATTTAGAAAAATGTAAAAACTCCACACACAAAAATATTAGAACTCATAAGCAAATTCAGCTAAGTAGCAGAATACAAAATCAACTTAACAAAATTCAGTAACATTTCTATATCCCAACAGTAAACAATCTGGAAAAGAAATAAAAAATGTAATCCCATTTATGATAGCCATGCATAAAATTAAACACTTAGGAACTAACTTAACCAAAGAAGTGAAAGATCTCTACAATAAAAACTACAAAACATTGATGAAAGAAGTTGAAGAAGACTCCAAAAAATGGAAAGATATTCCACATTCAGGGATTAGAAGAATTGATATTGTTAAATTGCCCATACTACCCAAGGCAACCTACAGATTCAATGCAATTCCTATCAAAATACCAATGACATTCTTCACAGAAATTTTAAAAAATTCTAAAATGTATACGGATCCACAAAAGACACAGAATAGCCAAAGCTATCCTAAACAAAAAGAACAAACCTGAGGAATCACATTATCTGACTAAAAATTATACTACAGAGGTATAGTAACCAAAACAGCATGGTACTGGTATAAAAAGACACAGAGACCAATGGAGTGGAATAGAGAACCTAGAAACAAATCCCACACACCTACAGTGAATTGATTTTCAACACAAGTGCCGAGAACATACACTGGGAAAAATACAGTCTTTTCAATAAATGGTGTTGGGAAAACTCAATATCAATAGGCAGAAGAATAAAACTGGATCCCTATCACTCGCCTTGTACAAAAATCAAATAAAAACAAGGACTTAATTCTAAGATGTCGAACAATAAAACTACTACAAGAAGACATTGGGGAAACTCTCTAGGACATTGGTCTGGGGAAAGATTTCTTGGGTAATATCCTCAAGCACAGCAAACCAAAGCAAAAATGGACAAATGGGATCACATAAAGTTAAAGAGCTTCTTCACAGTAAAGGAAACAATCAACAGAGTGAAGACACAATCCATAGAATGGAAGAAAATATTTGCAAAGTGTTCATCTGTCAAGGTATTCACTACCAGAATATATAAGGAGCTCAAACAACTCTGTAGGAAAAAAAACCTAATAACTCAATTAAAAATGAGAAAAATATCTGAATAGACATTTCTCAAAATAAAACATACAAATGGCAAACTGGCCTATGAAAAGGTACTCAACATCCTTAATCATTAGGGTAATACAAATGAAAACTACAATGATATATCATCTCATCCCAGTTAAAATGGCTTATATCCAAAAGATAGGCAATAACAAATGCTGGTGATGATATGGAGAAAAGGGAACACTTGTACATTGTTGGTGGAACTGAAAATTAATATAACCACTATGGTGAACAGTTTGGAGGATCAAAAAAAACCCTAAACATTGAGCTACTATATGATCCAGCAATCCCCCTGCTGGGTACATACCCAAAAGAAATGAAATATTTATATCAAAGAGATATCTGTACTCCTATGTTTGTTGTAGTACTGTTCATAATATCCAGGATTTGGAAGCAACCTAAATGTCCATCAATAGATGAATTAATAAAGAAAATGTGGGACATATACACAATGAAGTACTATTCAGTCATAAAAAATGAGATCTTGTCATTTGCAACAGGATGGATGGAACTGGAGGTTATTACATTAAATAAAATAAACCAGACACAGAAAGACATACATCACATGTTCTCACTTATTTCTGAGATCTAAAAATCAAAACAATTGAACTCATGGAGATCAACAGTAGAAGGATGGTTACCAGAGGCTGGGAAGGGTAGTGGGTGGTGGAAAGGAGATAGGGATGGTTAATGGGTACAAAATGTAGAAAGAAAGAGTGAGACCTACTAATTGATAGCACAACAGGATGGCTATAGTCAATAACAATTTAATTGTACACTTTGAAATAACTAAAAGAGCATAATTGGATTGTTTGTAACAAAAGGCATAAATGCTTGAGGGGATGGACACCCCATTCTCCATGATATGATTATTATGCATTGAATGCCTATATCAAAACATCTCATGTACCCCTTAAATATATACACCTATAATGTACCCACAAAAATTAAAAATAGAAAGGAAGAGAGGTAGAGAGTGAAGTCTGGGGGAGTCTCAAACATGAAACTTCCTTGTTCTTTCCCCATGCAGTCAGTATCCACCACCTTCTCAGCATCTGAGTGTGACAATATACAGTGTATTTGCAACCAGGAAGGCTCACTCAAGCTTCAGTGTCCAGTAGTTTTAGTAAGGTTTTATTATGTAGGGATGATAAACTGAATCATTACTCATGTGATTGAACTCAGTCTCTAGCCACTTTCCCTTTGCAAAGGTCAGGCTGATACTGTGTTGCTCAAAGCCCCACCCCTCTAATCATCTCCATTCTGAGTCACATCATTGGCATAAACTATCAGCCCATATTAGCTTGCTAAGGCTGCTCTAACAAACTGTCACAAATTGGGTCGATTAAACAATAGAAATTTATTTTCTAACAGTTCTGGAGGTTAGAGGTCTGAAATCAATGTGTCAGCAGCACTGGTTCCTCTGAGGGTCGTGACAGATAATCTCTTCCATACCTCTCCTCTAATTGGTGATTTGCTGGTAATCTTTGGCATTCTTTGGCATGTAGAAGCATCATCCCAATCTCTGCCTTCATTTTCACATGGTCTTCTACATGTTTGTGTGTGTGTGTGTGTCTGTGTATGTGTGTATGTGTCCAAGTTTTCCCATTTCATAAGGATACAAGTCATACTGGATTAGGGACCCACCCTACTCCAGAGGAATACAATTCAGCCCACGAAAATAATTAACCTAAGTAAAGTGTAAAACAAAACATGCTTTCAATTCATTAATATCTCAACAGAGAAATGAGAAATCACAGCAGAGATGTAAAAACAATTTTTAAGATGGAAATTCTGGAACCAAAAAATATTTTTTGAAATAAAAAATTATGAATTAGACATAACAGTTGAATAAGAAAGAAGAGGAGTGATAATTTAAAGATATGTCATTAGGAAAAGATAGAAAACAAACATAGCATCAGTTTTCTTGTAGATGAAATCCAACAGTCAAATATATATGTAACAGTAATTACTAAAAGAATGTACTTCAACATAATACAGGTCATGTATGACAAGCCCACAGCTATCATACTCAATGCTGAAAGGTTAAAAAGCTTTTCTTCTAAGATCAGGAACAATACAAAGATGCCCACGCTTGCCACTGCTAATTAACATAGTACTGGAAGTCCTAGCCAAAACAATTAGACAAGAAAAAGAAATAAAAGGCATTCACAAAGAAAAAGAAAAAGCAAAATTGTCTCTTTTTGCTGATGACGTGACCTTTTATGAGGAAAACCTCAAAGATTCCCCCAAAAACCTGTAAGAACTGATAAACAAATTCATTAAAGTTTCAGGTTACAAAATCAACATACAAAAGTCAGTAGTTTCCAGGCACGGTGGCTCATGCCTGTAATCCCAGCACTTTGGAAGGCCAAGGAGGGTGGATCACCTGAGGTCAGGAGTTCGAGACTAGTCTGACCAACACGGTGAAACCTCATCTCTACTAAATAATACAAAAATTAGCCGGGCATGGTGGTGAGCACCTGTAATCCCAGCTACTCTGGAGGCTGAGGCAGGAAAATCACTTGAACCCAGGAGGCAGAGGTTGCAATGAGTCAAGATTGTGCCATTGCACTCTAGCCTGGGTGACTGAGCAAGACTCCATCTAAAAAAACATAAAATAAAATAAAATAAAATAAAATAAAATAAAATAAAGTAAAATAAAATAAAATAAAATAAATAAAGTCAGTAGTCAGAATCAACTTCCAGACATACACCTTCAGATGATTTTAGCCCTCAGCCTTTAAGCCACCTGGATGACATCAAAGAGAACAAAAGCCAGCTATCCATACTGAGTTCTACCAAAATTATAGATTCATGAGTAAAATAAATGTTGTCACTATTTTAAGCCAAAAAATTTGAGATAGTTTGTTATACAACCATAGTAACTACAGTATTGTCAAAATAAAAAACAATTCTGTACCTCAAGACACCATTAAGAAATTGAATTGATAATCCACAGATTGGAAACAAATACTTACAATACAAATATCTTACAAAGGATATGTATCCATCATACATAAAGAATGCTTACAAATTAAAATTTTGAAAACCAACAGCCCTATAAAAATAGGCAAAAGACTTAAAAAGATACCTCGCAAAGTAAGAGATACAGAATACCAATTAAGTACGAAAAGTGCTCAACATAATCCTGAAAGTGCAAATTAAAACCATAATTTCACACCTACTAGCAGAATTAAAATGACAATGCCAAATGAAGACAATATGCAGTAAAACCCTCATATTTTGGAGAACTGTTTGGCTATTTTTATACAGTTAAATAGACATCTATTCTAAGACCCAGAAATTTCACTACTTATTTACACAAGAAAAATGAAAGCCTATTTCCAAAAAAAGACTTGTAAGTGAATGTTCATAACATTTTTATTTATAATAGTAAAAAAACTGGAAACTACTCAACTATCTGAATATAGGAGAATAGAAAAACAAATTGGGGTATATCCATACAATGAAATACAACTTAACGGTATATATTAAGAATAAACGGGCCGAGGGTGGTGGCTCATGCCTATAATCCCAGCACTTTGGGAGGCCAAGGCAGGTGGATCACTTGAGGCCAGAAGTTTTAGACCAGCCTGGCCAACATGGTGAAACCCTGACTCTACTAAAAATAAAAATAAAAATAAATAGCCAGGTATGGCAGAACCTGCCTGTAGTCCCAGCTACATGGGAGGCTGAGGCATGAGAATCACTTGGACCCAGGAGGCAGAGCTTGCAGTGAGCTGAGATCATACCACTGCATTCCAGCCTGGGTGACAGAGCAAGACTGCGTCTCAAAATAAAAAAAAAAAGAAAGAAAAAGAATAAAGTATTGAGTCAAGCAACAACAACAACAATGTCAGTAGTGTTTCTATACACTAACAGTGAACTATCCAAAGAATTTTTAAAATCCCAATTACAATAGCATCAAAAAATAAATAACATACTTAGGAGTAAAATTTAGCCATGGAGCTGAAAGATTTGTATACTTAAAATGATAAAACATTGATGAAAGAAACTGAAGATAGAAGTAAAAAGAAATATATTCCATGTTCATGGATTGGAAGAATTAATATTGTTAAAATGTATGCACTAACCAAAGTAATCTGCATATTTAATGCAATTTGCATTAGAATTCCATGTCATTTTTCACAGAAATAGAAAAAACAATCCTAAAATTTATATGGAGTTACAAAAACCGTAAATGCCCAAAGCAATCTTGAGCAAAAAGAACAATGCTGGAAGGATCACACTGCCAGATTTCGAAATATATTACAAACCTATTGTAATCAAAACAGCATGCTATCAGAATTTAAAAAGGCACATCGACCAATGGAACAAGATAGAAAGCCCAGATATAAACTTAAATATTTGCAGTTAATTGATTTTCAACAAAGGTGCCAAGAACACACCATAGGGAAAGAATAGTCTCTTCAATAAATGGTGTAGAGAAACTGGATATCCACATGCAGAAGAATATTGTACCCTTATTTCATATCATATACAAAAATTAACTCAAAATGGATAAAAGACTGAAATGTAAGCCTTAAAACTGTAAAGCTACTGAAAGAAAACAGAAGAGTAAAACTTCATGACATTGAGCCGGGCAATGACTTCTTGGACAGGACTCCAAAAGTACATGAAACAGAAGCAAAAATATACAAATGGGATTGTATCAAACTAAAAAGCTTCTGCACAACAAAGGAAACAATTAACAGAATAAAGAGACAACCCACAGATTGGGAGAAAATATTTACAAATCATACATCTGATAAAGAACTAATATAAAAAACACCTAAGAATCTCAAACAGGCCAGGCGCGGTGGCTCAAG
>NW_012101774.1:113768-120280 GCF_000951045.1 Mandrillus leucophaeus
GTTTTGAAACTAATCATGCCTTCCCAGCAGTTCCACAAAGTCATAATTCATTTCAGCATTAACTCAAAAGTCCACAGTCCAAAGTCTTATCTGAGACATGGCAAGTCCCTTCAGCCTGTGAGCCTGTAAAATCAAAAGCAAGTTAGTTACTTCATAGATACAGTGGGGACATAAGCATTGGATAAATACACTCATTCCAAAAGGGAGAAATTGTCCAAAACACAGGGACTACAGGTCCTATATGAGTCCAAAGTCCAGCGGGGCAATCAAATCTTAAAACTCCCAAATTATCTAATTATCTCCTTTGACTCCATTTGTCACATCTAGGTCATGCTGATGCAAGAGGTGGGCTCCTTTGGCATTGGGCAGCTCTGCCACTGTGGCTTTTCCAGGTACACAGGCAAGCTGTCAGTGGATCCACCATTCTGGGGTCTGTAGGACAGTGACCTTCTTCTCACAGCTCCATTAGGCAGTGCCCCAGTCAGGACTCTCTGTGGGGGCTTCAACCACGTTTCCCTTCCACATTGCACTAGCAGAGATTCTCCATGAGAGCTCTGTCACTGCAGAAAACTTCTGCCTGGACATCCAGGCATTTCCATACATCCTCTGAAATCTAGGCAGAGGTTCCAAAACTTTAATTCTTGACTTCTGTGCACCTGCACCCCTAGCACCATGTAAGCCAATGATATGGTTTGGCTGTGTCCCCATTCCAATTTCATCTTTAATTGTAGCTCCCATACTCCCATGTGTTGTGGGAGGGACCCAGTGGGAGACAATTGAATCATGGGGGCAGTTTCCCTCATACTGTTTGCATAGTAGTGAATAAGTCTCATGAGGTCCAATGGTTTTATAAAGGGAAACACCCTTCACTTGGTTGCCATTCTCTCTTGCCTGCCACCATGTAAGACATGCCTTTCATCTTCTGCCATGATTGTGAGGCCTCACCAGCCACGTGGAACTATGAGTCTATTAAATCTCTTTTTAAAAAAAGAATAATAAATTACCCAGTCTCAAGTAAGCCTTTATCAGTAGCATAACAGACTAACACAGTAAATTGGTACTGGTAGAGTGGGGTGCTGCTGTTAAGATACCCAAAAATGTGGAAGTGACTTTAGAACTGGGTAACAGAGGTTGCAGCAGGT
Organism: Mandrillus leucophaeus; assembly: GCF_000951045.1. Lineage (NCBI taxonomy): Eukaryota > Metazoa > Chordata > Mammalia > Primates > Cercopithecidae > Mandrillus > Mandrillus leucophaeus. The sequence continues at coordinate 114,911 of NW_012101774.1, forward strand.
TCGAGGGCTAGGAAGAAGACAGGAAAATGTGGGAAAGTTTGAAACTTCCCAGAGACTTTTTGAATGGCTTTGACCAAAATGCTGATAGTGATATGGACAATAAGGCCCAGGCTGAGGTGGTCTCAGATGGAGATAAGGAGCTAGCTGGGAACTGGAGTAAAGGTGACTCTTGCTATGTTTTAGCAAAGAGATTGGTGGCATTTTCCCCCTGCCCTGGAGATCTGTGGAACTTTGAACTTGAGGGAGATTATTTAGAGTATATGGCAGAAGAAATTTCTGAGCAGCAAAGGATTCAAGACATGGCTTGGTGCTGTTAAAAGCATTCAGTTTTAAAAAGGGAAACAGCATACAATTTTGGAAAATTTCCAGCCTGGCAATGTGATAGAAAAGAAAACTCCATTTTCTGACAAGAAATTCAAGCCATCTTCAGAAATTCGCATAGGTAATAAGGAGCCAAATGTGAATCCCCAAGACAATGGGGAAAATGTCTCCAAAGCATGTCAAAGGTCTTCACGGCAGCATTTCCAATCAGAGGCCCAAAGGCCTAGGAGGAAAAAATGGTTTCATGGGCCAGGCCCAGGGCCACCCTGCTGTATGCAGCCTAGGGACTTGGTGACCTGCATCCCAACTGCTCTAGCCATGGCTATTAGGGCCCAAGGTACAGCTCAGGCCATAGTTTCAGAGGGTTCAAGTACCAAGCCTTGGCAGCTTCTACATGTTGTTGAGCCTGCCAGTTCAAGTACCAAGCCTTGGCAGCTTCCACGTGTTGTTGAGCCTGCCAGGGCACAGAAGTCAATAATTTAGGTTTGGGAACCTGCACCTAAATCTCAGAGAATGCATGGAAATGCCAGGATGTCCAGGCAGAAGTTTGCTGCAGGGGTGGGCACAGAAGCCAAGAATTTAGGCTTGGGAACTTGCACCTAGATCTCAGAGGATGCATGGAAATGCCTGGAAGTCCAAGCAGAAGTTTGCTACAGGGGTGGGGTCTTCATGGAGAACCTCTGCTAGGGCAGTGTGGAAAAGGAATGCAGGATTGAAGCCCATACACAGAGTCCCAACTGGGGCACTGCCTAGTGGTGCTGTGAGAAGAGGGCCACCATCCTCCAGATCCCAGAATGGTAGATTTACTGACAGCTTGCAGCATGCACCTGGAAAAGCCATAGACACTCAATGCCAGCCCATGAAAGCAGCCAGGAGGAGAGGTGTACCCTGCAAAGCCACAGGTGCAGAGCTACCCAAGGCCATAGGAGCCCACCTCTTGCATCAGCATGACCTGGATAGGAGACATGGAGCCAAAGAAGATCATTTCGGAGCTTTAAGATATGACTGCCCCACTGAAGTTTGGACTTGCATGGGGCCTGCAGCCCCCTTTGTTTTGGCCAATTTCTCCCATTTGGAATGGCTGAAGTTACCTAATGCCTGTACCCCCACTGTATCTAGGAAGTAACCAATTTCCTTTTGATTTTACAGGCTCATAGAAGTGAAAGGGACTTGCCTTGCTTCAGATGAGACTTTGGACTGTGGACTGTGAGTTAATGCTGACATGAGTTAAGACTTTGGGGGGCTGTTGGGAAGGCTTGATTGGTTTTGAAATGTGGGTATATGAAAGTTGGAAGGGGCCAGGTACAAAATAAATATGGTTTGGCTGTGTCCTCACCCAAATCTTATCTTTAATCGTAGCTCCCATAATTCCTATGTGTTGTGGGAGGAACCTGGTGGGAGATAATTGAATCATGGGGTCAGTTTCCTTCATACTGTTCTTGTGGTAGTGAATAAGTCTCATGAGATCTGATGATGGTTTGATAAGGGGAAGCTCCTTTCCTTGGTTCCCATTCTCCCTTGCCTGCCACTATATAAGGCATGCTTTACACCTTCCACCATGATTATGAGGCTTCCCCAGCCACAAGGAACTGTGAGTCCATTAAACCTCTTTTTCTTTATAAATTACCCAATCTCAAGTATGTCTTTATCAGCAGCATGAAAATGGACTAATACAGCCACCAAGGCTTGGGACTTGCAACATCTGAAAGCCTGAGCTGTACGTTGACCCCTTATAGCCATGGCTGGAGCAACTGGGACACAGGCCACCAGGTCCTGAGGCAGCACACAGCAAGGGGCCCCTGGATGCAGCCCTGGAAACCATTTTTTCCTCCTAGATTTCTGGGCTGGTGATGGGAGGAGCTGCCACAAAGGTCTCTGACATGCCCTGGAGACATTTCCCCCATTGTCTTGGAGATTAACATTTGGCTCCTCATTACTCATGCAAATTTCTGCTGCCTGCTTGAATTTCTCCCCAGAAAATAAAGTTTTCTTTTCCATTGCATCATCAGGCTGCAAATTTTCCAAACTTTCCTGCTCTGCTTCCTCTTGAATGCTTTACTGCTTAGAAATTTCTTCCCCACGATGCCCTAAATCATCTCTCTCAAGATCAAAGTTCCACAGATCTCTCAGACAGGGGCAAAAGGCTGCCAGTCTCTTTGCTAAAACATAACAAGCATCACCTTTATTCCAGTTCCCAAAAAGCTCCTCATCTCCATCTGAGACCACCTTGGCCTGGGCCTTATTGTCCATATCACTATCAGCATTTTGGTCAAACACATTCAACAAGTATCTGGGACGTTCCAAACTCCCACATTTTCCTGTCTTCTTTTGAGCACTCCAAACTATTTCAACCTCTGCCTGTCACCCAGTTCCAAAGTCACTTCCACATTTGTTGGGTATCTTAATAGCAGCACCCCACTCTACTGGTACCAATGTACTGTATTAGTCTGTTCTCATGATACTGATAAAGACATACCTGAGACTGGGTATTTTATAAGGGAAAGAGGATTAATTGACTCACAGTTTTACATGACTGGGGAGGCCTGACAATCATGGCAGCAAGTGAATGAGGAACAGAGTAAAGTCTTACATGGCAGCAGGCAAGAGAGCTTGTGCAGAGGAACTCCCATTTATAAAACTGTCAGATCTTGTGAGACTTATTCACTACCACAAGAACAGTATGGGGGAAACTGCCCCCATGATTCAATTATCTCCACCTGGCCTTGCCTTGACACATGAGGATTAATACAATTCAAGGTGAGATTTGGGTGGGAACACAGTCAAACCATATCAGTATCCAAAGGAAATAAAATTGATATGTTGAAGAGTTATCTGCACTCCCATTTTCAGCATTATTCATAATAGCCAAGATATGGAATCAAACTAAGTTTCCATCAACACATGAATGGACAAAGAAATATGTTATATATACACAATGGAATATTATACAGCTTTTAAAAAGAAGAAAATTCTATCATTTGCAACAATATGGATGGTACTGGAAGACATTATTTTAAATAAAATAAACCAGACACAGAAAGACATATACCACATGATCTTACACATACGTGGAATCTAAAAAATTCAATCTCATAAAAACAGAGAGTAGAAGGGTGGTTACCTGAGGCTGAGGGTAAGAGGAAGAGAGGAAGAAAGGGAAGACGTTGATCAAAGGATACAAAGTTTTAGTTAGACTGGAAAAATAAGTTTTAGTAAACTGCATAGTGACCACAGTTAGTTGATAATGTGTGGTATATTTCAAAATTGCTTACCTAGATTTTTAATGTTCTCACCAAAAAAAGAGATAAATATGTGAGTTTATGGATACATTAATTACCTTAATTGAACATTTCTGTAATGTACACACAGATCAAAACATCACATTGTACCTGATAAATCTACACAATTATTAGTGAATTAATAATTTTCCCCTCAATATTTTTAAGTGTGCAAAGAATCTGAATAAACATTTTTCAAAGCATATATACAAATGGCCAGTAAATACATGAAAACATGCCCAGCATCATTAGTCATTAAGGGAATGCAAATCAAAATCACATTTAGAAACCACTTCACACTTCTCAGGATGGCTATAATCAAAAAGACAGACAATAACAAATGTTAACAAGGATATAGGAAAATTAGAACTCTCATACATTGTTAGTGGGGATGTAAAATGGTATAGCCACTTTGGGAAACAATTTGGCAGTTCCTCAAAAAGTTTAGAGTTACCACATGACCCAGCAATTCTATTTCTAAGTATGTACCACATTTTCTTTATCCAGGCTATCATTGATGGGCATTTAGGTTGATTCCATATCTTTACTATTGTGAATAGTGCCGTAATGAACATACACACACGTGTCTTTATAATAGAATGATTTATATTCCTTTAGGCATATACCCAGTAATGAAATTTCTAAATCAAATGGTGTTTCTGTCTTTAGGTCTTTGAAGAATTGCCACAGTGTCTTCCACAATGACTGAACTAATTTACACTCCCACCAACAGTGTAAAATTGCTTTCTTTTCTCCACAACCTCACCAGCATCTCTTATTTTGTGACTTTTTAGTAACAGCCATTCAGAATGGTGTGAGGTGGTATCTCATAGTGGTTTTGATTTACATTTCTCTAATTATCAGTGATGAGCTTTTTTCATGAGATTGTTGGCCACATATATGTCTTTTTTTGAAAAGTATCTGTCCATGTCCTTTGCCCACTTTTTTATGGGGTTGTTCGTTTGTTTCTTATACGTTTGTTTAAGTTCCTTGTACATGCTGGATATTAGACCTTTGTCAGATGTATAGTTCGCAAAATATTTCTCCCATTCTTCAGGTTATCTGTTTATTCTGTTGAGAGTTCCTTTTGCTGTGCAGAAGCTCTTTAGTTTAATTAGATCTCATTTGTCAATTTTTGCTTTTGTTACAATTGCCCTTAGCATCTTTGTCATGAAATCTTTGTCAGTGCCTATGTCCTGAATGATATTGCTTATGTTGTCTTCCAGGTTTTTATAGTTTTGGGTTTTTCATTTAAGTCTTTAATCCATCTTGAGATGCAGAAAAGGTTTTTGATAAAATTCAACATCCCTTCATGTTAAAAACTCTCAATAAACTAGATATTGAAGGAACATACCTCAAAATAATAGCCATCTATGACAAACCCACAGCAAACATCATACTGAAATGAGCAAAAGCTGGAAGCATTCCCCTTGAAAACTGGCATAAGACAAGGATGCCCTCTCTCACCGTTCCTATTCAGCATAGTGGAATTTCTGGCCAGGGCAATCAGGCAGGAGAGAAATAAAGTACATTCAAATAGGAAGAGAGGAAGTCAAACTACCTTTGTTTGCAGATGACATTATTCTACATGTAGAAAACCCCATCATCCCGGCACAAAAGTTTCTTAACCTGATAAGCAACTTCGGCAAAGTCTCAGGATACAAAATCAACGTGCAAAAATCGCTAGCACTTATTTTTTTAATGTGATTAGCTTTATTGCGATATTTGCTTTATTGTGGTGGTCTGGAATTGAACCCACAATATCTCCAAG
>NW_012101774.1:120696-120901 GCF_000951045.1 Mandrillus leucophaeus
GGACACACCAGGAGATTATATCCCACACCTGGCCGGGAGGGTCCCACGTCCACGGAGCCTCCCTCATTGCTAGCACAGCAGTCTGCAATCTACCGGCAAGGCAGCAGCGAGGCTCGGGGAGGGGCGCCTACCATTGCTGAGACTTAAGTACGTAAACAAAGCCCTGGGAAGCTCGAACTGGGTGGAGCTCACAGCAGCTCAAGGA
>NW_012101774.1:120951-121202 GCF_000951045.1 Mandrillus leucophaeus
GGACACACCAGGAGATTATATCCCACACCTGGCCAGGAGGGTCCCACGCCCACGGAGCCTCCCTCATTGCTAGCACAGCAGTCTGCAATCTACCGGCAAGGCAGCAGCGAGGCTGGGGGAGGGGCGCCCACCATTGCTGAGACTTAAGTACGTAAACAAAGCCGTTGGGAAGCTCGAACTGGGTGGAGCTCACAGCAGCTCAAGGAAACCTGCCTGTCTCTGTAGACTCCACCTCTGGGGACAGGGCACAG
>NW_012101775.1:0-27487 GCF_000951045.1 Mandrillus leucophaeus
AAAAGGCTTTTGACAAAATTCAACAGCCCTTCATGCTAAAAACGCTCAATAAATTCGGTATTGATGGAACGTACCTCAAAATAATAAGAGCTATTTATGACAGACCCACAGCCAATATCATACTGAGTGGGCAAAAACTGGAAAAATTCCCTTTGAAAACTGGCACAAGACAGGGATGCCCTCTCTCACCACTCCTATTCAACATAGTGTTGGAAGTTCTGGCTACGGCAATCAGGCAAGAGAAAGAAATTAAGGGTATTCAGTTAGGAAAAGAAGAAGTCAAATTGTCCCTCTTTGCAGATGACATGATTGTATATTTAGTAATTCCTTTTTTGAGTTCTTGACTTGGCCTCTGTGCCTCAGTCTACCACATTAATAAAATCTCAAGACAGTTGGCCTTCACCAAATATTATCAATACTGCTTAGGATGTCAGTCTGTTTCTCCCTAATAAAAGTGAACTACACAGTGAACCTTTATTTTTTAATCTAGATGATAGTCAAAGGTTTCAAGATCTGTGAACCTTTGGCAAGATTTATAAAGTTAAGCTGTTGTCTAGAACAATTGGCTTCGGTTCAAAATCAATCACTAAAAGTATTTTTTGTCTGTGTGAAACACTCCCAAATGTTCTCCCTTTCAGCATGAAATGTAAATGGAACACCAACAAACAGCATGCTTCATGACCATGTTCTAACTAATGAATTACTTGGCGTATGTATCCTGAGAGAATCTATAACTATATGTTCTGCCTATTTATTCATAAATAAGCTATTTTAGGACTACCTTGTTGACAGTAGTATTATTTTAGTTAATGTAACCATATTATGTGGGTCTTAATTATACTTCCCAAGCCTCATTGATTAAAATGTGACACAGGTGATAGAGGATGAAATGGTGTTATTTGACTAAATAGACGATTTTAAGATCATCACATATAGCGTGCATGTTCTTCCTTTAAGCAAGGCTACTGAACCAAGTTTCTTTTCCTTTCAGAGTGTTTTTCACTAAATCAAAAGCATGGCTTCTTGATAATCACTGTTATAGCCACCACAATGTATTCTCCTTTCAATTGGATATGTTACAAACACCTCAGGTAGAGCTTAAGATGTATACCAGGCCTTGCTACACTATCTTAGCTTATAGGGCTCCTGAAGCAAACTGTAAAAATATACAAATGATTAAAATCTGCTCTTCAAGTTCTATGACATTAAGTTGAAGAAACCCAAAGTCATGAAACAGGAAACATACCGAAGTTTTTCCTCAGAAGCTGAATGCTAATCTGCCATTAGATCACTTTTCATTTGTTATAAAATAATGATTTAATGATTTTTTAATATGCTTGTTTGCAGGGGGTGAGCAGATTATAAACTAACTCATTTTAAAATATGAACTAGAAATCACAACAGCGAATTACATTTTCCTTATATAAAGATCAGATTTTTGAAGATGGAATCCAGGTGATTGAGCATGGATGATCAGTGTGATGCCAACAGCAGATCTGAACTGATATAAACTACATTTTTTGGTTAATGGTCATCGCTACTACCTTAGGAGCTAGTGCTCTTTGAAAGTGTGTTGTTTGGCTGGCTGCCTATCTCAGAGCCTTTTGAATTCCTAAGATGGTCTGTTAAATACATTGAAATTCGAACCTATTTTCATTGGTTTGTTTGTTTAATTAAAATGGTCACTATAGATGAGTAGGTCATGTTTGTAAACATACAGAGCATTTATTTAAAAAGAAAACAAACAAACAAAAATTCTAATCACTCATGCAAAAAGATGAGCAAACCCTGTGTTTTCTAATTGCCTATAAGATTTAAAATTACTTTTTAGTGTTTTCTCTTTCAAGGCTGCTTGAAGTTTCTTCTTTGGAGCTCACTATGGAGTAGATGTTTTCTTTCTTGTCATCCATTCTTTGTTTCTTCCCTTGCTTGACACCCCAGGGTCCATTTTACCTAGCTTCAATGCCAATGGACTGGAATATTCTAAGCCTGTGATGTGACTTCCTCATCAACTTCATTAAATTTAAATTATATGTGAAATGGGTAAAATGATATAAATTACATTGACAGAGCCACACACTGTATATTTGGGAGCATGGGGGGGTGTGATTACTATCATTATTATTATTCTTTGAAATTGATGCTAAATTTGTGTCACATTATTGTTCTCTATTTTCTTGAAGGACATGCTAGATTTTTGCTTTTAAAAATTTCTTTCTATGAGAATACATTCTGGGTTCAGAGTACTCAAGTCCCTAACAAAATGTACCAAGCGAATGGAGAAAAGCCAAGCCGTTCCATTACCTCTGGTTATCTCAATGACAGGTATAAATTAACCTATGATCATTGTGGGTGGGATGATCCGTACTGATTGTGAAAATGGCCACAGTTCAGTTTCACATAGATTGTCTATACTGCTTACGTGTTTAAAGATATCAATCAAAAATCTGACATGGTTAAGTTCAATTTGAGTGGCAGCACTAATGGATCTTTAGAGACTGGAAAGCAGGCTGGATTTAAGGTAAGTTGGCAATATATACCTGTTTATGATGTACCATCTTGCACTGACACATCTTTTCTCAAGCCATCTGCTTCCTTCATATCATTAGAGAATCAGGCACAGGCCACATTTCCTCTGTTTATTTAACAGCATACTTGTTGGCGACTGCATGATAGAATCCTTATTAATTCAAGAACTTGTTTTTTCAGATAGAAAAATAAGCTATACAGGCATTGGAAATTATATACTCTAAGAATCAATGACATGAAATTTTCTGAAGTAGATCCAGTGATTTTATAATTAGTATTTATTGGACATTTTGATTTCATTTATGTAGGCACATATATTCACTCTCAGCTTTGCTAACAAAACTAGATGTATAAAAAACATCTTTATATATTTCATGCTCAAATGGATTACAAAAAACTATGTTGTGGTAAAGCTCTCTGGCTCTTTTTAAAAATTCTTCTAACCAGACTTAACAGAAAAATTATTTCACTGTGAACTGTGATGTGTTATATGTTTCCATTTTTAAAAGCAAAAATATAGTTTTAACAGAACTATTAAGATAAGGAGGAAAAGAATTACTGCATTTCCAAGCGTTAACACATTCAGTGTTTTCCTTTCTTGACAAGATTAGCAGTGCAGATGTTAATTATGATACATAACATGACTCGTCAAGACACCTTAAATCCTTGGTCTCTGGTTCTCTTTTAGGTTTGATGACTGGCTTATAGAGAAGAATAAGGAAATGGACCTCTAAGAATCATTTTAAATGAGTCTTCATATCCTCCCAAATATTTTTTGAGAACATTTGGCATTACTTCAAAAATTAACTTTAGGAAAGGAACTATTACAGCATTTTAAGAGGGGAATTGCAGTTGCACTTAAACTAGAAATTTCCACTTCCACTTGGTGAATTGAATTATTAAGGAATAATTGCAGAAGAAAGAGTAAGTCATTTACGGCAATAATAAGCAATAAAAATATACATATATGTGCATGCAAAAAATTATGGCAAAAATAATAAGATGTTAAAAAATCATTGTGTTCCTGAAGAAACAAAGAATGGTTTGGTTTTCTTCTAAGAAATTAAATAGTTTTGTTTCTTCGGCTTCTCTCTTGTAATTTGCATTATCTCTTTTAAAGTGTAGATTTTGTGGGCAGTATGGAGAGTCTTTTATGGCAAACAGATTTTTATTTTGTTCCCTTTTATTGGTTTTGTTTTGCTTTGGAACTTTTTTTTTTTTTGAAACCTATGGCAGCATCACATCTTAAGTAGGTTTTATAGTGAGTGATGAAGACAAAATTCAAGTATAGTCAAAGCTATCCTTGAAGTGCATTCAGGATGTCAAAATGCTTACATTTTGAGAAGCATGAGCTTTGAGGGAACACATACATTTGTCACCCACAGCAGTTTACTCAGGGGCATCTGCTTAGTATCCTTGGAAGGAATGACCATCTGGACTATTGAAACTGTCTCTCTTCTCTGTCTAACTTTCTTGGCTCAGCAAACACAGTAGAAGTTGCATCACTAAAATGCACATTGCCTATATGCATTGTGACTTCCCTCTGTAAGATAAGAATTCCTTTCTGATCACAATTGTTCTCTTGCTCCACCCTCCTCTTCTTTTACTTTTTCTAAAGGAGGACTATTAGAGAGGAAGACAGATGAGCTCTGAGCAGAGTACTGTAGACAAAGATGGCAAACTGTGAAAGACCATGGGAAACCCATGAGGCGGGAGCTTCCTTTTGCATCTGAGAGAATACTTAAGGGGTCCTGCTATATAACAATCCTGCTCCACTATCCTGCCATCTGCTCCCCTTCACAAGATAAAAAAAGGTAGATCTATTGGTGAATATTGTAGACAAAACCTGCTGTTTTTTAACTGTCCAAGAGAAACATTAGAGAGCATTCCCCTTAACCCCATTATTTCCATTAAGAAGAGTGGGTTAGAGAGATAAAATGACTTGTTAAAAGTCACAAGTTACTTCGACCTGGGATGAATTTAGAGCTTCTAATTCCAAAAACAAGGCCACATGCTGCTGCCTGTTATTGATAGAGGATATTAATTTTAGATGAATAATGGTAATTACAATGAGCATGACCAAAATAAAATAAAACTATATGTGCCAATTACAATAGCCTCAAGTGAAAGTGCAGCCACTGGCCATTCTATATAATAAAACATTTGAAAAGATAGGATAGGCAGTGTAAGAGTGGCACAGAAAAGCGAATTGCAAGGCGAAGTGTAACAAAAAGTTAAATTTCCTAAGCAAGCAGAGCAATTAATTTTATAAACACAGAAAGACATCATCTATAATCTGGAAATATTCAAAACATGTAGATTAATATAATTCATCAAGTTTTACCACTGTAGAGTTCTGTCACCAATATTTTCATGTTGGTCATCAGAACCTGAAAGTTTTACTCATGCTAAAATTAAGTAAACCTGGACACATATGCAAACTTAGAGCATCTGTCATCTCTCACTTCAATTGTGGGATACTAGATGTCAGCATCTAGTAATCTAGATCTAAAATGTTTCCATCTAAAATTTGACTAAGTTATAAATATTATACCCATGATAACTCATAAGAATATCATTTATTGTAGTAATAAGATAGTAGCAATATTTTTCACTAGAAATCTGTTACACTGCTCAAATTCTGGACAACAAAACACGTGGGGTCCCTGTAATACAAACTTGATGTGTATTTGTACAATGAATTCCATAGCTAGTTTTAGTCTTATATGAAACATATTTGCCATTTCATTCTAGCGATGGATGTTGTGGTCTTTGCTGAGGGAGAATAGCTATTCAGAAAGCTATTCTATTAAGATGAGAAGGATAAGCGCTGGTCTTTAGATCTCTAACAGATTGCTTCCCAGTTCCATGAATTAAGGCTAAAAGGCACTCATGATGTCTCTAGGACTTATGATGAGTTTTCTGTAGCCTATGAGATGGAGGAAAAAAAGTTTCCAGAAGCCAAAATAACTTTAAAGGCAGAGATAACATTTGTGTAGAGTTAAACTATGTCAGCCTATTCCACAGTTAGAACTGACAAGGTTAAATTTCTGATTTTCTTTATTAAGTAAGCTAGCCTTCAGAGAGATAAAGGATGCCTTCCCGTACATCATTTCAGAATTTACTTAGACTAATGGTACTTAAGAATGATCATGTGCACTTACATTTACATACCACACATATTTTCTATAGGGTCGCTGTTCCTGGTACATATATTTAATCCAAGCATATATCAATGGGAGGTCACTCTTATTTTATTCACAATTTTCAAAGCTAAGACTTCTGGTTGCTATTAGTGAACATAAGTACTTTCAAATGATACTAAAAAAAAAAATAGTCACAGAATTAGATTAACTATGTGATCTTGTGTCTATGGAGTTTGACTGAATTAGAATTAAATAGCTTTGAAGCACAGGTTCATTACAATCGTAATGAAGTAAAATTGTCAGATCATTCCCACCTCCTATTCAGAAAACTGACAGGAAGTGTGGTTTATTTTTCCCTTGTTATATGTCTCAGGTACATTATTCCTCTCAGTACTCTATCAAACCTCTGTCCAGTTTCGGGTTGTTTCATGTCCAGAAAACTCCAACCGCCTTGTTTTTACCAGCCTCTGGCTTTTCACATTTTTAGTAGTCTGCTCTAAGTATGAGGACAATATTTTCCTCCTGTACCATCTTGATTACATCATTACATGTTTGAAACCAGAGTACGGGTGGATAAAACTTAATTATCAATCCTTTCCCACTTACATTTATGTAACCCATGCAGTGTTCTCTTGACTGTCTCCCCAGTATTCCATGTTTTCCCATTATAAATCTTTTGAGATTGAGTCATGTATTTTACATTGCTTTATAAACATACACATTGACACCTGAACAATTTTATGGATGTGTAATTTTTTTTTTTTTTGAAACAGAGTCTCGCTCTGTCGCCCAGGCTGGAGTGCAGTGGCGCGATCTTGGCTCACTGCAAGCTCTGTCTCTCGGGTTCAAGCGATTCTCCTGCCTCAGCCTCCCGAGTACCTGGGACTACAGGCATGCGCCACCATGCCTGGATAATTTTTTTTTTTTTTTTCTTTCAGTAGAGATGGGGTTTCGCCATGTTGTCCAGGCTGATCTCCAGCTCCTGGTCTCAGGTGATCCACCTGCCTCGGCCTTCCAAAGTATTGGGATTACAGGTGTGAGCCACTGCACCTAGCCACATAATGCATTTTAATTCATGATAATTATATTCCTGAGTGAAAAAAGGCCAAAGACATCTTGAAATTTTATCCAATATTTAAACTTTATACATAAAAATAAACGTATGAATTTAAGTTTTAAAAACTATTAAAAATATAAAACAAAATGCCTCCTCTTCCCCACCCAACTGAAGCACAGTTTCAGACCTGCGGCTTATCGCTCAGACATGCCCCATAGTTATAAGCTGGGCTCCTTGTCTACAAACAGTGAGGGTTTGTTTGTTTGTTTGTTTGTTTTCTGTGTTTCGTTTCCTCTCCAAGGCAGTCCAATTTGTCTTTCTTAATACAATTATCTTTGCAAAGTTTAACATACGCTTTTGTACACAAAGCCTTAGGAATAGCCATATCAAACTCTGAAGTAAATGCACCAAGTCACATTACTAAGAATGTAATATGTGTTAGTTTGCTTTGGATGCTAAGGAAAAACCTCCACAGTAAACCTGTTGCCAGATTGACACGCGTTAAAGTTTTGATATCAGGGATGCTTCTCGTGCTTTCACTAACCTAAATCTCCCATGCTGTATCATAAAGCCCCAGTATCTAGTTCCATGTTTGGTGGAAAGAAGGGTAACAATCTACCATGCTCTCAAAATGTACTTTGAATTATTTTGGTTTGGGGATCTCACCTCCATAAATAGGAGAATGGGAGACCACTAAGTGTAGAACTTTGAGAAGCAAAAGAGATTGTTTTGTTTGGAACTATGTCCTTTGTGTCTTTCCTTTTCCCTACATGTACCATATTAAAACTCTTTAAAAAATATTGACCTAGGAGAAACAAAAATATGCACTACGTAAGTATGTAAAACATACACTGAGAGGCAGTGTAGTGTGGACTAGAGCTCTGGACTCAATTTTGAGCACCGAAGTTCAAATACCTATGCTATTATAGCAGTGGACATTGGAGGGCTTATGTATTTTCTCTGCACTTTAAATTCTATATCTATAAAATTGTGAAGTATAATACCTGATGCATTATGAGGCTATTGTGAGCATCAGAAATCAAGTAGATAAATGTACTAGGTGAAGATTGTATGTAATCATTACAAAGTAGAATGAAGGATGTATAACCAATGCATCCCAATTCTTACACTCTATCTCCCCAGCTGTGAAACCTAGAATGAGCTTATTTTGTTTATTCCTGCCTAAGTCTTTAATCTCTCTAAAGCTATATTTCTCCGCAATCCTTGGGACTGATTTGGTATCATCTGACATCTAATTAATATGCCTTTAGTTACTTATTAAAGATCAATGTTGAAAACATAAATAAAATATCACTAACCTTTCAAAGACCCTATTAAGCATCCAAAATGGATGTAGGGTAATCTATAATTAGTTGTTGCATAAAATTCATCGGTCAGTTTTTAGTCTTCATAGATTTATTCTCATCAAGGCCAGAAATATTTTATTCCTCCAAAATAATTTTGAAGCATTGAACAAAATGCTTTACCAAATTATTATAATTTATTACTTTTATTCTTTCTTTTTTAAATTACAGAAATCAAACCAGGAATATTTTTCAGACACAAATAATACTGGCTCAACTCTGATTCAGTAGGCTCACATCATTTAAACTCAAGGGTACCTAGACAGCACCAGAAGGAAAATAGGAAAGTAAGAAGTGCCTTAGAAGTATGACATTATCATTTATCACAAAGGATACAAGAGTTAAGGTGGGCTATTAGTATATTATTTATTCATTATTTTGTTTTTATCTAAAATACAAAAAATTTACAAGGTGGTATTATGATCTAGCCTCCCTGTATAGCAGAATCCTCCCAGACTGCTCTCATTTCTACTGAGCACTCAAGCAACCTCTGTGAGAGTTGACGTCCATATGTCTTAAGGGCAGTGGAGTAGTTTATATTCTTTCCAAGTGATCCATGTTAACTGAGAATGGGTTTTCTGCCTGGATTGAGGACAGTCACCAAGTGTGACGCATGTGACTGACAGCAGCAGCACGAGTAAGCACTTTAGGGTTTCAGTATGATTTCTCCAGTCAAGAAGTGATTTTTTTTTCCCTTAGACAAAGATATTGAATTGAGTTTCAAAGAAATATCGAAGCATATTTTCTTGGAGACTGTCCCTAAGAGCTGAACATTAATTTTTTAACTGGAAATTACCTTAAAGAAGTAATTTTTAAACCTTGTTTTTGTCCCTGAACTATAGCTAATATTTTAATTTGTTAGTTTTCAGTTAACCATTCAAAAATGTCATTTTCTAACAGCTTTCCACTTACCTTTTCTTTTCTTATTTTCAAGAAAATAAGTTAAAAAGTATTTCTACTTTAAATTAAATGCTGTATTTTTGCTCTATGTTAACTATAGGAATTTAGGAATTTGTGAAGTTATAATAGAGGAAGACCGAAAATAGTAAGTCATGTCATACAGCATATATCATTTAACCAAGGTAGGTTCTGCTAGAGACTAAACTGTAATTTCAGTGCTTTTATAACTATAACTTTGAGTCAAAGCCCTCAGCCATAGTTGCCTATACGACTGTGTGATTGGCAGACACTGAATGCTTGACAATTATTCTGATTTTTACTGAGATCTAGGAAAACTAGATTAAACAGTCTGAAAATAAATGTTTTAAAAAGTTAGCATTAACTGATTCTGGGAGCTGCTCAGTGACTGAAGGTGCAGATTCAATTCAAGTATATAATTTCAACTAATTATCTCACCTCCCCGTATCTTTCCTCCTCATTTCCCAGCCCTGTTCCCCTAAGGAATCTATGCTCAACGTTTTCCAAGTTCCTTTTTCCTTGAGAGAGTATAGCACTGTAAAAAGAATGTCCCCAGTTGATGAAGAACAATATGATTCATGGTGCTCTCTAACATCTTTCCCTGTGGCTAATACATAGAATGGGCTTTTAATAAAATATCCAGGGATCACTTTTTAACCCTTGTCAACCAAAGACAGCCTTACTGTTTCTCAGCTCTTAATAGTATGTGCCTGTGTGTCTCCATGTGTGCGTTGTGAAGTTTGTGTGTAAATGTAATTGTGCACAGGTAGGATGAATGGAAAGTATAAAAATAGACCTCTCTAAAATGATACAGATAGCACTATATATACATACACACACACACACACACACACACATATATATATATGAATTTTCTTTTCTAGCTTAGCCAAAATCTACTGAAGCAAAACAGGTCTTTCTTATTATAAGAGAGTACTGCATTTCTAGAAAAAAAAATGCATAACTTTGCAATAGCTACAATAAAAACATCTGGTAGCTGTTGTGAATATAAATGTTGTATTAAGCACTTAAACTGCATCTTTTCAGTGCTAATTAAATGAATTTAACCCAATTAGAGGATTAGAAACACTTTGTAAGTGCTCAATAGCAAGACTGGCTGAGAAACATTGCACTCCATCACTTCATTCCCTTACATGCCACTTGCACATGGCATGAATCATATAGAAGTCTGTTCAGTACTTATTTTGATAGTCTCTTCCTGTTTTTCTCTGCTCTTTAAAATCCACTGGTCCAATAGCTTGGCACTGGCTGCTTATTCAGGATGCTTGCTAATTCACCAAGTAATTGCTCATAGGGTCCCATTTTCAGAATTGAAAGTAGAAGTGGGGAGATCTTCTGTTTCCTGCTGATCCAGTGACATATTTAGAAGCAGTTGTCTATACAAGTGTCTGCCTCAGCATGTCCTGCGGCAAAATTCAGCACCCACCATAAGCACTTGCCCATGCTGCATATTTACCATGTTTCAGACTCTCATTCTTTCTGCCAACACCTACTGTGCTTCAACTATAACCCACTGGACAGATTTGTTGACAGTGCTGGGTTTGTTTTCCACCCTACTCCTCTGCTAAGGTGAAAGGAGGAAAATGTAATTTGTCAGGGGGAAAAAAAGCCCAGTCTTAAAAGAAAAGATCAAGGACAAAATAACTTCCAGAAAAAAATTAAATTTTTCTGGTATAGTAGAGTTAAAAAATAGATCTTATAGGCTTTTAAGACTTGTTTTATTTTTACTTGAGAGAAAAAAGAAACCCTGCACGTAATCAGACAATTCTGCATAAAACAAATGCCAGCAGTATGCTATGTGTTCAAGTGCGAATGGCCTCTATTCATCACATCCAGCCTTAGCACAAGATCGTTCCTGAACTGGCTACTATATTTTAAGCAAAAAGGATACTGTTTGGAAAAAATTAGGCTCACATCTGACAGGCTATGAAATTTGTTGAGAATAAATGTGTGTTTCAGGATATTTTATTTACATCTGAGATAATATCTCATAATGTACTTTGCCATTTTAAGAGAAAATTATACTTGGAAGGATCCTGATTAGGAGTCAGTCGAATCAGTCTCAGAAAATCATGGACACATTTTTAAACTGTGCTGAGAAGAGAAAGTTTGTGTGTCTGTGTATGTGTGCGTGTGTTTGTGTGTGTGTACATCCATGTGTGTTTACATATCCTGGAACACATTCAGTTATTTAAAACAATAATTTATGTTGCATAAAAAATAAGACAAACAAGGCTCCAAGGCTTCCATACAACTGGGGAGACTTTTCAAATTATAGTCATCTCTCATTGCTACTGGGAAAAATCCAGTCTTGGCAAATCTATACATGAATGAGATGAAGGTTGGTCAACACATACTGAAATATTATTATGGGAGTCCTCTGGCCCCAAACTTCATGAGCGCAAGGGGACAAGCAAATGGTTATAATACATCTCTTTATTTGAATTAACACTTGCTGGAATTTCTCATTGGGCATATCCACATGCATTAAGGGACTATCATATAAATGATCCAAAATTATCTGAAGATTTGGTGAAATAAATTTTTTAAGTAGTATAAAATGGCCCAAAATGTTTTATGACTTAATGAGAAAAATTATTGAAAGTGGTGATCAACCCAAATGAATTAGCAGAAGGTTTGTTTTTCTGCAAATCTTTATTGATCCTCTGGTTGTTTCAGTTACTCTGCTAGGTATAGGGAGTACAACTAGGAACAAGATAGAGTATCCCTATGAGGGTTACACTTAAGTGGCAATAAATGAGTAGGCAATTCAGACTTGCTCTGTCTCGGAACTTAGGAACAACAGGTTCCTTGGCAAGAAAGCTATGAGACTTTACCTGAAGCACAATGTATTTATTTAACTTCTATGTTTATTTAGGAGATAGGCTACAGAAAGATTAAATGAAAATAGAGAGGGGCTACAGAAGGGAGGATTCTGTATGTTGCCTCCTTGGTAGTCCTGCAGTGAGATAACCAAATGCTAAATTAAAGTAATTGCAGATTGTGATAAATGTTATAAAGCAAAGGAAGAGAGTGCAGTCAGGGAGATGACAGAGACTCAAGGTTGCCAGCAGGTGTTTGCTAAAAGGCAAAGAGAAGGCTGCTCTCAGTGGTCCCACTAAAATGAGGATTCAAAGCCTCTCCACGCTCTTTGGCTTACCTAGGAAAGAATTTCCTTCCAAACTTCTGAGGCATTTAGACATGCTAAGTAACTTTCCACTATGAAGCGATACTGCTGTGCCCATTCAAAGGAGATGGAGGAAACCAGAAACAAGAAGATATATGCCAGCGAGCACACACTTTGTTAGAATGAGGTCTTCAATCAGCTCTGAACAAGCCACTGTTGTCCATGATAATCTTCATTTTTTTCAAAAGAGAATGCTGCCAAACCCTTTCATTAATACAATTGACACAGTTCTAATTCTTGAATCAATGGAGCTCACCAGTTGTTCACCAATTTATTACTTTTTGGTAGCTCACTGGCTCAACAAATAAATACTGATGATTCTACGGACTCCGGTGCTGGTCTCTAGGGAAACAAAGACCTTTAAGGAACACTTAAGTCTCATGGATGAGGCACACAAGTCAACAGAGGAGGTGAAAATGCTATGACAGGGAGATACTCGTGTGCTATAAAAGCACTGAGGTCTAGCCTCTCAGAGGAGGGGTGGTCAGAGAAAGCTTCCTAGGAGGATGACTCCTGGGATCTATTCCATAGGAAGGACATTTTGGGCAAAAGGAACCAGAGGAGAAAGGGACAGAGTAGTGTGCATTAGAAAAATCACACTGTTTAGCACAACTCTAAAGAAAGGTGTGTGTGTGTGTGTGTGTGTGTGTGTAATCACTAAGTGAAAACTTATGTACTTATTAATTCTCCTCTTTCAGAGAACTAAACAGGAATGCGTTTATGAATGTTCATTGAGATGACAAGCTCATTTCAATGTAGTTTGAGTTTTACTCTCTTAGCATTTAAGGCATTAGTTGCTCTCTTACATTGATGCTGACAGATGCTTGGTTTATATTTAACCTAAAGGTGCCTTTTACAACCGCAAAGACTTTTAATTATGATAGAATGGAAAACATACAGAATACCCACTGCAAGGAAGGCTTTCTTACTAGCGCATGTCAAATGCGAGGTAAGATGTAAAAAGACAAGAATAAGGAACTTTTATCTTAGGTAAGATAAATAAGCAAGTAGTATGTGTAGATTTGCAGGAACAAGAATAATATAGTAGTCTTAGCGTAGTTGTCAAAGGATACAATGGAGATTTTATTTTTAACCTGCTCCCAGTCATTAACTGCATGCGACATCAGAAACCTGAAATTCCCTTTGCTACAGCAGTATAGCACTGAGGTAGAAATGATGGACTAGGCACCCTGTATGATGGCCAGACCAGCAGGGTGCCATGTTCTGCACAATCCAGCCTCAAGCCACTGTCCTTTGGCAAAATGTTTTCTTCTCTGTCTTATAGTAAACGGTTGGGTCCCCAAGGACCAACTACCTCTGTGAAGGATAAAAATTACTTTAGATAGAAATTTTAAAATAGAATGACCTAAGAACAAAGAACTTTATTTTTCATTTTGTTTGTCTTTTTCTTTTGTATAAAAATTACAGGTTAAAAATGGAAACAGGAAAACTTAGACTTCTTTCAGAAAAAGGTTTTGAAGGGTTATTTTTGTTGATTAGAATAAGCATCAAGAAAATATCTGTTTCAGCATGTTTACTTTGATGCTTAAAGTATATATTACTAACAGAATGATTTAAGTTCAATTCTGTAAAAAATGCATGTGACCCTGTGATGGGTAATGTTCTATGTCAACTTGTTAGGCCATGGAATCCAGATATCTGGCCAGTCATCAATATAAAGGTCCCTGTGAAGGTATTTTTCAGATGAAATTAACATTTAAATCAGTAAACTCTTACTGATATGTAGTAATTATACATGTGATATTTTGATACATGCATACAATGTGTAATGATCAAATCTGGGTAATTAAGATACTTATCACTTGAACATTGATCATTTCTTTGGGTTGAGAGCATTCCAAATATTCTCTTCTAGCTATTTTCAAATATGCTTTTTTGTTAACTACAGTCACTTTACTGTGCTATCAAACATATGGTACTTATTTCTTCCATCAAACTGTGTTTCTTTAACCCATTAACCAACCTCTCTTCATCTCCCTACCCTACTACCCTTCCCAGCCTCTAGTAGCCACCATTCTGCACTCTGCTTTTATGATACCAACCTTTTAATCTCCCACATATGAGTGAGAATATGTGATATTTGGCTTTCTGTGTCTGGCTCACTTCACTTAAAATAAGGGCACATTGATGTTGCTGCAAATGACAGTATTTCATTCTTTTTTATGGTTGATAAATCAGCAGGCTTTTAAGTAAAGAAAACACCTCCGTAATGTGGATGGTGGGCCTCATCCCATCAGGTTGAAGATTTTAAGAGGATAAATGATGGAGACCCCCAACAGAAGGGGAAATTTTGCCTCCAGAATGCAACATCAACTCTTCTCTCCAGCCTGCCCTCCTACCATACAAAGTTTGGACTTGCCAGCCTCCACAATCATGTGAGCCAAATTTTTAAATCTCTCTTTTTCTGTTTCTCTGGAAAATCTAATACTCACTCTTAGAATAAGTATGTCTTTACTACTAAAAATCAGTTTTATTGTCAGGTCATACCATACAACTAATTTTTCTTTATAACTTACTTTTCATGCTTACTTGGTGGAATATTTGTGACTCAGGGCACACACTCCTATTAGCTTCACAACAAAAAATGTTCTTTTGATTCATATTTTATGAAGATCAGATAAAGGCATGAATTTCTATATTTGAACCTGTAATTGTATACTACAAGCTACCCCATATAACCATGTAATATTTTACAGCATATTTATATTCATTAGTTTCATATTATTTAATTTTACTCCCCCCAAATAGGTATTTCTATACCTATCTATTCAATAGGTGATGAAAGAAGACATGAATCTTGCCTAAAACTTCATAAAACCATGTGTGGCATAGTTAGGACTGAAATTCATCTAAATAGCTTTCAAATCCTTGTTCTTTTTTTTTTCATCACATCACAGTTGCCTAAGTCAAAATCATACACTATAGAAATCATTACTATTTGCTTAGGGTGTTATTATTTGTTAGCCCAGCAGGACATATAAAAGAAAGCAATAGGCAGTCATCCTTATCCAGTGAGCAAACTCACTTCTACTTACATTGAAGTACAACATTTCTAGATCCTAATTGTTTTTCTCATTTGATTTTTGAGAGTTGTGTCATCTCCTACTTATCTCCTCTTAAAATTGAGCTAGCTCTGACATTTTCTACATGCTTAATAATATTTAGGTATTTCCTAGCTTGTTAGCTTGTTTAGATAATAACAGCAACACTGACAACCAACACCAACATAAAACCAATAAAACCAATTAAGTGAACAAACAAAAAATGCTAACATTTTTGGAGTACTTGTATACCAGGGACCATGTCAATATCAGATACACATTATCTTATGTAATTCTTAATAACCTTGAGAGGTAGATCTTTTTATTCTTATTTTGGCAAAGAATAAATGGAAAATCAGAAACATTAATTTGTATAAAAAAACTGAGCTATTAAGTGGGCATGAAAGGATTTAAACCAAGAGATGTCTGATTTCAAAACTTACAGCCACAGTGGTAGGCAAGATGAAATATTGTGTTACTGTGAAATATGTTTTGACTCTACAACTTTTCTTCTTGACAGTTTTTATTTTATGATTTTTAACAATAAATAAGAGGAACTTGACTATTTTCTTCATAAACCAGTAACATATTAGTATAAAGTACAAGGCGGTGTCTACTGTATTTGAGAGCGTGGTTTCCAGAGGCCTATACTGCCAATGTCAAGCAAGGTTTGCTGCACAAGACTGGTCTAGCAATAATCTGGCTTTTGGCACAGCACACACTGGAAAACCCATGAGAATAGATCGTCAAACTCCATTCCCCAACATCCTCTGGACTGTGGCCCCTTCTAAAGATAAGCAGTCATGTGCGGTAATGGGTACATAATGGAAAGAGAAACCTTTCAAATAAACGAGATACGAAAGACCCCGTCTACAGACTCTGTAGGAATCTATTCCCTATGTACAGGAGTCATAGGACTACTAGAGATCTTGTTAACTTTGTCAATGTAAGTGTCACTTAAAAAGTATATACAAGAAACAATTTGTCCTACATTTCAGTACCCCACTTAAAGGCGTGGCAGAATTTTTTTTTTAATTTACAAAATCCACAGTACTGTACCCACTGAGAATATATGTTTGGATGGTCAGAAGTGGGTAAGATTTGGTGCTAAATGCAAAATCACAATGCAGTCCTGATGTGGCCTATGTTATGTACTTCAGAGCCGTTCAAACTGAATTAGAGAGATGATGTCACCCTCTAAAAATAACAAAACTATCTCAATGATTTTAATAGAGATTTTGGAATTAAAAGTTTATTATAAATTTACAAAGAAGAGAAATATGTTAATATAAAATAGCCTATGGATGCTTTTAAAAATGCCAAATAATCTTTGATGGACCCTAAATAAAGAAAAAAATAGTTTAATTTTATTGTAGCTTTATGAAGAGGACAATAAATGAGTTTGCTGTTGGATATAATGAGGTTGAAGTTAAATTTAATAATTCATATGTTTTTTAGGTTTTGAATAATAAGACGCATGTTGGTAATCTGTGGCTCTTTAACATCATTTTCTTTGTTTATCCTAATGGAGAAGTCAGCATAGAAACTATTTTTTGATTGTTTTATCAACCTCAGCCCAGAAGCGTCTTCCTCCTAATTCCAAATACTCTGTTTTTCAGCAAGTAAATATAGGCAGTTAGATTAAATGCATTATATTATATGCAAGCTACTGAGACATTTCTTAAAAATCTGAAGTAAAAAGTAACAAAATTCTCTTTTGCAGTTATAGAAGATACTGTTAAATAATTAGACAATTTTGTCCTTATAATAATTTTTTTTCTTTCCCTTAGGGAGTATTTATTTCCCTAAAATAAAGTTTGAAGATCATTTGAATATAAATTAACATCAGATACTAAGTAGATGGTGTGATGAGTATGCCTATAAAATCACTATGAGAATATAATAACAGTAAAAGCAATATTTGGTATATTTCCAATATCAAATATAAAATCACTTTATTAAAAATACTAAAAATGACATAAGGTCAAAATTAGACTCAATAATAATTATAAAACTTTCTACTCAATTTATACATATTTATCAACTAGATTGCCCTGAAAATTATTCCCGGACATTTTATTTGGTCTTCGGAGATAAATGCAAACACACAAGTAAACGATAACTCTTCTTTGAAAAACCACATAGGCGATTTGCCCAAAAGACCTCAGAGTTCTGCATTCTGGAAGGCCCTTGGTGATTGAGGTATGAGAGTAGAATATCTGGCTTTTAATGATTATATCCTATCTCAAAACTGGTTAATCCCAAGACTCGCACTATTGAATTGCAATCCTGTTATTCAGTATTTCCAGTATTTGCAACTGTCTTCATGGGATGCAAACTCATCTGGAGGTACTCATTAAAACAAACAAACAGAAATACAGACTTCTTGGCTATTAATGTCTGATAATAACTTTTATTTCTGAGTTTAGGACAAGGACATCTCAAGCAATTTAAGGATATTTTAAATTGTACTAGGAGACTTTCAGATTATAGTCATAACCACTACACAAAGTAAATAAAAGGACAATGAGATCTCATGTTTACTTAAGAAATGTTTGTTTCAAATGAAGAGAAATGTAATTAAATGCATTTTTAGCCTGATCTTGGAAGACAAATCTGTGCTCCTGATTTTAGAAACTCAAAATACCACTAAGAATTTGGCAACAGTGTTGAATAACATACACTACAATGAGGATGGATAAAGGGAATGCCCACATTCAGGGAACAAGCTTCTCTTCTCCATTGAAATCAGATGGACTTGGCTCCAGATAACTGTATATTTTACATGTGAGCCTTGTGACTTTGGGAAGTTGATTAGGCAGCCGAAACCTCAGTTTTCATATTCATACATAAGGAGGATAATGTCTACCTCTCAAAATTGTTGCAAAGCTTCTTGAAACACATGAAGGAAATCATGTAGCATAGTACATGGAACATAGTAGGTGTTCAATTAACACATTCCCACTCTTTCTTTTTCCTTCCTTTTCTGCTTCCCTAACACCTATCTTTCTTATGTCTATATTATCACAATCCTTACTGAATCATGTGCACTGGAACATGAACCTGAAGTGTTCAAAACATGATTTAGCTTACTTATCCCTAGTGAGTATTAACATTTTTTTGATAACTAATAATTAAAATGAGAGGTTTTACAAATTTTAAGATGGCAAGAAATGATAGAAACAGCATCAAAGTTATATTTTGGGTCTGAAAGTAAATATTTTCTGAAGCTTTTTAATATTTGGTTTCATAATGATTTCACAAACTTAATTAACAATATTTTAAAATAAGAGAATACCTATTTTTAAGACATTACATTCAATAGCAGATGAGCTCTTTCTCTTCTCAGCATAATTTACTGTGAAAGGTGTGCGTATGTGGAGGGCTAGGGGGTGTTCTGTGTGAGAAATTCTATCTGCCCTCTAGCTAAGTTTGTTTCAGTGGAAATGAGATCCTGACCACTGGGTTGATGGATGTACACATAACTGACTTGTTCAATTCTAATTTAATTCTGGAAATCTATCTCCTTTATGACTTTAATTTTTCTGACATGAAAACTTTCTATCTTTTTAGGCTTCCATTGCTTCTGCAGAGATGAAGTATTCTCTTGGTGGAAGAGGAAAAAAAAAAGAAGTAAAGAAGCAGCAATAAACAATTCCACAAAACCAATTTTCACATTGGCAGAAAAACACGAGAACTCCAAATAGCCATAACTTGAAACAGTGGCAGATTCTTGGCAGCATGTGATTTGAGATTATTTACGAAAACCTTTACCAAAAACATGCACATCCTTTAGTTTCAGGAGATGAGTTTTTCACCTATGCAATTGTCTGAAAGTATATTAGACCAGAAGAGAGAAAACGTAACTTCAACCCTCAGCGTGGCCACAGTTGTAGCTTTTATGATCACAGGTGAGATGAAACAAATCCAGTAAAGTATTCATTTTTATTGTCTGTAGTAATGAGAACAAAGAAAGTAGCAGCATTACTTTATTTTTTAAACTTAATTAACAGTATTCTTAAATAGGAGAATATCTATTTTTAAGACATTACACCCAGTGAGCCCTTTCTCTTCTCAGCATGATTTATTGCGAGAGATGTGTGTGTGGCGGGGGATGGGGATGAACCTAAAGGGGCTCTTTCTACACCTCTTTTGATTAACCTAAGTTTTAGAGAGAACCACATTCCTCTGGCATTCTGACTACATTAGTAATTCATCTTTTTATCAAAGACATACTTTTACTTGCTTCTTTACATCACAGATATTTTGTTGAAAACTATTAAGATAGTATTTCTAGAATATAATAAAACATTCAGAATAGCATTGCTAAGCAAATACACCAAGTCATGATTATATATTTTTTGCAATGTGTGTGCAATTGCTTTATTTTACATTAGGAAACACATAAAATGCATCCATTGATTTTTCTTTTTCATCTTAATCTTTTTGAACATGCATTTGTGGTTGAGTCAAATAGCAGAATGAAAAAATAGCCCTATCCACACTGTGGGGCACTTTTTTAAAAAGGGAATATTATAGCAACCTGTGGCTTCTTCTAGTTCACTTCTCTGGTTTTCTTCACAACTTCTATCATATCAAAAATGCCCTTTATTCAGTTTTTGTTTCTCTAGGCACAAAATTTTGATACTCTTTGAAGCTGAATCCCCCAACACTTCTTAAAAATCTGTTGTTCCTAAGGCTTAGCAACCTACTGACATGAACTTCCTCCTTCGTCTTCCCTGAGCAACTATACTTGGAGAGAATGATAAAGATGAGGTTTCTCAAACCAAAAGTTAATCACTGTTTTCCTCAATTAAAACTATCCAGAGTAATTACACATATCTAGCCATTTGAGTACATAAATAATGTAATGGCAGTATATTATTTTCAAATACTTCAAATTAAACCCTTTATATGGTGAAACCAAAATTCATTTGGCAAGAGAGAAGAAACAGCTAATGTTTGAAAAGTCCTGAGGAGCTTATCTTTTTTTGTCCTCAACTAGTCCGAGGCTAGCAATTTTCCTCAGCTAGGAGAAAGGTAGAGTTGGGAGGCATGAAAGAACCTAAAATCTTTTCTTGAAGGGACAGTTTTCATGGTGACACTTTTCTACTACATGACTTGTTTTTACTGCCCCAAACTAATGGGCTTAAATGAATTTGAGCAATATGTAATACCAGAAGGACTAGATGTAGATTTTTAATCGCAAACAAAATTGAGTTCTTT
Source organism: Mandrillus leucophaeus (assembly GCF_000951045.1). NCBI lineage: Eukaryota > Metazoa > Chordata > Mammalia > Primates > Cercopithecidae > Mandrillus > Mandrillus leucophaeus. The sequence goes on from NW_012101775.1 coordinate 20,511, forward strand.
TCACATTTCAGCTATGCCCATGGAAGGGTGGTTCAAAAACATGACAGCTAAACCCTCTCAAAGATGTTCTTCAAAAAAGATCTGCCAAATATGTGCCACTTCACACTTCACATGCTGACTTTCTTGAAAAGACTTTATTCTTTTTAATCTAAGCTTTCTTTTTAAGTTATTTCCATGGTTAATTCATTTAATCCTGACATAAAAACTCTAGTCACAGGCACTATCTGATTCTCCATATACAAAGAGGTGAGGTGTTCTGCTCAGATCACCTGCCTGTGTGATGACCAAATGTATGACAAGTAGGTCATGGGTAAACAGACATTTCTTTCTTTTACAAAATCTGAATTACTAGGAATTATTTTATTGGTAGATTTTCTGAATGTCTTAATACTAACGTGCAAATCTCAATTCTCTGCAGGGTTTATACGTTTATTTCAGGGGGAAATTATTTAACATAGAAGCCTTTATCTTGATTACCATTGCCCTTACATAAAAGTCAGACAGTGAATCTATATTCCTATAGTAAAATTCAGGTACTATGAAATTTTTAAGTATTACAGTGTAAAGTTAAATATATTGTCACTTACTCATAAATGAAAGATGACTTGCTTTATTTACTTGTTTTTTATTTTAATTTAATTTATTTTTTTTTCTTTTTTTTGAGACACAGTCTCACTCATGACTCACTGAAGCCTCAACTCTCCTGGGCTCAAGCAATCCTCCCACATCAGCATCCCACATGGCTGGGACTACAATCATGCATCACCTCAGTCAGCTAATGTTTTAATTTTTTTTGTAGAGACCAGGTCTTACTTTGTTACCCAGGCTGCTCTCAAACTCCTGAGCTCAAGCAATCCTCATGCCTTGGCTACTCAAAGTACTGGAATTACAAGCATGAGCCACCATGCCTGGCCAACTTGCTTTAAAAGAAGACACTTCCTTTTAAATGCTGTTTTAGGTTTTGGCTATGCAAACGGTGGCACAAGTTGCTGCGGCAGTGGCGTCACCCAAGAGGTTGTTAGAAATGTCAAGTCTTAGCCCAGCCCCCACCTCAGATCCCCTGAATCTGAACCTGCAATTTTAACAAACCTACAACTGATTCCTATGCACATTAGAGCTAGAAAAGCACCAACCTAATTAATGATTCTGTTGATTTTTCTGCTGTGCAAGTGACCCAGAGACAAAACAAATGTCTTATACCTAGGTGTATTCTGGGGTACAAGGTGTACACTTGCACTGAGCTGGTTTGCTAGAACTAATCCTATACTAACAGGCACAGGACTTTTGTATAGCAATGGGCATAAATCTCCAGAATGGGGCCACGGTCAGGGCAGAACAGAGGCAGATTGGAGGAGAACTTGTGGCTCACTGCACTCAAGGGAGACATAAATATGCACACACTTGAAGTGTGTACTTACGTGCACTTTGCTAGCAGCTGTATAGGCTGCAAGCTATAACAGGGCAAGTGTCCAGCTCACTTAGATTGAAGCCTCAGAAAAGTGAACAGATGGAAAAGAGGAGACTAGGCTGGGTGGGGACTGTGTGTTCATATCTTCGTAAGTTTAAAGAGAGAAACTTGACATCATTATTTCTGAATAGGAAAGAACTTGTATTAAAATGAATCTGAACATATAATTTTAAAATATCCATAATATGGAGCAGTTGCCACATATAAGTTGAGTCATCACTTAAGAATATGTTTCAACGTTAAAAGAAATAGTAGTTGTTTCAAAATTTTAAGTGCAAGAACTGCTACTATTTCATTTTTAAACATACTCAAAACTAATAAAACATGACAATTCCCTTTTAAAATAGATTTCCTATGAAAATAGCTAAATGCATTTTATACCTATAAAGATGGGCAACTATAATAATCATCAAAATAATTTTTGTTTATAAACTGTTTGCTATATGCCAGACATTACATGTATTAAGGAATTTACTCCTCATAACAGGATAGGTACTATTAATATTCTCCTTTTAACGATAAAGAAAGTGAGGCACAGAAAGTTTATGAAACTTGACTGAAGTTAAACAGATCCTATGTGATACATTCAGGATGCAAACCCTTTCAGTCTGTCTCCAGAGTCCTTTTCTTTCTCTTTTGGTTTTTCTTTCTGAGACGGAGTCTCGCTGTGTCACCCAGGCTGGAGTGCAGTGGCACAACAACCTCCACCTCCCAGGTTTGGGTGATTCTCCCTTCTCAGCTTCCCGAGTACCTGGGATTACAGGCTCCCGCCACCACATCCAGCTAATTTATTGTGTGTGTGTGTGTTTTTTTTTTGTTTTTTTGTTTTTTTTTTTTCAGTAGAGATGGGGTTTCACCATGTTGCCCAGGCTGGCCTCGAACTTCTGAGTTTGGACAATCCGCCCACCTTGTCTTCCCAAAGTGCTAGGATTAGAAGCATGAGCCACTGTGCCCGGCCCCAGAGTCCTTTTCATTATTAGACTCTACAACCTTCTGATGCTATTTTTGATAAACAGACATCCTTTTTCATTTCCACTCCCCAAATCAACAAACAAAAAAACAACCAACCCACAACAACTTCATTGGTATCTGGAATTGCTGTAGCTGGGGACATGTATTTAATTCCATCAATAAAAATAATAGTTACAATGCAGATGTTCCCAGGAAGAGTAAACTTCTGAAAGAATACTGGAGGATAGGTATATTAATTGTCTATTGCTACTGTAACAAATTACTCCCAAATTGAGTGGCTTAAGAACATCCATTTATCATGTCACAATTCTGCAGGTCACAAGTCTGGTACAGAGTGACCCAGTTGAGTCCTCTGCTGAGAGTCTCGGAAATACAAAATCAAGGTATTGGCAGCAGTGCATTCCTTTCTAGAGGTTCCGGAGATAAATCTGCTTCTCAGCACATTCAAACTGTTGTCTGACTTTAGTGTTTGTAGGGCAAAGGTCCCTGTTTCCTTGCTGTTGCTGGCTGTCAGCTGGGAACCAAGCTCATCATCTTAAGGTCTCCTACATTCCTCAACACATTGGCACCTCCCACTTCAAACCAGCAACAACAGGGGAGCCCTCTCACTTTGAATCTCTCTGACTTCTCCTTCTAGCCTATATCTTCTGTCTGTAGTTGGAGAAATATATCTGCATGTCAGCACTCACGTGATTAAGCGCTCACATGATTACTGGGTCCACCTGGACAGTCTAGGAAAATCTCTGCATTTTAACATCCAATTACATCTGCAAGGTCTCATTGGTCATGTCAACTGACATATCCTCTAGTTACAGGAGTTAAGACATGAACATCGCTGTGGGAATGGGGGCATTGCCTACTGCTCTAGATTTGGAAAGGGCTGAGGATAGTAAATGAGCCCAGAGAGATTAGACTGGAGGGGCACCAAAAGTGATCTTTGAAATCGTCTCAATTTTGCCTAATATATTGTTCAGCTCTCACACATAATCTTTAATTATTTGTTTCATGCAGGAGGGTGTCACATTATTTGCCAAAGTATCCCTTAGAAAAGAAAATGTTTAAAAAGTTAATTTGGCCACTTACTGTAAGTAAAAAATCTGATAGAAAGTGTAAGTATCCTCATTAATATTGTCCAAAACATTGCATACTAATGAAAAAGAAAGTTTTGTTTTGTTTTGTTTTGTTTTTTGAGATGGAGTTTTGCTCTTGTTGCCCAGGCTGGACTGTAGTGGCCAATATCAGCTCACTGCAACCTCCGCCTCCCGGGTTCAAACAATTCTCCTGCCTCAGCCTCCCAAGTAGCTGGAACCACGCCCAGCTAATTTTTTTGTATTTAGTAGAGACAGGATTTCACCGTGTTTTTCAGGCTGGTCTGGAGCTCCTGATATCAGGTGATCCACCCGCCTCGGCCACCCAAAGTGCTGGGATTACAGGCATGAGCCACCATGCCTGGCCAATAAAGTATTTTTAACTCTTAACTTGATAGTGGCCCAAACGTGCATTGGCATATTAATACAATCAGCTGGATGCAATGTAAGTATTGCTGGTATATATAGGATAATGAAAAAGTGTGAGTCTCATCACAACAAAATAAATCAAATGTGCTACCCAAGTGTCAAGTTAACTAGGGTAATATGTTTCACTTTTTACCAAAATGTAAAATCCAACAAGGGGTAAAATTAATTTTAGAGTTCTGCCCTTTAGCTATATAATGGCTTTGTTTTTATGATGTCTTTATTTCTGAGATACTAAATATTCTCATTACTAATTCTCTAAATGTTGTAGGCCTGCTGCTGCTGCTGATGATGTTATTAATGTTTCTTAACAGCCCCTCTGTAAATATGGTGCAGTTTCAACCCAAACACACATGCACATCTCCAGAGAAGAAGACTGACACAGGACTGCTGACACATGAATGGGATGCTTTGTCTAACTAACACAAAAATGCAAATTAATTGCAGAGAAAGAAAACTAAGGAATTCAAAGGCTTTCTTGATTGCCTTCTTTAAAATGCCAGGAACTTAAGCTGGCCTTTCTTATCTTCCACTACATGCATGTGACACTTTAGGAGGTCTTTCTTATTGTACTATAATTCAGGGATTGTTCCAGCTCTGTGCTCCATGCCTTTTTCCAAAGGGCAGCCTGAGATGTATAATTCGGGCAATGAACAGCTGCATAATTTAAGGGTCGAGCTAGTAGGGCAGTGTTCCTTATTTTGTGTTGCTTTAGCAGTTGCCAAGATGTTCCAGGCCTATTTAGGAATACAATTTTTTGACTGCTTTATTTCTCTCAGATGATATATGCTGGGACTTGGTTGTGTTCCAGAAAGTGAATTTTATCAGCAGAAGTACCAGAGCAAGCTTTTCTCTCATTTTACTCCAAAGGGCAACAGCACTGAGCTATAATGAGGTAATTTTTTTTCCAGCCATGCACACTCTGTTTTATCAGGCAGGATTGTTTAAACCAAGTCCTGTCCCTTTCCAAAGCATGATAGACTCAATCACTGAGCTATCAAAGGCATTTCCACAGTACATCCCTCTCACACAAGGCCAATCTCCTGAACATTCAAAAGGGCCAGGCAATGAGGCCCTTCAAGATGAAGGCTGCATGCTGATTAATCAGTTGCCTTTTTATTCCATCTTGGCAAGTATTCCTTGTTTGTAAATAAAAGGTTTCCCCTGAATTTCCTGTAAACTAAGGAGCATAAGGCTGATTTGGACCTTGTTCACAGAGCAAGAAAACTGCCTGCTGTCCAACCCAGAGAGGCCCCATGTCTACCATTGGAAGTACTCCTTCAGGTGTCTTGAAGCGTACCCTGCGTATGAGCTAATCTAAAAACAATTGTCGTGTCATTGCGATAAAGCAGAACAGACTGACTTTAAAAAATATTTTCCATCTCTTTTACAATAACACTCCCTGTTTGAGGAAAAGACCCCAGTGAGCAGTTTGCAAAGGCATTGAAGTGTACACCACGCAATAAGCGTATAGGGGAAAAGCCTTCAATAAAACAGGATATCTTTTCTCAGGAAATAAATTAGTGTACTCTTTTCCTCGTCAGACGGTAAATAGCTAATAGAAAAGAGATGTGACAGACCACAAAGACTAGGAATTGTCTGCAAGCTGGCAGATGCAGTGATTTGTTCATGACCCAAATTATATTCAGGCAGTTTGGCACATCTCTGTTTGTCACACTTACACTACCAAGCCAAATGTGTTTAATTAATATGGAGTATTTTCCTTTCCTTGAAGTAGGAACAAAACAGCAAGCATTTCTTGATTGCTCTCAAACACACCAAACGGCAAGAATTGTAAGCAAGGCTCTCTGTCATCACTCATCTTTGGTTATCTTCCATAATGAGCACACCACCACAGAAACGTTGCTTCTTGACTAGGAATTTGAGTACACACAGACACATCTCTACTGCATATGCTGTGTGTGTGTGCAGAGGCGGAGAGCTTAGAAAATGTGGTTGCTGAAATAACTAACCTTTTAGGATACAACTTTGGCATTTTTCCCTCAGTTTTGAAAGCAAGGTGCAGAGGCTTACTTTGTGAGAGTGAAATCTTCTGAATCAATACCAGAGCTTGCCACTGCTGTATAAAACCCATCCATCACAATGCTTCAATTCCTGCAATACCCCCATTCTATGGCCTATGGCTGGTAGAGAAGCCTGGGTATCTAGGATACTGCTGGAAATGCAGAACTGGGGAGGATTCTTTTAAAAATCTCTTCTGTGATGAAACAGAGGGCATGAGCTATATCATCCCGAGAGCACTGGCTCTTTCTCTAACTGCCTGTGGGTCAGGTAGCCTGTGTTGGTGTGGCTTCTCACATCCTTCAAATGAGGAATTAGCTCGGATGAATGCCAGTGGGCCCTCACAGCTCTGTGAATTACAAGCACTCTAAGAAATATTTTTATTAATTCTAAATAAAGGCGTAAGAGTGAGCAACACTCGTTTAAAAAGCCAACAATAGTGGAAACACAAACGCTAATTTTTCCCCCAACAAAGTGACTTCATTGTATGCAATTTAAGATTATGGAGATACATTAACTCTTTCAGGCTCTGAAGGGCTTTTTGTTTAAAGAACACATTTTTATAACGAAACAAGTACTATGTATTACAATAATAAGTTACAGCTAGCTATATAAATTTTATACACTGATATAAAATGTACCTGGCATGGAAAATTTAAGAATGTCTCCAAAGAAAAATATATTAAAACTCTGGTTCAATTGCATACCAAGTACATTTTAATGTATTCATGTTTCTGAACATATGTAATACACAAATAGAATGCACTAGTATGTTACATTTGCATCTTGAATTTTAATAGATTTAGTGAGTCATTTTGTTTAGATGGAAAAAAATATCTTTAACAGTTATAATTCCCTTATCATTCAGTGTACTTAAAATGTATAAATATTTCAAGCCTTAGGCTATGGTGGAGACTGCAAATTAGGAACCAAAACAAATGTCAGATTAGGAAGAAATGATTCTATCACTCAGGAAAAAAACAAAAATAAACAAACAAAAA
>NW_012101775.1:27537-30156 GCF_000951045.1 Mandrillus leucophaeus
CGGAGAGCTTAGAAAATGTGGTTGCTGAAATAACTAACCTTTTAGGATACAACTTTGGCATTTTTCCCTCAGTTTTGAAAGCAAGGTGCAGAGGCTTACTTTGTGAGAGTGAAATCTTCTGAATCAATACCAGAGCTTGCCACTGCTGTATAAAACCCATCCATCACAATGCTTCAATTCCTGCAATACCCCCATTCTATGGCCTATGGCTGGTAGAGAAGCCTGGGTATCTAGGATACTTCTGGAAATGCAGAACTGGGGAGGATTCTTTTAAAAATCTCTTCTGTGATGAAACAGAGGGCATGAGCTATATCATCCCGAGAGCACTGGCTCTTTCTCTAACTGCCTGTGGGTCAGGTAGCCTGTGTTGGTGTGGCTTCTCACATCCTTCAAATGAGGAATTAGCTCGGATGAATGCCAGTGGGCCCTCACAGCTCTGTGAATTACAAGCACTCTAAGAAATATTTTTATTAATTCTAAATAAAGGCGTAAGAGTGAGCAACACTCGTTTAAAAAGCCAACAATAGTGGAAACACAAACGCTAATTTTTCCCCCAACAAAGTGACTTCATTGTATGCAATTTAAGATTATGGAGATACATTAACTCTTTCAGGCTCTGAAGGGCTTTTTGTTTAAAGAACACATTTTTATAACGAAACAAGTACTATGTATTACAATAATAAGTTACAGCTAGCTATATAAATTTTATACACTGATATAAAATGTACCTGGCATGGAAAATTTAAGAATGTCTCCAAAGAAAAATATATTAAAACTCTGGTTCAATTGCATACCAAGTACATTTTAATGTATTCATGTTTCTGAACATATGTAATACACAAATAGAATGCACTAGTATGTTGCATTTGCATCTTGAATTTTAATAGATTTAGTGAGTCATTTTGTTTAGATGAAAAAAATATCTTTAACAGTTATAATTCCCTTATCATTCAGTGTACTTAAAATGTATAAATATTTCAAGCCTTAGGCTATGGTGGAGACTGCAAATTAGGAACCAAAACAAATGTCAGATTAGGAAGAAATGATTCTATCACTCAGGAAAAAAACAAAAATAAACAAACAAAAAACACTATTTTTTCTGCACCACTTCCCAAAAAACATAACTTCAGAAATTACCTACAGGCAAAATTCATCATGTCTTCTTTCTTGTGCCTACTGAATGTATTTGTCATCCTAATTGAGATCTGTAGTACCTTAGCCACTTCCTAGTCCCTGGTTCATTAACCTCTCTTCAGCCTTACCTGCCCTCCTGCCCAGCCTTGACCCCATGGTCAGTCATTTTAGATGTTCCTGCAAGGACCTGTAAGCCTAGCTCTGCTGACCTTCAGCTGTGCCCACTTGGCTAATTCTCCAGGTGGAAAAAGCCTCTCCCCATCTGCTTCCTTTACATCTCTCCTGGGCTGCGAGCTATTGCTGAAACAATTCAGACACTGGAGTTGACATGCTCTTCTACAAATCTGTGCTGTTTGACCTTACCTCCACTCCAGCTGCTGTTCAACAATTCCTTTAATCATCACTTATGGAGTCACAGGACAATTCAAATGGCAGCCTTTCTTCAGGCCTCAGTTCAGTCCTAATCACCTCATTCTTGGAGAATGGTATCATCTGATATTTAACTCAGACTACTGAGGTTCTAATTTTCTTTATCTCTTCTTTACATTCATTCCTTCTTTCTTATTAGTCTCTGAGAAAAAGAAATGATCTTTTTCCTTTTTACCATCTCCTGCTTTCCCCCTAATCTTTTCCCTGTTTTCTTTTACTCTCTTTTCTGTCACATTTCTGGTGTCTTCTAGGTTTACCAGCACACCTGCATCTGGATCAGTAAATTGTCACTCTTCACCCCCAATCCCTGCCACCATGCAGACACACACTTCTATTCAACGTTCCCTGTCTTCAGACTACTTCTACCACAGAAATGTTCGGTAACTGCCCCATGCCATAAACAAGAAAAAAAAAAATTCAACAACAAAAAGTAACATTTTCTTTTTTGTTGTTTTGTTTTTTGAGACAGAGTCTCACCCTGTCACCCAGGCTGGAGTGAAGTGGTGCGATCTTAGCTCACTGCAACTTCCGCCTCCTGGGTTCAAGCGATTCTCCTGCCTCAGCCTCCTTAGTAGCTGGGATTACAGGCATCCACCCCCACGCCTGGCTAATTTTTACTAGAGACGGGGTTTCGACATGTTGGTCAGGCTGGTCTCAAAAAGTAACTTGCTCTTCTAATCTATTGCCATATTTCTCAAGTGCTTATATGGTGCTATTCACTTTTTTTTTTTTTCCCCCTGCCAAGTTTCTCCAATGGTTAATAGCTTAATACCAAATAGATTCTACTTGCTCATCACCCTTAAAATCTTTGCAATCAGTACCTACTCCTTGACTGAAATTAGTTTTTCAAGGTCACATTTGACTTTTATATTCAACAAATTATATTTTATTTTCTGAAAACCACATTGTTCTTCCTCTCTATAATACTCATACTCCTTATCACACTTGTAACCTTTCCCTTCCCTTGTGTTGTGGGAATTTTAGCCTAAGGTTTAAGCTGTGTACACACATAATTCAGATATAAATGAGATGCCAAAAATAGTCACCAGACATATC